>NW_027530001.1:2570198-2600198 GCF_008692635.1 Crocuta crocuta
AAGGTAGAAAGCCCGCCGTACTTTTGCCCCAGCTTTATCCACAACCAGAATAAGCAACCTCCTACTGCTGAACCAAGGTGTGAGAAGGAACCACAGCATTTTTGGATAGAAAAGAATTTATTTTTTCTTAAAATGTAAATTCCAATTCAGGAGTTAGGATGGGAACTGAAACTACTTTTTTTTTTTTTTTTTTTGAGGAATGGTGCAGAGAAAGAGGGAGAGAGAATTCCAAGCAGGTCCCACGTTGTCAGCTCAGAGTCTGACTTGGGGCTTAATGCAGGGCTTGAACACACAAACTGTGAGAGTATGACCTGAGCTGAAATCTAGAGTCTGATGCTTAACTGACTGAGCCACCCAGGCCCCCCTTGAGAAAACAATTTTAAAGGTTATTGATGCATGCTCATTCAAATACGTTGACTCACCCATCTTGGCAGATGTATCTGGTAAGAAGACGTGCCAATCTAAAGCCCACACTAACCTGTAGGACCCATTTAACTAAAGGCATTTATGTATGTCCGTGGTTATCCCAAGAAGCACTGGGAATTGATGAGCTTGCTTTCTTCTTTCCTGCTTCAGAGCGATGTGCATTGCTGTCTTCCCCTGGGGTTCTGAGTAGTATGTACGTGTCAAATGTGGCCGTGACAGATAGTTAAATCAATAAACATTGATTGGACACCTTTTAGATTTTAGGTATGACTTAAAGATACAAAGAAAATAAGAACTGGACCCTGCCCTCAGAAAGAGGCAGATGTGTAAACAAACAAATTACAACACAGCATCCTAAATGCCGTGACACACCACGGCCTGGGCAGGAAGGAGAAGGAAGTGATTAACTCCTTCTGGGAAGGCTTTGCAGGAATGAAGAAGATAGGGGGAGGGGAGAGTGTATTACACAGGCTCTTCAATTATTTATAGAACTGTTGCTTTTTAAAATGTGGGGAGGGGAGGGTTTCGTGATCAGACAACTTAAATAGATCCTTTACTGCAAGATTTACTATTACAGGTGTGATTTTAGGTAAATTTCTTAATCTTTCTACACTTCTACTGTTTTAACCATAGATTAGCGATAGTAAAACACACCTCATATCATTACTGTGATCACTGCAAGATGTATCTGTATATACAGATATAGATACACACACACCTCTAGTAAGTGGTAGAGCCTATGCCCACACACCGGGAGACACCCAGGAACAAAATTATTAGGATTTATGGGTGATGAAAAAATAAGCACAAGGAAAAAAATGACAAACATTTTCCTAGCAGTGAAGTAGTATCTTGAATTCTCTTATTTCCCAGGAAGAGAGAAAGAAAATAAGTGGAGAGAAAAGAATATCTTGATGGCACATATCAGTTGGAAAAGACACATTGATAAATATGTGTTCAGTGAATTCTGAATAGTCTTCTTCAAGATCAGGTTCAAAGATGAAATCAAAAAGTACCTCCNGTCAGTCGGAAAAGACACGTTGATAAATATGTGTTCAGTGAATTCTGAATAGTCTTCTTCAAGATCAGGTTCAAAGATGAAATCAAAAAGTACCTCCATTTGTAGGGTAGTGACTGGGGATCAACAGATGACACCTCAGGGTTTTAGATGCTGGGTCTGATGAGAGCGTTTGGAATGGGACAGTTTACTTTGTATTTTGTATAAATACAAGACCCTGAGTGAAAAAATGAAACTGTTGACTGTACTTTGTGGAAATACTCTTGAGTAAACCAGGGATAACATTCCACCAATTCTTTACCAATGAAACATGGCTAGGTCTAACTGGACAGCATAGGCCGGCTCTAAAAGAAGAGGTTTTGGTTTTTTTAAACCTTTTTTAAAAGTCTATTTTTTTGTTTGTTTGTTTATGTAATCTCTACACCCAACGTGGGGCTTGAACTCATGACCCCGAGATTAAGAGTAGCATGCTCCTCTGACTGAGCCAGCCAGGTGCCCCTAAAAAAGAGATTTTTAATGTGAATAGTTTCTACCATTAAAAGCCTAGTAGTTCAAAGCATCGGCTTTGGGGTCAAATATGTCCGGAAGTTCAAATTCCGGCTTTCAGTCTTGCAGGTACAGGATGTTAGACAGCTTACTCTCTCTGTCTGTGCCCTCATCCATAAAATAGGAGATATTAGAACACCAGCTTCACAAAAGATCATAAGAGGGTTTAATAAGCTCACACAGGTAAAGCACTTAGTGTAATACATAACACCCACAAACTCTCCAAAATTAGCTATTCTTATTATTACTGTATTATTCTTTCTTGTGAGAACAGAAAGGAAAAGGGGGTTGATTCTTTCTGGAAAGAGAAAGAGCCAGAGATGAATTCACAGCAGAAAAATATGGATAGTGCCCACTAGNTTGGCAACAATGTGGAGGAATTACTTTGACAGTTCCTCAAAAAGTTATACATGGAGGTATGATACAACCCCAGCAATTCTATCCCTCGATATACACCCAAGAGAAATGGAAACGTATCCAAAATAAAAGTAGTACACGTTACTAGCAGTGTTATCATAATAGCCAAAAGGTAGAAAGAACCCAAATGCCCATTATCTGATAAAAGTATAAACAAAATGTGATATATCTGTATAATAGAATATTATTCAACCAAAAGAGGAGTAAAGAACTGATATATGCTACAACATGGATGAACCTTGAAAAAATCACACTAGGTGAAACCAGTCTGACAAAAAAGGCTACATATGATATTATTCCATTGACACAAAATGTCCAGAAGAAGGAAATCCATGGAGACATAAAGTAGTCGTTGTCAGGGGCTGGAGGGGAGTGGGGAGTAGGTGGCGACTGTTAGTGGGTACAGAGCTTCTTTGTCGGGTGACAGGAATGTTCTAGAATTAGGTAGTGGTGCCAGTTGCCCAAAACTGTAGATGTACTGAAACCACTAAACTTTACACATTAAAATGATAAACATATGTTAGGTGAGTTATTTCTCAGGAAAAAAATTTAACGTGGGCCTTCAAAGACAAATAGGGACAGGCCACACAAAGGTAGGGGAACAGAGGCACCCAGGCTGAAGGAAAACTTAGGGTCAAAGTTCAGAAGCAATACCAACCAAGGTTTGTTCAGGCTCTTGTCAGAGCCTGGTGAGGACAGAGCCCTATGGCTGTGCTACTCAAAGTGTGGTCAGTGAACTGTGATTGTTTGTTCCATTCTCTGACCATATAAGGAAAGAAATCATGAGTGAGTAGGCCATAGCGACGCTGGCAACTTGACACTGCTCAGTCAGTGGCCTCTTGTCCTGGGACAGGATATAAACCAGGTGTGGTCAAGCATGTGTGGCGAGTGGCATGTCACCCAAGCCGCACGCTAGCCCTGCACAGTAGGACCACACATCCAACCTTGACAGATGGGAAATGAAACAGCTGGTTCTTCATTTTGTCCGGTTTGAGAAGCACTGTCATATGGGATGCATTAGAGGGAGTACAGGCTGGAAGGATAGGTTGGGAACAAAGTGTGAAAGGCCTTATTAGTACGATAGTTTGGGATCATCTCTTTGTCCAGAATTCTTTAACTGGGATGTGCCTAGTTATACCCCATAATTGTGACACTGTGCCCCACAAAGCATGGAGGATCTGCGAGGACTGGAGAAAAGAGAGCAATAGGGAAATTGTAGGAGAAAGAAAAATCTTTAGGCACCAAAACAAAGCAAACATACCTGGGAAACAAGTAAGGACAGATCTCTTCCTGCTGGAGTCAGCAGAAACTAGATGTAATGACCAAAAGGGTTAAAAGAGGCACATAGCCCACTGATCAACCTCCAAAGGTTTGTTTCTATTTTTTGAATAGGAGAAACCAGAATAAGCCGTGTCCCAGGAAGAAAAACAGTGGAGAGCAAGGCTCTGCCAAGTGGTCCAGAGACGAATGAGGCAGGCAGAGGAGCAGTAGAAAATCTCACAGCTCTCTCTGCTGCGTAGGGCAAGCGCACGGCCAGCCAGCTTCACGTGTGGGAAAATACTCAACCTCCCAGAAGAAGAGCGCTCTATTGATTCCAGACATTGTTATTCCTGCATGCAGGGGGGATGAAGAAAGGAAAGGAAACCAAGGTATTGACAGAAAAACCAGCTTCTACTCCCTCAAGTGTCTTAGATGTCACTATGAAGCAACCGCGAGACTTCCCCTGGTGTCTCATGTTGACTCATTCTTCCCCAAGCCAAGGCCATTTATTTAATGTCTAGTGTTGTTAAGGTTGATGAGAATTGGTTTCAGAATCCGGGGCAGTGCTAATGCAAATGCTTGTTTGTCCGGGTCGTGCAGAATGAAGGAAGTTCATGCTCCGCACAAGGAAAGCAATGTGTCATGTCATATTGCCAAAAAGGTTGCATCATTTCTAAACTTTCCGGAAGACTGGATGGATGAGAGGTCATCTATGTTTATTTTGTGAAGTTTGGCCTACCAGGAAATGTGTGGGTACAAGAGATATTTTAGGCCCATGAGACTCTCACTTTAGAAGCTGAATCCAGCAGCATGAGCTATAAGCTTCAGTCTCTAACTAAATCTTTGAAAAGAGTGGCAAGTTGTGAAGTATGCAAGGTTTTTTGGCGGCGCTAACAGAGCCACGTATAAATGCTGTTGCCAAACAGAGACTAGAACCAGATGACAAAGACTGAACACACACACCATGTATTGACTCTCTCTATAAAGCACTCATTACAACTTAATCCAGTAATATTCATTTCTAGAATTGCATAATCACTTACCAATCCATATTAATTAAATTTGTAAATTGACCTTGAAAGAAGACTTCTAAACAGAATTCTTCATGTTGAGTTTCTTTAAGAATGTAATGGAATTAATTCAACAAGGAAGGACAGATGTTTTAAGGAAGTGATTTGCAGCATATAGTTTAAAAGATGTGATCATTAATGGCCCACCAGCAAGTCTATTCAAGCCTCCTCATGGACGTTTTATTTGTGGTCTTCATGATCTCTGTAATCCAGAAGATAACCATATTCCTTCCCTAGGAGAAACTGCTTTTCTCTACTTTTCTTTGTGGTTCAGGGGTGGGGGGCTGCCCAAGAAAATATCACTCACATACACCCCCAACACATCCCCGGTCCCAACAACACACACACCCCCTTCCTGCCCCCATCACACACAAAGCACAGGGGAAACTCAGAAAGAGGAGATAATGATACTAACACAAAGAGGAAGGCAATGCCAAGAGATGGAAACAGAGACAAGCTCTGTCCCTAGAATGCACAGGAGTGAGCCAATGCATCATCTCTATTGCTAAAGCTCTTTGAGTTGAGTTTCTGTGACTTGCAACCAAAAGAATCCTAACACCAAAACTCAAGACGTTCATCTCCCTGTAGACAGTGCTCCTCGCCACGCTATTCCGGAAGGAAGGGGTGCGATGAGGGATACTAGCTAGGTGACTACTAGTCACTACTAGAGTAGTGTCCATGGGACTGCCACCACCAGGAGCATAACCCATTTACATAAGCTACATGTGAGTGTCCCCCTCCTCGGAACTGTGCAATGTGAGAATGGATGGGATCATAAACTCTCCTTACTACACTCATCAGCACCATCGATTTCTGCACATACCTACTGCTGCTGCGGCTTGGGTCAGCTGCTGCTTCTGGAGCTTCCTTCCTAACACTGCTATTTGCACCAACACCACTGCCAGTTGTCACGGAATGCCTCTTAGAGAATGTTCCTCCAGTATTTTCCTTCCTCTGAGTCCTCATGACCCAGGCACCACCTTCTCTGCGGAGACTCTTTCAGCTTGATCTCCAGGTGGAACAAGGCCACATCATCTTCTCATAGCAGACGGGGGCCAATTGTTTCTACCCAATTCCTGGCTCCATAATTCCTGGCCCTAGAAACTTCTGTACCCCCCATTCTCCTAGAAACTACAAATTCCCTCCTCAAAAATCATCCACAAGTCATGTGCCCTTCCATCTTTCCCAGTTCTGTGATGGTGTCTTCTATGACTTGCCCTCTCCTTCCTTATCAGATTTGAAAATCCATCTTTCCTCTCTCCCTTTAATATAATAGTAACTCCCAAAATGTGCTACCTTGTTTTAAAAAAAATGTAAGTCTTGGAAGCCATATTTATCAAAACTAGAAAGTTTTATTTACATGCAGGAATTTGTACACAGCCGAGCCCTACATTCTTTTCTTACTGATTGCAGGTAAATCTTTCCGATTCGCTGTACACACCTCCGAGGGTCCTATTAATTTATCAGTAAAATATTGAGACCTCCTCTCTGGAAGAGGGAAGAAACCCTCTCCCTTGAAAACACTCTTGATAAAAAAATGCAAGACAAACTTCCTGTCGAACCTCTGACCAAAAAGCATCTAATAAAACTGGGGGGAAAATTAGAAGGGGAATGAAAGATTAGGTATGAAAGAAAGAAGCGGCAAATGGACAATGATAACAACAACAAGAGTCACTGCAAGGAAAGAATCGCCTCTTAAAGATACACCGCAGAAGTGCAGAAGGAAGTAAGCTGATATGTGGAAAACCAGGCCAGCTGTGTGTTCCGTGTTCTTCCAGACACCAAGCTGGAAACTCTCCTCACAACGTCTCACCGCTTCTGCCCCCCACCTGTCCTGCATCGGTCATTTGTCAAGTCACATCGGTTCTATTTCCACACTGGTCAGGCGGTCATTCAGCACATGTGTTTTGAATCGCTGCTGTGGCTCAGGAACCATTNTGTGACACGTGTGACAAACTCCGTAAAATGGGATCATCAGGTTTCCTGATTCAACCTTCTGTACATTCCCGCAGCCACCACCCTCCTGTAATCTTCTTTCCCTCTTAGTTGGCTGATTATGGTCACTTCCTACCTGATCTTCCCATTCCCTGCCTGCTGTCTGATGCATGGCCCGTCAGGTGGTTTCTCATCGCTAAAGTCTCAACATGTGCCAGAGCGGTGGCCACACGAAATACCAGTCCTTTCCCTGCCATCGAAGACACTCATGTTGTGGTCCCCACCCCCACTTCCAGGTCCGTCTCCCACTACGCCCCTTGCACATTCTGTGTTTCAAGCAAACTGGGCAACTCAGGGGGCCTAGACACTCCAGAGGCTTTCCTGGCGTCCTTCCCTCCCTTGCAAACTCGCTTCCCTTCTGTTTGGCTCATCTCAGAGGTCATCCACCTGGGAAAGCCCCTCCTGATACTCCTCTTCTCCCCCAAGGTAATGAATAACCTTTCCTTCTTTGGGCCCCCGAGGGAATTTATTTGTATTTGTCTCTTGGGGTTTATCTTACACTTCCTTATTCTAGAGTTTCCACTGCCCTATCTGATCGCTCCTGAGAGCAGGGATTGCCTCATAATTTCTGGATTCCTATTGCCTCTCGCTGTGCTTGACAAATGGTAGCTTCTTGATTATATTTATTATGGAAGTGATTTAAAGTGAAGTGAGTAACTACCTTTAAAAAATATTTTTTAAAAATTTATTTGTGAGAGAGAGAGAGCACAGGGGAGGGGCAGAGAGAGAGGGAGACACAGAATCTGAAGCAGGCTCCAGGCTCTGAGCTGTCAGCACAGATCCTGATGCAGGGCTTGAACCCACGAACCTCAAGATCAGACACTTTACCACCTGAGCTACCCAGGCGCTCCACTAACAGTAACTTTTGATGATATGAATACTATCCCATCACACGTGTACCTAAAGTTCCTCTAGATTGAAGTTAAGTGGCCCATTTTGCTAAAAGCAGGTCTCACAGCATATATTCTTGGTGTGTATAAGCACCTTCATGGATGAGTAGCTCAGGCTAGGAAGAGAGCAGGAAATTATATTATTGAGCACCTACTATGTGTCAGATATTATGCAAGACATTTCACATATATTATCTCCCATTGAAGTGAGGACACAACCTGACAATCCTGCAAAAAAACAGGATTCTCAATGTATAATTTGATCTTGCAAGGTTCAGAACAATTATACCGAATAAACTATACACTTACTTTTTGATCTATTATTTTTTTATATTGTCCATCTCCCCCTACCTCCTTCCCCAGCTAGAATAGATTTGTCCCTTTTGTTCTTCTTCTCTCTTGTTTCTTGCCATTGCGGGATTCCCAGCACCTAGAGCAGTCCCACTGAGCCAGAGCAGACTCTCAAAATGTATTTAATGATGACATGATTTTACCTTAATATTTTCCTTTCAAATCCCTGCTAACTCTACCCTCGCAGGTCTTGCGGTCGATTCCCTAGAACAAAATGACCATTTTGAACATTTGCATGTGAAGATCACATTCTTCTCTGCTGTAAATAAAACTCAAACATTTCTCCCAAGGGACCTGACTTCACAGGTGCACATCCTGAGAACCAGAAACATCTGGGTGGCGGGGGAGGGGGGAACCTGCAATGTTCCAATCCCATGAAATGCTTTTTCAAAGGCAAAATGAGAGAAAGCTTTAGGAACAGCCAAAGCCTCTTGCAGAAAAGAACTCCCTTGAGGAGCGAGGGAAAAATCTGGAACAGAGGTTTCCCTGGGGCTGGAAGTGTTATGGGCCCCAAGAGTCATCTGAACCAGAAGCACTGCTGGAGCCAGTGTGGGTTCCAAGCTCAGCACCTGTCAAGTCCAGGACCCCTCCTCCACAGTTCTGAAGACACACCGGATAGAAATGAAATCTGTTGGAGATCTGGGGTACAAGGGAAAGTCCATGTGGCTACAAGGGAAGGAGTCGTTCCTATTTATTTTTCAATACCAGGCTGCTTTTAGTTGGCGTTCCCTGGATTCTTGCATAATCGTGTTTCGTTTACTTATGTGTGGGTGTTACTAGCAACGGTACACTCTTTTCTTCAATAAATAAGGCAGGTGGGATCTTGCCACTAGAAAATATATTGATTTGCCTTTGCTGTCTTTTTTCTTAACTTGCAGGATAAAGTAATACGCTTGTTCGTTTCACGATATCTATTTAAATAACATTAACAATTCAAAACAGAAAACATCTCTTAAATTTCCGCCTGGGAATCTGCTGTATTTTTTAGGGCGTTTTTCCTCCTCTTCCACTTGAGTCTGTACTTCTTTTCCACCTGAATTGGGGAAAGAAAACCAGAAAAGAATTATTTCTCCCATCCCCGCCCATCCTTTGTTTTTAATATCATCTTTGAAATTGCAACACCAAGGTCAGTAGTGGCTTCTCTAAGTGGCAGGTGTTTTTCCCTTGTCAAAGAAGATAAAGGGTAAAGATAGGGGAGCATCTGGCTCTCTGACCTTGACATGAGATACAAGGAGGAAAGTCTCTTTGGTCCTTTATCCCCTTTAAATCTGTCACTTACCTCTCTAATGTTTCCCTCACCTAAAGTTCAAGTTCAACTAATTTTTACAAGTGTGCTTTTGCCATTTATGTGATACACATTCATAGGGTCATTTATTCCCTATAGCTATTTAGCTCCTAATATGCACCAGGCAGTGTCTAGACACTAGGGTTAAAACTGCAAAGAAGGAAGGGAAGTAGATGGACAATTAAAGCAAGATTAGTACTCTGATGGAGGCAAACACATGATAGAAGATGGGAGGAACATCTAACTATTGCGAGGAGGCCATAGAAGGCATCATGGAAAAAGTGATGAATAGAGATAACCTGCCAAGAGGGAAAGAACAGGAAAAAACATGTGCAAAAGTCCAGAGGAACACACAGCAAACAAGGCGATAGAACTACAAATAGTTCAGTGTAGTTGAAGGGTAAGTTGGGGGAGGCAGTGGTAAGACACCGTGTGGGAGAGAACAGACCATGAAAAAGCTTTATATCCTGTGGACAAGAGGAAGTCAGTGAAGAATTTTAAGTAGGAGTGAGGGAAAGGACATGATTAAAGATTCAGAAAGATCACTTGGGGTGGAAAATGTGGTCTCATGGAAGGCAAGGGAAGAGAGTCTTCCAAAAGAGAAGGGAGTGGTAGACAGTGTCAAATGTTCAGAGGTCAGGTCAGATAAGAAATGAGCACTGTTCATGAGATTTAGCAATGGGGAAACAGTTTATGACCTGGGTGAGAGCAATTTCTGAGGAGAGGTGTGGGCACCAGCAGATTGCAGTCAATTGAGAGGAAAGGGAGGTGAGGAAATTGCAGAAAAATGATAACAGTTATTTCAAGAACTTGGGCTGTGATGGGGAGGAGGGATCGGAGGAAAGTGGGGGGGGAAGGGAAGGGAAGGGAAGAGTTGGACGGAGTGGTTTGGGTTTTGTTGTTGTTGTTGTTCTTTTGTTTGTTTGTTGTGTTTTGGATGTTTTTTGTTTTGTTTTGTTTTAAGATGGAAAAGACTTGAGGATAGTTAATGGGAAGGATCCAGTAAAAACATCAAGACTGAACTATAGAAGAGAGGGTAATTGTTGGAGGGAAGCACCTGAAGAAGCCCAAGATGTGAGAGCCTGGGTTCAGGGAGAGGGGTTAGTCTTGGGGGAAGGTAGGCACAGGGAAAGGGACAGGTGAGGTGATGGGAGGCATGGCGGGAGACTGTGGCCACTCTCGTCTGCTCGTATGTTCTTGCGAAATAGCAGGCAGCTGCATCTGAGGGCTGAGGTGAGGCGAAAGTACAAAGGGACAAAGGAGAAGTTCTGTAGTGAAGGAAGGAAAAGGCTTATGATAGATGCTTTGGAGGCTGAGGGAACATGCCTACCAGGGACGTAGGAATTCCAGGGCAGTGCTGATGGCCCAGGTAACCTGGAAATAAATTTGCACTACACGTTTCTGGAAAGTTGGTTGATCTTCTCCAGCAGTACTCCATGGCCCAGAGTTTGAAGATGGCGGACGGCTGAGTGGAAGAGTTCTGCCTGAAAGCTTGGAGGGGGAGTCAACTTGAGAATGCTGCAGGGGAAGCAAAAGTTCAGGAGTGAGCCGGCTTTCTAGAAAGTGGAGGTAGTTCATGGAGAAGTGGAAGGTGGATGTGATCGCCTTGCAAGAGGAAAATGGAAATGCTCTGGAGGAGAGGAGGAGTGATGTGTGGGTTAGGGAAAAGGAAACCCAGAACAGAGGAGTGAAAGGGGAGAAAACAGTTGCCCCAGGAGAGTCACACCTTGGCCAGGGACCAGGGAAGGCAATCAGGTGGGAGAAATGGTGGGCTTAGCTGACCACCAAGTGTCTCCCCAAAATAAAACCCAGCAGTCAGCTGGGTGGCTAGAAAATCTCCGGCCTTGTGAAGGAGTAGAGCCAGGCTTGCATTGATTGTCCTGTGAAGGGAACCGTGGCCCCTTCCACGGGCCTGTTGGGTTAGCCGTTTCCTATGACACTCCTGTTACGCACCACAGGAACTGGGACACTCTAGTGTCTTTGGAAGGAGTAAGCTATGTGTGGTTCAAACGTGCTTTGTTCTCTTTAGCCATCACCCTGTGTGGTGAATAATTCCCTATTCACAGGTGAGGCTCAGAGAGTTTAAGAACTTGCTCCAGGCCCTTAGCAAACAAATGGTAGAGGCAGGATAAAGCAAGCATTTTCTCCAAGTTCAGTTTCTTTCAAATTACAGTGCTCAGTGTTAACAGGACTGTCAATCTCTTAGTCACTTCACACCAGTTGGGGAGATGCCAGTGCAACAGTTGTAATATTTTTGAAAATAATAAATGGATATATTTTTATTCTAATGAACTCCCAAAGTGTAGGCGCTCCTGATTCACATACTAGATAGGTTGTCAACAAGGGGGGAATACCGCCCATCTTAGGGACGTTGCAGGGACACTTTTGATTGTCACATTGACTATGAAATGCTGCTGGCATTTGGTGGGTGAAGGTCAGGAATGCTAAAATGTTCAGCAATGCCTGGGACAGTCCTTCCTAACGACAGTTGACTTACCCCATCTGTCAGTGCTGCACCCATTGAAGAACTCTGGCAGAACAATGTGTGGCCAGCCTCCACGATGGCCCCCATTGATCCCTAACTCCTGGTATTCACACCCTTCTCTTGCCCCGCCCACACTCACACTAGAGTAGGGTTGGTCTGTGTGACCAGCAGAATATGGAAGAAGTGATAGTATGTCACTCTTGGATTAGGTTATCTTGAATCATTCGTTCTGGGGGAAGCCATGTCATGGGCGGCCCTACTGAAAGGCCCACCAGTCAGAAACTGAAACCTCCTTCCAGCAGCCACATGGCTGAGCTTGGAAATGCATCCTCCAGTCCCAGTCAAGTCGTTAGAGGCTATAGTCCTGGGTGCAGTCTGATTGCAACCCACCCAGCTGAGCTACTTTTGGATACTTGGCCCTCAGATACAGTGTGAGATTATAAATGTCTGTCGTTTTCATCACTAACTTTGGGGGGTAATTAGTTCACAGCAAGACTTGATTTGATAGCCACACCCAGGAGGCTCAGTTCATAAGGGATCTCACATGAGCCATAAGAATGGTAACTCAGGATATGACATAAAGAGAAAGGGGAAGTGGGGCTCTTTGGGGAGGAGTTGAGAAGATAAGAGAAGGAGAAGAAAAGAGCGCATTCAGACATTTGGGTTCTAGCTTCTTCCTCCAGACCTACTGCAAGTGGTTGTGCAATTTGCATGTTGCACCCAGATACCTGGCCAAGGAGCCAAGTAAGGACGTCTCTCCAGGTCTTTCTCTCCAGTCACCAAGCTTCGCAGCCTGGCCCAAAGGTATATTCACCTGAGGAGTGTCATTTTCTAATTGTCACCAAGGATCTCTGTGGGCTAGTCGTCTCACTGCCTACTTTTGGATCAAGATAGTGAGAAATGGGGTAATGGAGACAATCAAGATATGTTTAGAGGCTCTCAAGAGCAGGAGCCCTTTCCTAAGCTTTTTGGATACACATTGGGACGGTTTCAAGTTCCTTAGCGGAACCCCAGCTTTAACATGGCACCATCCAACCTGGTTGAAAATAGCTGAGGAACAGGTCCAGGTGGTCAAGGTGGAGAGAAGGCAGGGAAGTGCCCCTGAGGTCTCCCTTGGCTTCCATGTGAATTTCCCACATGACCTTTGTGAGCGATGACTGAGGAGACAGCCGGTGGCCAACCCAGAGATTGCTGAGGTCTGGGGTAAGAATGGGCTTTCCCAACCATGTTGGCTCCGGACATAACCAGAGGACCTGCAGCACCAGCGATAGTCTAGGCCTTGGCTGAATCATGAGAATGCCAATTTCATAACCAAAGATTTCAGCAACAGATGTCAGCAGGGTATGCCTGTAACCAGAGGGATAAGGGCCATCGTCGTGGAGGCCTATTTTAATCCAACAGCTCTAAGAGAGCTCAAGGACCAGCACCCCCTCTACCAGCCTCACCGCCAGGACCATTAAGAGAAGACCTGAGTGGTAGAGAGGGTGCCCAGAAACAGTGAATATTTACCCAAAATATACAAATTACCAAAAATGCCTGTTTGAAACTAAAAGATAATAAAATCTCTTTCACTGACATATTTATACCTCATTCTAGCTGATCGTGGAGTAGACTAGAGAGCTCTAAAAAATAGTTTGGAGAAACTTGCTAAATCTTTTTTTTTCACTTTCCAATTTGTAGTGAGTTACATTTTTGCCCCCATGGAAATACCAATGTCGTAATTACAGCAACTGCCTGATTCTTTCCCTCTGAGATTTTTTAGAAAGAAAACACTGAGTGCAAATGTAGCATTCACTTTCCTATCAATCAAACCCCCTGTGCATGCAGTCTCCCAAAGCATAGCATCTAGTGTGAATATGGGCAATACCACGTGTTCTCAACTTCAAATAACTTGACTTTGACTACAGGAGAAAAATTGTTTCCTAATAAAATGGTGAAAAGCTCTCAAAGAATAATAAATTTAGGGATGTCTGGCTGGCTTGGTCAGTAGAGCATGTGACTCTTGATCTCGGGGTTATAAGTTTGAGCCCCAAGCTGGATGTAGAGATTACTTATAAAAATAAAATCTTTAAAAAAAAATAAAATACAAAAAAATAAGTGTTCCTAAGATAATAGAGGTCAGGAGTCTAAGTACCTACAAAGCTGTCTTCTATCCCATAGAGAAGTCCAAAAAGGATGAGGAAGAGAGGAGGGGAGGGGGAAGGAAGATAACCCCACTTCTCAGCACTTATCCTCATTTTAATTTTGCCTCCTTAGACTCCATTTATATATTATGTTCTTCTACTTTCTTTTAAACAAAGCTGTGTTGTTTTTTAAATTTTTTTCATGTTTATTTATTTTTGAGAGAGACAGACAGACAGAATGTGAGTGGAGGAGGGGCATAGAGAGAGGGAGACAGAATCCGAAGCAGGCTCCAGGCTCTGAGCTGTCAGCACAGAGCTCAGCGCAGAGCTCGAACTCACAAGCCATGAGATCATAACCTGAGTCTAAGTCGGATGCTCAACCAACTGAGCCACCCAGGCACCCCTCTTGCACTTTCTTTTAAAACCAACAAACTGAGGACTGATGGGGGTGGGGAGGAGGGGAAGGGGGTGATGGGCATGGAGGAGAGCACTTGTGGGGATGAGCACTGGGTGTTATATGGAAACCAACTTGACAATAAACTATTAAAAATAATAAATACATACATACATACATACATAAAACCAAAAAATGATCTTTCTCACACTGAAATCAACAGACTGTCAAGAGGTTCAAGTTGTTCTTGTTGTAATTCTGTAGAAAAGGGGACAGATATGATAGCAGGCCAGTGAACAACGAAAGAAAAATAAATCTTTGGCTGTGGAGGGATCTAGAGACACCCCCAAAGCTTGGATGGTCCGTCTTCCAACTGGACTGGGAGTCGCCACATGAGGGTGTAAAAGCCAGTTTTGCTGTTTACTTCCATTGTGGAAGTTCTTGTAGGAGTTCTTGAACTACTTTACATCTCCACTTTCTCACCTGTAAGGCGGACATTATAATGTTAATACTGCCTACATCACTGAGTTGCTGTGAGGATTCCAGGAGATAACATGCATGACACTCATTATTTGAGGCTAGTGTCCCAAATCACCACTGGCATCACACAGAAAGTGCTACAGTGCTATGCAGCTTACATATAAAGCATTCTTCTTGTCCCTTCCCTCACCATTTACCTCCCCAGCAAAACAAAGAAAATTGAAGCTTCAAAGAATGCGATTGCCAGAACCAGCATCCAAATGGTGCACAAAGTAGCAAGCAGCAGCTGTTCCCAGGGTTAACAAGTCCGTACTAAGGAATCTACGTCATCAGTCACAAATCCCTACGGCAAACACAGACACCCCCGGGGCGGGCCAAATGACGCGACAAAATATAGGCCAGACCTCTTCTAGCTGAGGCTCATCAGCAGCTCCTTAGTGTGAGGGAAGCAAGGGGTAGTAACCAAACCCTGGTACCTTTAGCCCCTTGCTGCTGAAGTGTGATCTCCCGACCACCCCAGCAGCATCACGTGGGTGCTTGTTGGAAACGCAGCATCTCAAGCACCGCTTCAGACATACTGAACCAGAACCTGCAACTTGACACAGTTCCCAGGTGAGCTGTTTGCACGTGACAGTCTGAGAAGCACTGTTCTGGAGTTCATTGAACAGAACATGGGAGATAAAGGACATGTAGTTCTCAGCTTGTGCTTCTGAGTGTTCATAAGATTTCTGATGAGAGAATGCCTCTAGCTATTGTTACACATAGAAATCTCATGCAGGGAACTCTACCTGGCTATTACCAGAGATTCTGATATGTAGATGAGCAAACAGACAAGCAGCACCCTCGGGGTTAAGTCTTATTTTTTTGTGTGTGTTTATTCATTTTTGAGAGAGAGAAACAGAGCGTGAGCAGGGGAGGGGCAGAGAGAGAGGAAGACACAGAATCTGAAGCAGGCTCCAGGCTCTGGGCTGTCAGCACAGAACTCAATGCAGGGCTCAAACTCATGAACCATTGAGATCATGACCTGAGCCGAAGTCACATGCTCAACTGACTGAGCCCCCCAGCCGTCCAGCTCAGGCTTATGTCTTAAGTGCCTATCTGTGCCTAGGGGATGCTTCATGCTACAAAGTGAGCTTTGTACTCACTTACTAGTGAGTACCCTAGTGAGAATTTAATTTTGTACATTGAGCACTCATCCAAAAATCACTTATTGGACGCATATTATGGGCTGAGTTCTATTCTTATAGGAATAACCAAATCTGAAATAAGTAATCTTTTGTTTCAACTGAAGCTACACCAGCCCATAAAAGCCAAAATCTACACATAACTGAAAAGCTTATAAATGAGGAAATTTAAAGAATCGTACTCTTCTGTTTCCAAAACTGAAAAATGAAGTTAACAGAGAAATAAAACTTTTGTATGAAAAATATTAGAAACCATAAAATATGTACTTGAAATATACTTTCTGGTCAGTGCACATGACCAAGCTGGGATCAGGAAAAGGAAGAAAAATGCACAAAACAAGGAGTAAGTGGGGAAGTTCAAAGAAAGCAGATGAAGGATGAGATGGTGAGAGATGAATAGAAGAGTGACAGTGAGAGGTACCTGCATGGTTCAGCCAGTTAAGCATCCAACTCTTGATTTGGGCTCAGGTCGTGATCTCGCAGTTCCATGGGTTCAAGCCCCAAAGCAGAACCTGCTTGAGATTCTCTTTCTCTCTCTCTCTGCCTCCCCCAACTGGTGCTGTCTCTCTCTCTCTCTCAAAACAAACAAACAAACAAACAAACAAACAAACAAACATCTCTTTAAAANTTCTCTTTCTCTCTCTCTCTGCCTCCCCCCACTGGTGCTGTCTCTCTCTCTCTCTCAAAACAAACAAACAAACATCCTCTTTAAAAAAAAAGAAGAGATACAGGGATACAGAGAAAGAGAGGCAGACACAAGTGCAATGGTGTGTGAGGTATCAGACAAGTTAGAATTGCTTCTGCCACACCTGACACTCGCTTGAGTTCATGGTAAGAGATTATTTCCTGTCACTTCCCTTTGTAAGATTCTGTACTGCTTAATTATCCATGGCTCTTTTACCTGCTCTTACCAAATATTGTTGACTCTAAAATTGAGGGCTGCAGCAGCCCTTTTGTGCTTAGCAGCACCCAAGTATCACCTCCAATTGTGAAAGGAGGATTCATTAATTATCAACGAAAACGTGTAGAGTTCCAGTATTTGGTGTGCTCTGTAGGAACTGCTCTAAGGACCTGCCATCTAATTAACCACCATCATCATCAAAGCAATGATAGAACTAAACTGGATCTGAGCACTATGACATCCAGGCTAGCAGTTGCTACTCTTCCCTAAAAGATATCCAGGAATAGAGGTGACATCTCAACAAATTAATATAAAATTGATAGTTAATGTATTCATCAGAAATCTAGAACTTATTTAATTAATTTATTTGAGAGAGAGAGAGAGAGAGAGGGAGAGAGAGCATGAACAGGGGAGGGGAAGAGAGAGAGAGGGGGAGAGAGAATCCCAAGCAGGGATCCGCTGCCACGCTGTCAGTGCAGAGCCTAATCAGGGCTCAATCCCAGGAACCGTGAGATCATGACCTGAGCTGAAATCAAGAGTTGAATGCCTAACCTACAGCACCACCCAGGCACTCCTCGAATTTGTTTTAATAAAAGACCACATCAAGCTGTCTGAAGTGAAAAGCAATGGTTTTATTATCCATGAGCATAAAAAATCTTCCTTTTTTTCACTTGTAAGGTAGAAATGCTTATTCTTCTCAAGGCTTCCATTGCTTTTGGAATGAAAGAATGCACAGAAGAGAGGCACATAAACTCAGAGAGTCAGTTTATACTTCTGCATTGTGACAATAATGTGCAAGGAAGCAGAGACTAGTGAACTCATAAATATAGAACAATTGGAGATTTTCCACACAAGTTATTCTAGAAATGCCAAATATCTTGTTTATGACAAGCCAAGAATTGAAATGTTGGTCGTCCTGTTCACCAGCACACAGAAAATGCAGGCTTTCGTGTTTCAAATAAAATACACTCAGGGAGCAACAGGATTCATCTTGCTGAAGCCTAAAAGGCAAAACTACTTAGCTGGTTGTGAATGGAAATAAAATATGGTGGTGTTTAGAGAGCAGAAAACATAGCTTTTAGGGAGATAATCTGCTTTCTAAAAGAGGAGCATGTGATTCCACACCGATGACCTAGAACCTGAAGTGTTATTTCCTAGTCCTTATTACATTTTAGCTGTCCCCAAAACTAAAGTAATGGAAAAATTATATTCCTATGTACAAAGTGACTATAAATTATCCATTCATTACAGAACATTTTATCCCTTATCTATTTAGATACAATTATAGCCTTGCTCTCCAGCGTTTTAGAAAACAGGATGTTGGTTAATAAAAATTCCAGTGAAAAGTAAGTATTCATTTTCTCTGAGCTTGCCTCGCTCTTATTTTGTCCCTTATTTCTTTCCTCCTAAATTGGGCAAAAGATGTGTCCCAGGGAGCTAACTTCTCTTTCTAAAAATTAGCGGGAGCAATAAATAACTTTCTAACTAAAGTTTCCACTCTTTTTATAGTCTTCTGACAATGTCATTCAATAAAAGGGTTTACATGATGGACTCTCAGAAGGGTTGAAGCTAGATAGATTAGTAAAATACTAGATAATAGCATCTGGCTGTCATTACACTTTTAAAAATATAGTATACACATGCATATTTTATCTATGTCTGCTATATATGTATATAATCTCTTCTAGACTGTGAGCTCTGTGAGGGTAGTGACTAAGCCTATCTTGTTCACGTCTGTGCTGCCAAAATACAGCATGGTTTCGAGCACATAGCAAGCATGTGATGCATTTATTTACTCATTGACTAATCTTTACTGAGCACCTAACTCTGTTCCAGGCACTGTTTCTAGATGCTGAGGATATAGCAATAAAAAAGAAAGAGGAAAAGAAAGTTTCTGCTCTCGTGGTGTTTTATTCTAGCGGTGAACTACAAGCAAACAAATGAGTGAAACATGTAGCATACACTTTGAGAAGAAAAGAAAGCTGCAGCAGGGAGGCAAATTGAGGAATATGAGATGCTACCAGATACTGGGTGGCTATCGCAGAAGCTGTACTACCCGGGTCCCCCTACAGGGTGAGACATTCATTCTCCCCACTACCATGAATACTGGCATCTGACAGGTCACAGGTGACTCCTCTCCAGGAACTTCTCTCTGTAGGAGAAAGCTGACTGGCTCAAGGTTATGAGCCTCTTGAGGGTAGCCTGCATCCAGTAACTGGCTGCATCCAGTAAGTGGCTCATGCAATGGTTCAGATCTCTTTTGGCTCAACTGGAACAGTTCTGAGGGTCCATCCCAGAATTGAGGGTCCATCCCTGAGGGTCCATCCCAGCTCTAAAGCTCCTCGTAGGATCAGCTGAGGACTCTGTCGTGACTCCAGTAGCAGTTCGGCTTTCTCCCACTTAGTGCTGCCTCTTTCATCTTCACCCGTCACAGGTTCTGGCCCCAAATGCACTCCCCCCACATCTCCTCATGTAAATCTCAGAGTCTCAGAGTGAGCAAGGGGGAGAGTGGCATTTGGATTTCATTCCAATTAGAGCTGTCAAATAGGTATTTGGTGTGTGATTCTGGAGCTCAGGGAAGAAGTGGAGTAGAAGATATAGACTTGGAAATTATCCGTAGTCGTTAAAGCCATAGGACTAGATAAAATTCATCCAGAAGTTAAGTGTAAATAGAGAATAAAAGGGGCCCAGTGGTGGATTTTGAAGCCCTCCAACACTGAGTGATTAGGAGAGATGGAAAGAAGCAGCAAAGAAAATTGAAAAGAAGCAGCTATTACAATAGCAGAATCGTGGAATGGTGTCCTGGTAACCAACTCCTGAAAACGCTCCAAGGGAGAGAATGATCAACTGGGTCAAATGCTACAGACACATCAAATTAAAAACTGAACCAGTGATTAGATTTGGCAACATGGAGGTCACTGACAACAAGAGTGGTTTCAGTGGAATGGTGGAGCAAGAGTGTAAGAGTGGAATATGTGTAACATATCTTAGTCAAGATTTATTAGATGCCTGGTATGTTAACTGGCTATATTGATATTTCTTCCATATTTGAGAGGGTAGGTTATTTGTATTCCCAGTGCCTAGAATAGTACCTGGCACATAGTGTGTGCTCAATGCATATTTTTTGAATGAATGAATCACATAGTGACTTTTTTTGTATGTACCCAAGCTTTGTTGACCTTAATAGTATAAAATTTTTAACATGAAAAGAGATTATAATCTTTCCACCTAATTCAGCTACCTCTTTTTACAATCTAGCAAGCCATAGCCTTCAGAGATCGTCACATAGCTGAGGTGGGACCAGAATTTAAATCTCTGAAACTGAGTTCTTCATTTTAGCCACTGCAACATTCTGAGATATGAAAATGCTTTTATGTAACTGTATGGACCTACAATCACCTTCCGGTTTTTTTTCATTGTGTTCAAATAGTTATTCGTCTAATCCCTTAGTGAGATTTCTTAATGCTTCTAAATAGAATTCCTTGTATGGGGTGCTTGGGTAGCTCAACTGGTTAAGCGTCTGACTTCAGCTCAGGTTGTGATCTGTGGTTCATGAGTCTGAGCCCTGTGTTGGGCTCTGGGCTGACAGCTCAGAGCCTGAAGCCTGCTTCACATTCTGTATCTCCCTCTCTCTGTCCCTCCCCTACTCTCTGTCTCAAAAATAATTAAACATCAAAAGAAATTTTAAAAATAGAGTACATTGTGTGAAACTTTCTGATTAAAAATTTTACTTTTTAATTCTGTATTTTTATTTGATAAAATACTAAGGGGTCGAGATTGTGCTAGACGTTTCCATAGTGCTTCAAAAGTAACTGTTTGGAAAAAAAACAGCATGGGATTTAGGTTCTGTTGTTCTCGTTCTAAGAAAAAAGTTGCCTTGCTTGATTCTTTTCAGATCAATCTTTAACAAAGCGATAAAACACAACCCTTATCTAAGTGATGAGTCACTGAAGTCTACTCCTAAAACCATTATTACACTAAAAGTTAACTAACTCGGATTTAAAGACAATTTTTTTATAAAACCACAAAACTTATCATTTGAACAAACTTTAAAGCTCTTTTATGCACATGGTAATTGTCGTGAAAAGTGACTTAAGATTTAGCAATTTGAACTGAAATAAATTTCCGTTGTGCTAGTCACTTGTACTCAAAAGGATCTACTTTATTTTCAGAGAATCTGAGTATTTAACATCAAAAACCAGACAGCAAAAAGTGCAGTATTGTGAATGTCTTAATGTATTTTATAGAGACAGATTTTGAATGTCATACTCAGAAAAATACTACTTGTGGGTAATATCATTGAACCAGGCTTTGGCAGAAACTTCAAAAAGAAACTGTAAAGTGCAGAAAAATAGAGACTAGATTAATAAAACTTTATTCTAGTAAGTTTTACTAATCGATACTGCTGATGCAGGTGCCAAAATCAAAAGTATAATTTACTTGTCCCATTGGCTAATATTTTATATTTTTTTTTTCCTGGAAGTGTCAGATTGTCTAAGGGAAAGCAGAAAATATCAGCTGTATTCAGTTTGGTCATGGAGACAATGAGTAAGCATGAAGTAAGCCTATTTACTTTGAGTCTACACAGGCCAAGACAAAAAGAAAGGAAGCCATTGTGTAGATCATTCAAACTTTGAAACCCACCAGGGAACAAAAACAGGGTTTTAAAAATGATTCAGTGTGTTTCGATAAAGTTTATTATTTTATTTTATTTTATTTTATTCTATTTTATTTATTTTTAAAGTTTATTTATTTATTTAGAGAAAGAGAATTAGCACAAGCTGGGGAGGGGCAGAGAGAGTGACAGACAGAATCCCAAGCAGGCTCCATGCCATCAGTGCAGAACCGGATGCGGGGCGTGAGCTCACAAACTGTGAGATCATGACCTGAGCTGAGCTCAAGAGTCGGACACTTAACCGACTCTCATTTTAATAAATAAAATAAATAAAACAAATAAATAAATCTTATTTTATATAATATAAAAGATTCATTTCTAACCACCTAATGTAATTAATTCATTTGGCCCAGGATACAAAATCCACTGAATGAAAGGCATTCAGGGAACAGGATATTCATCTGGCCTCAAAGAAGCATTTCATATATTCGTTATTAAGTATAATGGGAAATGGTATTTTTATAAGGGAAAGATGCAACGGACACTCACATATTCATACACATATTTGCATAAATACATAACTTTTAAAAAGTGTATATACTTCTCTGTAACTTGCTTTTCTCAGGCAGTAGTACCTGAACGAATTTCTAACTCAACTAGTATCTCTTTCTCTAATTTGCTGTCTCTATCTTTTTCAGTGTGGTTGTGGATATAGCGTGAGTGTTTCAACCAATTTCTCCATTGAGGTGCGTTTTCTTTTCCCCCCTAATTTGCCACCTCTATGGACAATGCTATAAAACAAGCATCCTGCATATTTCACATGTGCCAATCCTTTGTTTCTGTGAAATTAACATCAAAGAATGGGGCAAAAGTGTGTCTGTATCTTACATTAATGCATTACCAAGTTGCTTTCCAATGGCCTGATAACAGTTTGCAGTATTTTCACAGGAAATAAGAGATTGTTATTCTTCCTTAATCATATTCCCACCAACAATAGATACTATTGTTTTCCACTTTGATGGAATAGGAAGTGATACCTGATCGATGCTTTAATTTGCATTCTCTCATCATGCTTCAGTTCATGCATATACTTATTGTATCTATCTATCATCTATCTATTGACCATTTGTCTTTGCTCTTCATATTCTTTGCCTATTTTTCTTTTGGATTATTTGCCATTTTCTTGTTAACATCTAAGATTACCTTGTATTATCAGAAATATTTGGTGTCTTGTCAGCTGCTGATAATTTTCTTCAAATATATTTTCTCAATTCATATCACTTATGGCATCTTTGATCAAAAAAGATTTTAAATTGTTAAAGTAAATATAAATTGGTATAGCATATAGAAATATACTTTAGGATTTCCTATCTTAGTCAACAATGCTTGCCATACCCATGGAGGGAGAGAAATGATTTTACAGTTTTCTTTATGAAAGTTTTTCTCCTTTGTCAAATATATACCTAGGGGTGCCTGGGTGGCTCAGTCAGTTAAACAACAAACTTCAGCTCAAGTCATGATCTCACAGTTCATGAGTTTGAGCCCAGTGCCAGGCTCTGTGCTGACAGCTGGAGCCTTCTTCAGATTCTGTGTCTCCCTCTCTCTCTGCCCCTCTCCCACTCATGCTCTGTCTCTCTCTGTCTCTCAAAAATAAGTAGACATTAACAAAATTAAATATATATATCTAAATTTTTCGTTTTTATTTTTTATAACAGTTTTATTCAAGTATAACATATATACCATAAATAACTCAATGTAAATGTACAACTTGTTATTTTTAGTGAATTTATACAATTGTACATCAACCACCACCATCCATTTCTAGAACATTTTCATCACCCTAAACTGTTGGCTCTGCCTCTGTTCAGTCAATCCCTTCTTTGATCTCAGCTCTTGGCAACCACTGATCTTTCTGACTACAGACTTATCTTTTCTGAAATTTTCACATAAACGGAATCATATACTATGTGTTTGTTTGTTTCTGGATTCATTTTCTTAGTTTAATATTATTGAGATGGTATTAGTTTCCTGAGGCTGCCATAACAAATTACTGCCAGCCAGGTAGCAAATTTATCATCTCACGATTCTCGAGGCCGGAATCCAAAATCAAGGTACTGGCAACGCTGCGCTCCCTCTGGAGGCTCGCAGGGAGAATCTTGCTTTGTCTCGTACAGCCTCTGCTGGCCATCAGCATTCCTTGGCATTCTTGGCTAGTGGCCACATCATTCCCTTCTCTGTGTCAGTCTCTATTTCACCTTCTCCTGTGTGTGTCTGTCTTTCAAATCTCCTTCTGCCTTTCTCTTATAAGGACACCTGTCACTTGTCGTTAGATTCAGGGCCCACTTGCATAAAAGATGTTCTCTTCATCTTGAGATCTGTAAATGAATTATATCTGCAGAGTCTTTTTCCAAATAAGGTAATACTCTCAGGTTCTAGAAATAAAAATGAGGTCAATATTTTGGGGAGGCCACCATTCAACTCCCTACGCAGTGAGTATAGCATTTATCAGTGTTTCTTTCCTTTTTATTGCCAAATAACTTTCCATGGTGCAGATGCACCATATTTTTTAACCACTCATCAGCTAATTAGCACTTGGATTGTCTCTGCTTTTTGGCTCTTATTATGAGCAATGCTGCTATGAACATTCATGTGTGAGATTTTGGTGGACTTGTTTTCAATTCTCTTGGCTATATATCTAGAAGTGGGATCACCGAACCTTACAGTTACTCTCTATTTAATCTTTTTAGACATTGCCAAACTTTGTTCTAAAGTGACTATCCCATTTTACATTCCCATCATCAATTGATAAGGGTTCCAGTTTCTCCATAGCCTCTCCAACATTTGATATTGACTAACTTTTTTTTATTACAGGCTTTTAGAGGATTTGAAGTGGTATCTCATTATTGTGATTTTAATCTGTGTATTTCCTAGCTCTGTCCACTAAGAGAACTTGGAAGCAGTGATATCTCAATAACAATAAGCCACACCTGGTACCCAGGTCTTGGCTTCTAAAAAACTTTCTTTTAAAACAAATCACGCTTTCCTAGGGAAATGACTGATGTCAAGGCCAATGTAGCAAAATAAAAGATAAGCCTGACACATCTTGCTATAAGGACACGATCACAGAACGATAAGGATCTGTCCAACAGACATGGAAACAAGCTTGTAGGTGCTCCCACTTGCCAAAATATGGAACAATCTCATCATCAAAATAAGTAACAACAGTAAGGGATTATAAGCCATTGAGTAAAATAGGAATCGTTTAGTCCATACTGATACAAATAAATAAATAAATCAGAAGAAAAGCTCTTCCTTGCAGTAGAATGCTAACCAATAAACATAGAAGAAATTATGGAATTCTCCACTTAACCATCATCATAAAAATAAACAATCTAGGCAAAAGCATTGCAAGAAACTAGTAAGTGAAAGTTAGACAGGGAACAGAATATTTACTAGTATTGAAGTATCTTCCCATAAAAAAATACTTATTAATTACAAAGAGAAAAAGAGAAGTTCTGTAGTGGAGAAGCCTGAGCAATGCCACCTTTCTCTAGTAAGCAAACTACCAGGCACAGGCAAATCAAGATCAAATACCACCCAAGGGGATGCACCATCACACATCACTCTGCTGTTCCTGCCTAAGATGCTTAATCCGCATGGAATTGTGAAGACACATCGGACAAGTCCAAACTGGGAGAGTCTACAAAATAGCTGGCCTGTGATATTTTTGAAATGTTAAGGTCATGAGAGTCCAAGAGACTGCTGAAGACCTGTTCCCAATCTGAAGAGATTAGAGACAAAGCTATGTGCAGCACATGGGTCCTGGATGGATCTTTTCCCTATAAAGCACATTGCTGGAAGAATTGGCAAAATTTGAAAAGTGTCTCTGGGTGAAAGGTACATGGGAGTTCTTTGTACTGTTCTTGCTCCTCTTCTGTGAGTTTGACATGATTTCAAATGAAAAAGAACAAGAATTATGTTGCTGGGTTTAGTGAGGGTGATTGCACTATTGGAATAAACTTTGCTTGGTCACATGGATTATTACTTGACACTCTATTGGGTTTTAGTATTTAAAATGTCCTGTCTTCCTCTGATTAATTAGGGTGCTTTCTATGTTTTTCTAACATCAGGAACAGTTTAATAATTTTTTAAAAATGTTTATTTATATTTGAGAGAGAGAGAGAGAGAACTTGAGCAGAGGAGAGACAGAGATAGAATCTGAAGCAGAATCCAGGATCTGTGCTGTGAGCTGTCAACACAGAGCCCGATATGGGGCTCAAACTCATAAACCGTGAGGTAGGTCATGACCAGAGCTGATGTCAGACACTTAACCGACTGAGCCACCCAGGCACCCTTAAGATCAGGAACAGTTTAAATAGTCTTGCAATTATTTACTTTAAAGTTTTGCTAAAATTCAGATATGAAGACACTTGATCCTATTGCCTTCGTAAATGCTAGATCTTAAATCACTTTTAAAAAACTTTGGATTATTTGGGATGCCTGGGTGGCTCAGTCAGTTAAACATTAGACTCTTGATCTCCCCTCATGTCTTGATCTTGTGGTTGTTGAGTTCAACCCCCATGCTGGGTGTGAAGCCTATTTAAACATGGTCTATTCAACTTTCCTGTCTTTAATTGGGTTAATTATTATATTGTTTGTTAGGTTTCAAATATCAGATTTGTATAGAATTGCATATGATGTTTTATTTCTTTTCTTCTCTTTGCTATTTGTCTTTACGTGCTCTTTCTCATTGACAGCCTTGTATATTTTTTGTTCTCCCTGCATTCCTCAATCTCAAATGAAAATTATTGTTTTTCTTTTTGTCTGTCATTCAAATGAACTGATTTTGAGCTTTCTGTTCTTTGTACTATTTTATTTCCTATTTCTTTGTTTTCAGGTCTTATCTTTCTTAATTCCTCCTTCTTAGTTGGTTTTTTCTTTAGTTGTTTTTTTTTCTAATTTTTGTAAATATTATAACATTTCTATATTTTAACATCTTTTTTCTTTTTTTAATTCTTATTCATTTATCTTTTTAAAGAGAGAGAGAACACGAGCAGGGGAGAGGGACAAAGGGAGAGAAAGAGAGAATCTTAAGCAGGCTCCATACGCAGTGCAGAGCCAGACATGGGGCTTAATCCCACAATCCTGGGATCATGATATGAGCTGAAATCGAAAATCAAATGCTCAACCGGCTGAGCCACCCAAGTGGTCTTAACATCTTTAATCTTTAATAATAAAAAATTTAAGGGTATATCTCTTTTCTGTGAATGTAGCTTTTACCAAGAACTATAAGCCTTGATAGGAAATATTATATTCATTACTCTAGATAATCTTAAATTTTTCATTGCTTTTTTGACGGCTTTTAATATTTCTTTGACTTTAAGAGCGAGCTATTTAGGTATGTACTTCTTGATTCCAATGTAGTTAAGGTTTTTGTATCATTCTTATTTCAAAATTTGCTGAATTATGATCAGAAAACCATAATCAGGTGTTCTTTAAGGGAAAACACATAATAGTTTATAGAAATCTTCCATGGAATATAAAAAATGGATATTCTATATTTGAAGAGCTGAAAGTTCTCTCTAAATCCATATACAGGTGATTCTCATTATTCCTGGTACAGTAGCTTTGTTCTATAAAGTGACCATAAACCCTGAACCATTGCTTCTAGGGCAAAAACAGGGTTAGGCTCCTGTGAGCGTACATTTTTGTCAGCCAATCAATATATAAGCTTCCTTTATATATGTTTCTGTTGAGAGACAGATTATTGAATGTGTATTGGTGATTCATTAACATTGAATTCACAGCCAACAGCACAAACACTCAGGCCTGAATGGAATGTATCTATTATGTATAGTACCTCCATCAGGCACGTTCCAGCTTTCTTGTGCTTAGGACGGTAGACAGCACTTCAGCACTACCCTTGGGAGCCATTTTAAACAGTGAATTCACCAACAAAAAGCATAGAAATGTGAAAAACATGACACTACACATCCTGGGGGAAAGGCTCTTGCTTATAATATGAAAGCTGAAACAAGAAGGCAGTGTCACCTTGTTTGACTTCAGCTACGAAGGTGCCCATCAGGCAACTCAGCTTATTCCCTGCTCTGCCCCATGTCTGTGAATGACTGAAAGTGTCGCAATATTGATTTGAGGTTGCAAATGCATTTTAGCGAATGGGCAAATTCACCAATAACGAAATCCACAAGTAATGAGGATGATCATATCTATACAAAGCAAGCATGATTGTATTATTTAATTCCTCTATGTCTTTTTCTGTCTACCTATATCTGTCTATCTATCTGTCTATCTGTCTATCTATCTATCTATCTATCTATCTATCTATCTATCTATCATCTATCATCTATCAGAACTGGTCAATCCTGATATTCAGGTCTTTTGCTTATAGACTTAAGTACTTTTGGCTTATATAAAATATTATATATTTTATGTAACAGTTCGCACTTGGTATTTCTAACATTTCAAAAATTTGTTTAGCTCCTATGTTGCATAAAAGCTTAGTACTATTGGCACCCCTGGCTGTAGAGCATGTGTGTGACTCTTAATCTCAGGGCTGTGAGTTCGAGTCTCACAGTGGGCATGGAGCCTACTTTAAAAAAAAAAAATCTTAGCACTGTTTTATTTTCTTCATACATTATGCTTTCTATCATTATATAGGGTCCTGCTTTTTTCTGTTTAGGGGTTTTAAACTTCAATTCCATGTTTTGTAGTATTAATATGTGAGAGTTCACTGTCCTTTTACATTGTGTTAATGGTTACTTGCCTTTCCCAGCCCTCATAGAAAATCAAACCAATATTTCCCTGGTATTGCATGAAAAAAAGGCAGACACCAACTTTCCCCCGACTGAGAGGTTTGATTACCCCACTACCACTGCCCACCCATGACACACAACTGGTAGAAGGCATCCACGGCAATTTCCTCTTTGCTCTCCTCCCAAGAGATAAAGCCTTGGGAATATTTGTGCTTCCTGCCTCCTCATGCTCCTGCTCACCATTCTTTAGTTTTGCTGAGGTCGTTTAGTTCCTTGAATCCAAGATTATTCTTAGAAGCTTCCTTTTTAGTACACTTCTTTATTTCTAGGGTCTTTATTTAGTACTTACATTACATGTTCCCAAGTCTATCCTTGTTCACCCGTTTTCAATTAGTTATCACAAACTCAAGGTTCACTATAGTGTTCTCTCCTAGCAAGTCTTGCTTTATTTGTTTGGGTTTTTTAAAAAAATTATTATTATTATGAAAGTCTTTTTCTAGTATTTTTCCCAGATGAGTGATGAGATGTGGGACTTCTCTAAATTCATACGTATCTACAAACATCTTTCTTGGACCCAAACAAGTGAGATATATTTTTAAGCTGAAATGTATTCCTTTGTGCTCTAGGTTCCAGTGTTGTGAAGGAGAATTTCAGTGACAATCTAATCTTTTTCATCTATAAATAGCTTGCAAGCTTCTACACCAAAAGAATGAGATTTTTCACTTTATCTTTGGAATTCAAAAATTTTACCAGGATACATCTAGCCATAGATGTGTGTATATATACATATAAATAAATCTAATACATCTACAAATATAGATAAATGTGTATGTGTATCTATATTTATCTATATAAATGAATAAATTGTCATAAATATAATTTCTGCCTGAAACTTGGGGTCCTTTCTTCAGTCCAGAAAAATCTTTTTTTTAATGCTCATTTTGTTTTGCTTAAATATGTCCTCTCCTTCATGTGCCTCATTTTCTCTTTCTGGGACTCCAAATATTCTCATGTCAGTTTTCTTAAACCTCTCTTTCATCTCTCTACTCATGACTTATATTTTTTTTGCTTTGAGCTTGTAATATTTCTTGCATCCAGTTTCCAGATAACTAGCTGGATTTCAACAGTTACCATTTTCTTCACCAGTGATTTTATTTTGTTAATGCTTTTTGTTTTATTTATTTTTGAGAGGGAGAAACAGAGTATGAGCAGGGCAGGGGCAGAGAGAGAGTGAGATACAGAGTCTGAAGCAGGCCCCAGGCTCTGAGCTGTCAGCACAGAGCCCGACATGGGGCTCGAACTCACAAGATGTGAGACCATGACCTCAGCTGAAGTTGGAAGCCAGATGCTTAACTGACTGAGCCACCAGGTGCCCCTTCACCAATGATTTTAAATTTAAAAATCATCTTTTTGTTGTTTTTAAAATTTTTTTTTTTTTAATGTTTTATTTATTTTTAGCAGAGAGAGAGAGAGACAGCGTGAGCAGGGGAGGGTCAGAGAGAGAGGGAGTCACAGGCTGAAACAGGCTCCAGGCTCTGAGCTGGCAGTCAGCACAGAGCCCGACGCGGGGCTCGAACCCACGAACTGCGAGATCATGACCCAAGCGAAAGTCGGACGCTTAACCGACTAAGCCACCCAGGCGCCCCCTTTTTGTTGTTTTTAAATCCAGAAAGTCTATTCTCTGTGCCCCTTAGATCTCATTAGGTACTTGCATTACCTTTCCTGTTCAAGTTTAAGTTACGGTCTGTGCCCTCCAGTAAGTCTAATCCATAGAGAGCCTGCTCCAG
>NW_027530001.1:2605198-2629637 GCF_008692635.1 Crocuta crocuta
TAGAGCAATCTTAAATATTCATGTACTTAAAAACAGACGCAGGGGCCCCTGGGTGGCTCAGTTGGTTAAGTGTCCGACTTCGGCTCAGGTCATGATCTCATGGTCTGTGGGTTCGAGCCCTGCACTGGTCTCTGTGTCGACAGCTCAAAGCCTGGAGCCTCTCCAGATTCTGTGTCTCCCTCTCTCTCTGCCCCTCTTCTACTCATGCTCTATCTCTCTCTCTCTCTGTCTCTCTCTCTCAAAAATAAAAATTAAAGAAAAACAGATGCAAAATACATCAAGCAAAAATTTATAAAATGGAAGAGAAAAACAGACAAATCTACAATTATAGCTGGAGGGTTCAACACTCATCTTTCAGCAATGAATAGAACACGTAGACACCCTGACAACACTTGCATCTTGAACACTAACGTTCTGCTTAAACACTCCGCCAAACTATAACAGGTTACACATTCTTTTCCAGGGCCAATGGAACCTTCACAAAGATAGGGTATAATCTGGGTCTTAAAAGAAGCCTCAATAAGTTTAAAAGCATTGAAAACATGCAGCGCATATTCTCAATTACAGCAAGATTAGAAATCATTAAGAATAAGATTTTTGGAAACTTTCTAAACATTTGGGAATAGAAAAACACATTTCTAAGTAAAAGAAGTAATTATAAAGAAACTGTTTATATTTTGAATGGAATGAGAATGAAAACACAACACATTGAAGTTCATGGGAGGCAGCTAAACCAGTGTGCAGAGGGAAATTTATAGCTTTAAATGCCTAATTAAGTTATCTAAGCTTCAGGACGCCTGGATGGCTCAGTCGGTTGAGTATCAGACTCTTGATTTCAGTTCATGTTGTAATCCTAGGGTCATGGGATCAAGCCCCATGTTGGGCTCCGTGCTAAGCATGGAGCCTGCTTGGGATTCTCTCTCTTTCTCCCTCTGCCTCTATTCCCTGCTCATGCTATCTTTCTCTCAAATAAAATTTAAAAAAATTTCAATATCTGGAATGAAAAGAATATAATAATAGATTCCTCAGACATTAGAATAAAAAGGGATACTATCATAAACAATTTCATGCCAACAAATTTGACAGCTTAGGCAAAATGGGAAAATTCTTAGAAAAACACAAACTACTGAAACATTAAAAATAAAAAATAGGGAGACACCTGGGTGGCTCAGCTGGTTAAGTGTTGGATTCTTGATTTTGGCACAGGTCATGATCTCACAGTTTGTGAGACGGAACCCTGAGTGGATGGGATTCTCTCTCTCTCTCTTTCTCTGCTCCTGCCCTACTTGTACTCTCTCTCTCTCTCAAAAATAAATAAACATAAAAAAAATAAATAATCTATGTCTATAAATGAATGGTGTGGTTAAAAATCTTCTCACAAAGAAACCTCAGTTTCAAAAGGCTTTACTGGTGAATTCTACTAAATATTTTAAAAAGAAAATCTCAATTCAATACAATTGTTTTTTAGAAGCCAGCATTATGCCGAGGTTAAAACCAAATGCATTATAAGTAAAGACTACATGTCAACAGGCACAAAAATCTTTAACAAAATTTTACTGTATCAAATCCAGCTACATGTAAAAATGACCGTACATCATATCCAAGGAAAGTTTCTCTCAGGGATGTAAAGCTCTTTTAGTATTTTTTAATCGAGGTGTAATTTGCATACCACAAAATTCATTATTTGAGGTGTACAGGGCAGTGGTGTTCAGTAATTTAGTAGATTTACAAAATTGTGTAACCAAGCTATTCTGGAACATTTTTATCACCCTAAAAGAGAAACCTTGTTTCCATTGGTAGTCACTCCCCAAGCCTCTCTTCCCTTGCCTTACAAACCACTAGTCTGCCTTCTGTCTCCATGTATTTGCCTACTGGGGGACTGTCATATCAGTGGGATCATGCAGTGTGTGGCCTGTTGTAACTGGCGTCTTTCAGTTAGCAGAATGCTTTTGAGGCTCATCCAGAATGCTTAGTTTGTAGTATGTCTCAGTTTTTCATTTGGGTTTACAGCTGAATATTATTCCATTATATGGATATGTCACAGTTTGCTTATCTTTTCATCAGCTGATTGACATGTGGGTTGTTTCCACTCAGGGAATTGTTATGAATGATACTGCTGTGAACATGCATATACAAGTTGTCATGCACATGTACGGTGTCTGTCTTTTTTCTTTCTTTCTTTCTTTCTTTTCTTTTCTTTTTTTTTTTTTTTAGTATACAGCTAGAATAGAATTTTAGGTCATATGATAACACTATGTGTAGCTTTTTGAGGATCTGCCAGACTGTTGTCCAAAGTGGCTGTATTTCTCAACAATATATGAGTGCTTCACTTTCTCTCTATCCTTACTGATGCTTGTGATTGTCTGGCTTTTTTATCAGAAGAGAAGTGGTAATAAGATCGGTTTAACATTTGAAAGTCAAACATTTTACTAGACCTAAGAAGAAAAACCATATGATCATCTCAATAGACCCAGGAAAAGCATTTGACAAAATTCCAACACTCATTCTTTATAACTAACTAAATAAGAATTCTCGAGGCACCTAACTGGCTCAGTCGGTTAAGCGTCTGACTTAGATCAGGTCATGATCTCGCAGTTTGTGAGCTGGAGCCCCACATTGGGCTCTGTGCTGACAGCTCAGATCCTGGAGCCTGCTTGGGATTCTGTGTTTCCCTCTCTCTCTAACCCTCCACTGCTCATGCTCTGTCCATCTCTCTCAAAAATAAAATAAAAACATTTATAAATAAATAAACAAACAAGAACTTCCGGCAAGCTACAAACAGAAACTTCTACAACTTGCTGAAGACATTTTCCTTTTCTGACATCCTCCTAGGGGACATCACACTGAATGATGAAACAATGAATGCTTTTCCCTTAATTCTGATAAGGAGCAAGGATGTCAACTCCTTTTACTTCTATTCAGCATTATCCTAGGAGTCCTAAAGTAAGAAAAAGAAATAAAAGGCACAGGATTGCAAAGAAAGAAGTAAAACTGTACTTACTCACGGAGAACATGATCATATACATAGAAAAATTTAAGAAATCTCCAAAAACACAAGTTGATCTAATAAGTGAGTTTAACAAACTACAGGAAAGAACGTCAGTATACAAAAATTAATTGTTACGCTAGCAACAAACAATTAAAAAGTGAAAATTTTAAATACCATTTACAATAGCATCAAAAGCATAATATATATACGTCAGGAAAACTGTAACAAGAAATGCACTAGACTTGTACACTGAAAACTACAGAAGACTACTCAGAAAATTTAAAGAAAGTCTCCAGAATTGGAGAGATATATGATGTTCAATATTATTTATCAATGTTAACATGTCAGTTTTCCTCAGTTTACCTATAGATTCAATGCAATGCCAATCAAAACCCCAGAAGACTTTTTGTTTAGAAATTGAAAAGCTGATTATAAATTCTATGTGGAAATGCAAAAAACCTAAAATAGGAAAAACAATTTTGAAAAAGAACACCAAAAAAAAAAAAAAAGGGACAAATTTGGAAGAGACTCACTGTTGCAAGACTTACTATAAGGCTACATTAACCAAGATTTTGGTGCCAGCGTAAAAATAGACAAAGAGACAAATGGAACAGAATAAAGAGTCCAAAGATAAACTCACACATAAAAGATTGTTTAATTTTTGACCACAATGTACCAAGATAATCCAATAAACAAATAATTATATTCAACCAACAATGACGGAACCATTGTATTTCCAGTTGCAAAAGTATGAATCTTGAATACCAGATGCAATCAAAATGTAGTCCACTTTGTATGTCCCTCCCCATTGTATGTCTGCATTTATGTACACATAAATGTAACAAAAAGTACATGAAAAAATGCTAAACATCCAAAATCATTACTCTTTAGGGGAGTGCAAATTAAAACCATAATCTTACTAGGACAGGCCTATGAGAAGGGCCCCAATTTAAAGACTTGCAACACTAAATGTTGGCAAGGGTGTGAAGCAACTGGAAATCTCATATGTTGCTGGTAGGAATGTAGAATAGCACACCCATTTTGGCAAAGAGCTTGACAGTTTCTTAAAAAGTTAAATATGCACTGGCCATGTAACCTAACAATCTCACTCCTAAGTATTTTCCCATGAGAAATGAAAAGAGATATCCACAAAAACATTTGTAAGTGAATGGTCCAAGAAGCTTCAAGATAACAAAAATTTGGAAGCAAGTCAAATGCCCAGCAAGAAATGAATGAATAAACAAATTTGGTAGGATCGAGATTCAGTAGACCACGCCTGAGCAGTAACTAGATGTGAGCAACTGATGCCTCATGTATGTAACAGTGCTGAACCTCAAAACCCATGTCCAGGGAAAGAAAACACACAGGATGTAGGATTTGATTTATATGAAATTCTAGATTTAGCAACCAAAATTGGATCGGTGGCAGGCTAGGGCTGGGGGCAGGAGTGGGTGACTGACCCAGAGGAGAAGCAAGCCTTGTGGGGTGCTAGGAATGTCCTTCATCTTGATTAGAGTACTTACCTGGGTGTCTCCATTTGTTAAAATCCATGAAAATGAACATTTAAAATATGATGCGTTTTTATCATATGTGGGCCATACCTCAAGAAAGCTGACTTTTAGAAAAATTGTATGGGGGCAGTAAAACATCCGACTTCAGCTCAGGGCATGATCTCACGGTTCGTGAGTTCGAGCCCCGGAAAGGGCTCTGTGCTGACAGCCAGCTCAGGGCCTGGAGCCTGCTTCTGATTCTGTATCTCCCTCTCTCTCTGACCCTCCCCTGCTCACACTGTCTCTCTCTCTCTCTCAGAAATAAATTAAAAAAATTTTTTTTAAGTTTTAGAAAAATTGTATGGAATGCAATCGTTTCGGAGAATGCTTGGAGTAGTTTCCCCCACCCATTTGGCTATCTTGCTTTTTCTCCCCTACATCTCCTCCCCCACGCCCACCCTCAGTTTCTGCTCTTAAGCCACAGCCTTCTTTCATGTGCCGGCTCTCCAGGCTCTCCAAATATTTGGAGAGGTCGCCCTCCGCTATCCGTGCTTCCCCTCACCAACCTCCCCCACCAAAACCTTCTCTCCTGCAAGTTAAACATTTCTCGTTCTTCAGCTGTTCACATCAACAGTAGTTTCTACTCATGATGAAAGCAGAGCTGAAAAGCTGTGTGGCTTGTGCAGGAAGCCAAGATCTGGAAGGGTGGTAAACTCCCCAAACATAGGGAGAGTATTCAAAGGGCAAGCAAAACAAAACAAACAAAAATGTGCATGTTTACCGTGGAAAGGTGTACAGGGAGACCCAAGTCATGGCAAGCCCCGTAAGCCACTGTCAAGATTTTCTTTCCTTCTAAGTAGTTCTAGAAGGAAAGAGATGTGATCTACCCCAGGACAGTCTCCCCGCATTGAGCCCAGAAGATCCCTTTCAGTTAGTTTCCTCTGCTGCACACATCAGGGTGCCAGTATCTAAGCAGAAGGTCATTCTTGCCACGATTTCTCCTTTCAAGTTTCCTGCACTCTATGAAGATCAGTATCTTTAAAACAGTATTTACATTTTGTTTTATCTCCCATGTTCTCTTTTTGAACAGCTATCCTGGCTCAATTCTGTCCAGGGCTTTGAACTGCTTTCAGTGTTCTGTCTTGTAAAGTAAGGATAGCACTTGTAATAGTTTCAAAGTGTTGTGAAGATGATTAAATGCATTAATAGATGTGAAATGCTTTGAATGTTTCCCGACACAGACACGCATAGCAAGCACTCTTGAAGTATTTTCTGTTATTATTTACCCAAGGATGCAGAGGAAAATCTTACTAGCTTCTAGACAGAATGAATAAGTTACCTGTAAAGAGGGTGGGGGTGGGAGTGGAGAGGTGGGAATAGGCTGCCAGCGAAATTCTTTGCAACATTAGAAGGTAAAAGGTAGCTGAACGCATTTTCAAATCTTACATTTAAAGATTTTATGACTATGGAGCTCTTGGCTGGCTCAGTTGATAGAGCATGTGACTCGATCTTAGGGGTGTGAGTTCAAGCCCCATGTTGGGTGTGGAGTTTACTTAACATAAAAATTTTAAAAAAAAAATTTTTTTTTAAAGAACTTATGACCAGTCTGCTATATATTTCACTTGTCAGATGAAAGAAAGATATTCTTACACACAGGTGAAATGCATTCCCCGCCCCATAGCAAGTGCTCTGTACAGGTTTTCTGTGGTTATTGTTACATAGGACCATGACCTGAGACTTCTAATCTACCTTCCTGCCTTATAACTATCTGAAACTCACATTGGCACACACCACTCACTGCCACTCCTTCACCTGACCCATCCTCCTTCCTGTTCTTTCCTCACTTACATTTCAGTTATTCTAACCCCATGAAGACACGAAGCCACAGCCGTCTAAACTTATGGAGCATCTCTCCCAATTTGTGTTAGCTATCAGCAGACTTCCATTAGGGGAGCAGGAAAAAAAAGAATATACTTGGCCTACTAAAAATTTTAAGAAATGTAAGCATCCTGGAAAATACCAGAAATGATTTGGCCTGACTCATGAGGAAATCTCCTTGCTTTTCATTTTTAAACTCCTAACTGTCTCAAAAAGGATTTCATACAATTGGATTTCATACAATTTCATACATAATTCATACAATTATGATTTGTATTACTTTTCTAGTTACCCTGTTCACTGATTCAATTGGCATTGTTTCTTTAAAAATTTTTTAATGTTTACTTATTCTTGAGAGAGAGAGACAGAGCATGAGCAGGGGACAGGCAGAGTGAGAGAGGGAGACAGAATCTGAAGCAGGCTCCAGGCTCTGAGCTGTCAGCACACAGCCCCATGCAGGGCCAGAATTCACTCGCCGTTAAGATCATGCTCTGAGCCGAAGTCAGATGCTTAACCGACTGAGTCACCCAGGTGCTCCAGCATTCTTTCTTTCTTTTTTTTTTTTTTAATATTTTTAATTATTTCTGAGAGAGAGAGAGACAGTGTGAACAGGGAAGGGTCAGAGAGAGAGAGAGAGACACAGAATCTGAAACAGGCTCCAGGCTCTGAGATAGCTGTCAGCAGAGAGCCCGATGTGGGGCTTGAACCCACGAACTGTGAGATCATGACCTGAGCCGAAGTTGGAGGCTAAACAGACTGAGCCACCCAGGTGCCCCAGCATTATTTCTTTAAAATACAAATTATCTGGGGGCATCTGAGTGGCTCAGTTAGTTAAGTGTCTGACCCTTGACCTCAGCTCAGGTCTTGATCTCAGAGTTTTGCCCACGTTGGGACCTGCATTGGGCCCCACATTGGGCCCTGAGTTTTTTTAAAAAAATATTTCATTATTGCTAAACTTGATATTGTTTTTGAAAACTGCAATTTGAAAATTTAGGCTCTGTTTTTGAAAAGGAGGAGGAAAAGGTTTAAAAAAAATCTAAAGTGTATTTGCCAAAACTTTTATGTTTGAAATTTTTTTGTAGCAATTTAAGGGTAAAGGAAATTCTTATGTTTCTGATTCATTTATGCTTGGATCATCAAATTGGGTTTTTTTTTGTGTTGTTCTGTTTTGTTTTGTTTTTAAAAGCTATTTGATGTTCCACTAGATTTTGAATTCTTCAAAACTGTTTTTTAAGCTTCATTAAAGACTTTTGCTCTTTTTGGGGTTTTATCAACCAAGTATGTGCCCTGTATTTAACCCACACTTCTCAAACAGCGAACATCAATTGCTTGAACAGGCTTACTCTTTTTTTAAAAAATATATATCTATTTATTCTTGAGAGAGAGACAGAGAGTGAGGAGGAGAGGGAAGGAAAGGACAGAGGGAAACGCAGAATACGAAGCAGGCTCCAGGCTCTGAGCTGTCAGCACAGAGCCTGATGTGGGGCCCAAACTCATAAGCTGTGAGATCATGACCTGAGCTGAAATCGGAAGTTTAACAGACTGAGCCACCCAGGTGCCCCAATGAATAGGCTTACTCTTACCTTAGCGTCCTTATTAGCCTGGTGCATTTCCTCACCTGGAAAATTCCTTCCTAGATACCTTCATGGCTAACTTCTTTATTTCCTTTGTTTACAAGTCACCTTTTCAATGAGGCCTGCCTTGACCACCCTACTTCAAATTATGAACATAAAGTGTAGTCTGTGACAGCACATGCAAGTAATTGTGCAAATTAGCACAAAAACAACACATCCAGGTAAAACTCAGAATCAAAAAGTGTTGGAGAGACTTTGCGGTTCTTCTAGTCCAAATTTCTCACCTGACAGAAGGCACCTAGAGAGGTTTAGTGGCTTCCCTCAGGTCAGACCACCCGTTACATTCAGAAATCGTTGTATCCGGGAGGTCCATCACTCTCAACATGCCCCTAACTGAACTCCTGTCATTCTTCAATCTTGTTCCTCCCACAGCCATCTTGGTGGATGGCATCATCCTGCCAATTGCTCACACCAAAAACCTTGGACTCATCCTTATCTTCCTTTCTTTTGCACCCTCACATCTAATCTGTCAACACATCTTGTTTGCTTTATCTTTGAAACAGATGCAAAATCTTCCCACCTTTACATCCACCCCACTCGTGCGAGCAGTCCTGGTGTTGCTCCGAGATTACTGCAGTAATACTGACTGGTCTCCCTGCTTCCGCTCTGGCTCCCTATCATCCACTCTCAATCAGCAGACTGAGTGATCCCTTTACGCCTCAGTGAGTTCTCGCCATTCTTTACTTTCTTTTTTAAAGTAAGCTCTACACGCAACGTGGGGCTTGAACTCATAAGCTCGAGACTGAGAGTCACATCCTCCACTGACTGAGTCAGCCAGGTGCCCCAATTCTTGCAATCCTTATGCTCCGTTCCAAACCTGTGTTAACTCCCTGTTTCACTCAGGCAGCGCATACAGAACCCTCCACCATTTGGCCTCCATTTGCCTCAACTTTAACTTCTACTGATCTACCCCTTGTTTGCTAGACTCTAAATATAGAGATCCCCCTGCTATTTCTTTTTATTATTATTATTTTGACAGAGAGCGAGAGAATAAATATGAGGAGGGGGAGGACCAAGAGAGAGTGAGGCAGAATCCCAAGCAGACTCTGAAGAGCCCAATGCAAGACTCAAACTCATGAACTGTGAGATTATGACCTGAACTGAAGTCAGATGCTTAACTGACTGAGCCACCCACGTGTCCCCTCCCTGGTATTTCTGGAACAAGCCAGGCACACGCCTACCTTCTAGTCTTTCCCTGGATAACTCCTTACCTGGAACACTCTTCCTCTAGATATCCCACACTTAATTCCATCTTCTTTGTTCAAAAGGCATCTTCTCAACCACTTGCAATCTTCTTTTTGAAAATTGCAAACTTCCCATTTATACCCCAGTGGCACCTGATTTCACTTACTGTGTTCTACTTTTCTTTTTTCTTTCAGAACATATCACCTTCTTATACAGTATATCATTTACTTATTCCTTATGTTTATCATTTATTGTCTGTCCCTTCCCTGCTATCATGGAAGCTCCACAAGAACAACGATGTTTTTCTGTTTTATCATTGTATCCTTGGTGCCTAGAACGGTGCCTGGCACAAAATAGGCATTCAATAAATATCTGTTGCAAGAAAGAAAGGAAAAAACAGAAAGAGAGTGAAGACACATCTCTCTCCTAGACACAGAGCCATTAGAGTACCTTACATTGCCAACGCCAACTAGACATGGCTAATTCACTGCAAAAATCTTAACAAGTTGAAAACACGGCAAACCGTAGATTACCAGGAATGAGGTAGTTTTGTTCCTCATATCTCCTTTTCTGTGCCCTCTTCATCAGGCAACACTACAACTCTTACCTTTTATTCTCCTCAGAATCTTTCTGATGGAACTATTAATTTCCTTGAAATCAGATGAAAGTTCTCACTTCAATTTTGGTTTCCAGTGTGCTATACTTCTTTGGTTTGCTCACATATTAAGAGAAAATAGCAGAAATAGGGCAATACTTAGCCTGAAGCAATGAGTTTTTATTGGTAAAATTTTAGGCAGTATGGTATATAGATGGTGAAAGAAGTCTCCATTGCCCAACGTAAGCATCTATTTACTCTGGATGAGATTAGCCAACCAGGATGGCTTTGCCTAAGTACTTTAAAAATAAATGTAAACTAATGTGAAGAAAAATTACAGAACAAATACAAACCAGAAGTGACTCATGAGCCTAGATATGGCAAGGTCAATGGTGAGGATTAGAAAATTGTACTCAGTAAAATGTTTGTGAACTCTAATAAAATGTGGTTTATTTATTTATTTTAAGATTATTTACTTATTTATTTCTGAGTAATCTGTACACCCAAAGTAGGGCTCGAACTCATGACCCAGAGGTCAAGAGTTGCATACTCTTCCAACTGAGCCAGCCAAGCTCCCCACAAAACATGGTTTAGAATAGACTTATAATATGATGAAAGGTAAGATTATATAACAGAAATGTATCTGTGAATATCGAGTGGACAGAGAAGGACTTGAGCTGAAGTATGGATGTATAAGGGATAAAAGTTAAGACTTCTCTGATAAACAACCAAGAATTAAATCAATTTTTCAGGTATTTTAGGCAAAACAACCTCTCTTGCATTTTCAACCAATCTATACATTACAACGCATCAGGGGAGGTAAGGCCAAGTTAGAGACACAGACAAATGCATTAAAAACTACATTTGGCTTTCAGTATGACGTCAGGAAAGACAAGATTGATTGATTGAAGTACTGAAGTGTGAGGATGAAATAGGTTTTAAAAAGATTAAGAAATTAGAGTGTTTAATTCTAAAAATATACATAATATAAATCCCATTTGTGTAATTAATCGATCATACATTACATATTTTTGCAATGCAAAAAATTTCCAGAAGGTTACACAAAAGAATGATTATGGTTACTTCTCAGGGGAAGACATGGAGGTGTGCATGGGTCATAAATAAGGAAAACTTTACAAACATTTTGCATACTTCTATATTGTTTGAATGAGGCTATATTATACAGAGAAGATATATTATTATATAGAAAAAAGTTTAATAATTTTAAAGGACAATATTTAATAAAAGTTTAAGGAGAGATAAAGGAAGTCTTGATACTACTTCAAATTATACTTAAAAGTTACAAATAGCGAGGCACCTGGCTGGCTTATCAGAAGAGCATGTGACTCTTTATCTCAAGGTCATGAGTTTGAGCTCCACATTGTGTAGAGAGATGCCTTGAACAAATAAAAAAAAAAAAAAACCTTAAAAAAATCATGAATAGCATTTCCCTTAGTAGTTATATAATTTTCAGTATCAAATTTGGATTTTATCTTTTAATCAATATACACAATCCAATTTGGATTTTATCTTTTATAATATACACAACATCAAATAGACACATGCTATCAGTTGAATGGTACACAAATTCAACCCATTTTCATTTCTTCAATGACTTTAAATCAAGATGTTAAAAAGGTATTAGTTTTTGTTCACAAATTTTAACAAGTAGCAATATTACACTAAGAATGCTACGTAAGGTTTCCTCTTGTTAATAACAGCATGCAAATACTTCAACTCCATTCATGGGTATTTATTTATGGACCATTTATAATAGGCTCTGTGCTAGGCCCTGTGGGATAGCCTCCTCCGCCCTTGAAGAGCTCACTGTGTGGCAAGAGAGATCGGTGAGAGCACATGATTAATTATAATAGGGTATGATGTGTGCGAAAGAATGTGCACAAGATACAAACATAGCACAGAACAAGAAAGGATTATAAACTCCGCAGGTCAAGGAGGTCTCATAGAGGAGGGATGTGAAGGACAAATAGATTACTAATTAAACAAAACGAGGAAAGGGAGGGCGTTGGAGGGATGAAACATCTCGGTGTTCTCAGAGTACCACGTGCAGTTCGTTACTGCTGGAGCTTAGGGTGGGAGGAGTGGAGCAGCAGGAAGGAGATAAGACAGAAAAGGTGGTCAGGCTGGAATGTGATGATTCTTGGTGCCAGGCTAGGAAAATTGGTCCCTGAGTGCAGGAGTGTGTCTGTCTCGTTCACTTCTGACATCCGGGGCACAGTGCCTGATACAAGATAAGTAGATCCTCAATACATGTGTTTTGAACTATTAAGTGAGACCAAGATGGGGAGAAAACTAAAACACATGTAGCATTGGATACCGAGGTCAAGGCCAGGGAGCTTTGAGAAGGGGATTGTGGATGGACGCAGCAAAGGCAGGAGTTTCATACTCCATAACACAGGCATCTTTGTAGTATAAAAGGCACTACTTTGCCAAATGTAAACATATAGAACATTCCACAACTTTCATAACCTGTTTTTCTATTCCTTAATTTTTACTATACTCAGATCCTCAGCAGATGAAAACATGCTCACAGTTGGCTAGTTTCCACCATCAGATGGTACAAGTCTGAAGACACGCCTGAGCTGGGGGCTGGCGTTGGTGAGGCAAGGGGTGGGGGACAGAGGTGGGAGGAGGGCAGAATCACTGCATTAAAAAGTTCTCCCCATTCGGATTCCTTTTTTGCCATTTTGCTCATGATCTCATCATGGCTGTAAACGTAATGACACATTGGCCCTTTCTCCACACTGCTTCTACCTCTGCGGTCATGGAAGGCTGCCACCTGGGGAGACTCCTTTTTATACAGTGATCCTATGCTCTTGCTCCCCGTTGGCTAAGGCTCTGGTGTTCGTACCTTTCTCAGCCTCCGGGAGGCCTTGATTAGGGGTTAGAAACCATTTCCACGGAGGGCTGAGAAGAGAGTCTGATTGTAGTAAATCAAGGATGAGGAATGATTGTGATCCCAGAGACTGTAGCTCTGAAGCACATTTTTGGTCTCAGAACAAAATATATTCTCTTTAGGAAGAAAAAACTTTTAGCTTGGCTCTGTACGATGTTCCTGTATTATAACAGTAAAAAAATATATACTGCATGCTCTTTTTAACATTCCCTCTATCATGATCACTTCACCCTTTCCTTTGCTTATGACTGGAATGCCCTCCTTATCTACCCTGCTTACGTAATGTCCCTGGCTACCAAGCATTCATTCTTCCACTTTGGGGAATATTTCACCAAACATCTTTTGAGAGGGCTCCTCCCCTATTATTTGTCACTGGTTTTAGTGGGATTGACTCTATTCAGTGTTCTAGACGTAGGCCCAGATTGGGTTAAAGCAATCACTATATCCCTTTGCCCAAATCACCATGATTAGTTTAAGGATTGACACCCCCATAACATAATCAGAGCCAGTGAGGTGCTAGTATTCATTTACTAGGGGTTCTGGGAAGGAGGCATTCCTTGCTTTCTCTCAGCTCTACTGGAAAGGACTCTATCTTCTGGAGGAATGTGATGTGAAGAATGAGGTCTAGAACTGAGGCATATTTTTTGCTGCTAGGAGGGAAACCAGATAAAGAACAAAGTTAAAATAATCTCTCATTCCCTTTACCACAGACTTGGGTACTTTAGTACTAAATCATATCATTAGATAATGGGCATAATTATTTATCAGTATTATAATGGGATAATACCACATATTGTCATAGAGCTCACGGCTCTATTTTAAAGATTTCCCAGATTTAAATTCTGGAAATGCCATTGTCTTGGTGTATGATCTAAGAAAAATTCCTTAGATTTCCCATGCCTCTGATTCCTCATCTATGAAAAGGGAATAGTAAAAGTCTGTAATATTAGTTGTAGAAATTTTTCACTTCCAAAAAGCAGTGGACAAAACTAGTGCTGAAAATACACCACAAACAGTAAGAAATACAGGATAATATACAATAACAGCAGTAAAGTCTAAATGCATATTTGAGTTTGGAAGAAAAATGTTCTTATGTATCATGACTGAAGAGGGATGTATTTGTAAGTTGTTGTCTTATCAGCTCTGGAGGAGCATATTACCTGTGAGTAATAGCTAGGTGTGTCAGTCAAGGTTCTGTGGGGAAACAATCAATAGGATATATACAGATATCCATATAAGAAGAGATTTATTAGGGGCACCTGGGTGGCTCAGTTGGTTAAGCATCCGACTTCAGCTCAGGTCCTGCCTGACGTTGAGTGAGTTTGAGCCCTACATGGGGTTCTCTGCTGTTGGCGGCAGAGCCGAAATCGGATCCTCTGTCCCCTTCTCACTCTGCCCCTCCCCAATTTCTACTCTCTCTCAAAAATAAATGAAACACTTAAAAAAAGAGGAGATTTATTACACAAATTGGCTCACATGATTACAGAGACTGAGAAGTGCCACAGTCTGCCATCTGCAAACTGGTGAACCGTAAAAGTGGGTGGTATAACTCACTCCGAGTCTAAAGGCCTGAGAATCAGTAGCACTGACGTCTGAGGGCAGAAAAAGATACATATCCCAGCTCAAATGCAGAGAGTCAATTTGTCCTTCCTCCATCTTTTTCTTCTATCCAGCCCCTTAATGTATTGAATGACGCCCACCCTCACTGGTGAGGGCAATCTTCTTTACTCAGTCTACCAATTCAAATCCTAATCTCTTCTGGAAACACGTTCTCACACAACCAGAAATAATGTTTTACTAGCTATTTTGGCATCCCTGAGCCCAGTCAAGTTGACATATAAAATTAACCATCATACTGAGGTTTTCATTTTAATACCCACATAGGGAAAGAAAATGAATCCTTAGGTCTATGGGAAGTAGGGAGTTAAGACAGCATTCTAAATAAAGCTGGGACATTTTTTTGCTAGAAAAAAATATTCTCCTAACACAGTGAGATAACATGAAAACTGTCTCTACCTGCGCCATTGTGGGTGAAAGAAAGAAAGAAAGAACATCTACTCTCAAAAATTGGGATTCTCAGCTTATATCTCCTGGGGGCGTGGATTTGGAATTTCTATGATTTTCATAGTATAGGAATGTCCTAAATTGACAAATTAACATAAAAATGGTGCTAAGTTATTGATTCCTCTGGGTGCCTGACAGGAGGTATAGTCCCACATGCTAGTTGTCATAGTGAAAGATCTAGTAATGATGAGCTCACAAACCAATATATAGCACCCAAGGAAATACTCTAGCATGAATAAGAATAATACCCAGAAAGACTAGCAACCCCAAGGAATGGCAGTAATTGAACACCAATCTGAAAAGGACTACAAAGTAACTATATCTGAGCATTACATATGTAAAAGAAAGAATTTTATATCACCGAAAAGGAGAGCAAGTATATGATTGTGATATACGGTAGGGCAGCTGCTTTGGAAAACAATCTAGCAATTTCTCAAAGGGCTGAACATAGAATAACCACATGACCTTGCAATTCCTCTCTTAGTTATATACTCGAGAGATAGGAAAACATATGGCCATACAAAAACCTGTACACAGATGTTCACAACATCATTTTCCTAATAACAAAAATGTGCAAAGAATCCAGAAGTCCATCAACAGATGAAGTGATAAATTAAGTGTGGTATATCCAAACAATGGAATATTACTTGGTAACAAAAAGAAATGACTTACTGGTACACATGGATATTACATCAACGGATGTAATATGGGTATAGATTACATCTATATAGATATAGATAATGGAGAAAATATAGATAATGGAGGAGAGGCAATATTTGAAGTGATAATGACTGAGAATTTTTCCAGAATTGATGAACGACTTAGGTCATCAGATTAGATAAGTGCACCAAGTCCTATGTGGGATAAATTAAAATAAATTTCCGCCTGAGATTGTTTTTAATGTTTATTTATTTATTTTGGGAGAGAGAAAGAGCATGAGCGGGGGGGGGGGGGGCAGGAGAGAGGAAGAGAGAGAATCCCAAGCAAGCTCTGCGCTGTGAGTGTGGAGCCTGACGTGGGGCTCCATCCATGAGCCTTGAGATCATGACCTGAGCCGAAATCAAGAGTCACATGCTTAACCGACTGAGCTACGCTGTGAGATTTTTTTTTTAAGATTTTATGTTTTAAGTAATCTCTATGCCCAATGTGGGGCTCAAACTCACAAGTGTGAGATCAAGAGTTGTACGCTCTACTAACTGAGACAGGCAGGTGCCTCCACCTGAGATCTTAATGAACTCAGAGAACTCACAGAAAAAATTTTAGCTTGGCTCTCATGATAGAGATTCTAATTTGATGATTCAACAAATATTTATTGAGCATTTATTATTTGCAAGGCAGTGCTAGACATATTGGAATAAACTAGATCCATAAGATACCAATTACACTCTCAGTCTAGTTGCTCTTAAAGTACATGTGATAATTAATTTCTTTTCCAACTTAGCTATGCCGCAGTATCAAGACATTTGGTCAAACACTAGTCTAGATGTCATTGTGAAGGTACTTTTCAGATGAGTTAACATTTAAATAAGTAGACTTTGAGTAAAATAGATTATGCTTCATAATATGGGTGGGCCTCATCTGATCAGCTGAAGGCCTTTAGGGAAAAATGGCTGACATCTTCAAAGGAAGAGTCTTCTGACTGCTTTCAGACTCAAGCTGCAACATCAACTCTTTCCTGGGTCTCCCATCTGTTGCTATCATAATCACATGAACCAATTTCTTAAAATAAATCTTTTTTCTCTTTCAATCCTTTTATCTATCTATCTATCTATCTATCTATCTATCTATCTATCTTATTTGGTCTGTTTCTCTGGAAAGTTCCAATTAATCAAGTACAGTAAATGATTAAGCTATGCATTTATTTCTAAACGTGTGATGATCTCATTTAGATCACAAATTCCTTAAGGAGGATGTTTATTTTTATTGATTTAGTTTTTTTTAACTAGGCTTCATGCCTAGCATGGAGCCCAGTATGGGTCCTGAACTCACTACCCTGAGATCAAGAGCTGAGCTGAGATTCAGAGTCAGGCGTTTAACCAACTGAACCACCCGGGTGCCCTGGAGAGGAATGTTTAAAATTATTCCATCTTCTTTGGAATAGTTATCATAAAGCTGGACAGAAAATGTTAATCAATGAAAAGTAAGTGAAAGAATGTTAATGTATTCTAATAAGAATAAACAATATATTTGTTGATCCATCACATATAAACTATGGAGTTAAAAAAAAAAAAAACGATTACAGGGGTGCCTGGATGGCTCAGTCAGTTAAGTGTATGACCCTTGATTTCATCTCAGGTCATGATTTCACAGTTGTGAGACTGATCCCCTTGTTGGGCTCAGCGCAGAGCATGGGGCCTACTTAGGATTCTCTCTCTCTCTCTCTCTCTCTCTGCCCTTCCCTGCTCATGTGCACACATGCTCACTTTCTGTCTTTCAAAATAAATAAATGAACTTAAAAAAAAAACAATTACAGTAAGTTTCATTTGTATTAGTGTTATTTTGGTTTGGGAATTTTATTAAAAAATTTTATTTTATTGTATTTTATGGAATGCTTCATGGATTTGTGTGTCATCCTTGTGCAGGGGCTCTGCTAATCTCTATATCGTTCCAATTTTGGTATATGTGTTGCTAAAGCTAGTGCTTGGTTCAAGAATTTAAAACTGGGTTTAGAATAAGCTGTTTCATTCTAAACCTAATCTTTTTTCCCTCCAATGTAGTTTGAATTAGTTTCCTGTCACTTGAAGCCAAAGAGTTCTAAATAATATACCTACCTCCCATAAAGATAGAACAGCATATAATAAAACAGAGTTAGGCTCTGTTAGAATAGGCTCATTAGAATAAAGATTAAGTGAATATGAGCCATGTAATAAAACGGGAGGTATAATGGTCTTACTAGAAGTTCTAGGCTAAGAATAATTGCTGTAGTTGAGGACAAAACTTATCTTGACTTTCTTAGCAACCAAAGGAAGAAGGAAGCTCAATAAATTACCTTGTTCTCATTGTCAAATAAAAAGCCTATTTCTTCATCAAGATAATGGAATATTATTCAGCCATCAGAAAGGAGGAGATCTCAGGTGCATGGGTGGCTCAGTCGGTTAAGCATCTGACTCTTGATTTTGGCCCAGGTCATGATATTGCAGTTTGTGGGATTGAGACCTGTACTGGGCTCTGAGCTGACAGTGTGGAGCCTGCTTGGGATTCTGTGTCTCCCTCTCTCTCTGCCTCTCTCTAGCTCTCTCACTCTCTTCCTCCCTCTCTCTCTCTCAAAACAAATAAACAAACATAAAACAAGAAAAAAAGAAAAAGAAAGAAAGAAAGAAAGAATGAAAGAAAGAAAGAAAAAAAGAAAGAAAGAAAGAAAGAGGGGGTGCCTGGGTGGCTTAGTTGGTTAAGCATTCGACTTCAGCTCCGGTCATGATCTCACGGTTTGTGAATTCAAGTCCCGCATCAGTCTCTCTGCTGTCAGCACACAGCTTGCTGTTTAGTTCAGAGCCTCAGTCTCCCTCTCTCTCTGCTCCTCTCCCACTTGCATGTGTGCTCTCCATCTCTCTCTCAAAAACAAATAAACATTAAAAATTTTTTTTAAAAAAGAAAGAAAGCTTGCTATTTACAACAACATGGATGGAACTTTAGGGCATTATGCTAAGTGAAATAGGTCAGACAGAGAAAGACAAATACTGTGTATTATCACTTATATGTGGAATCTAAAAAAAAAAGCCAAATTCATGGAAACAAATTTATAGACTATGAGATATTGGGAGCCAAGGACCCTCTATCTGGTGACCAGGGTTAACTGAATTTGTCAAGGGAGAGGAAGTGAGTGTGTGGTTATGGTCTTATGGGATAATCGGGGTTCCACTTTCCACAGTTCTACCAACAGCAAGGGGCTCAGCACAGAGGCAGGTACAATATTAGCTGTCCTGGCTGAGTGAACAAGTTGCTGAAACAAGCTGAAGAACTTGCTCATAAATTCACAGGAAACTTCTAGAAAGAACTGGAAAGAGTAAAAAAGGGAGTGAAAAATCCTGCAATAATGGTAGCTGCTAGAGTCAGAGAAAGAGTGTATATTAATGTGAATGTGATCAATAAGTAACCCCCTTGCTAGAAAGGTCTGAGACACAGAGATTACATGTAATATACCGAAGGATATGCTTTCAAGAACGAAAAGAAGTATTGTGGTAACTACATAAAAGACTAGAAATGATTTCAAACATATCCTACCCTTCACAAACAGAATAGGCACCGTTGACTCCACAGAAAGTTCACTCCGTTTTCAACTCATTGCTTCCTGGTCAAATTTCAGAGTTTTTCCTTGATCAAAATGGTTTACATCTCAGGCATGTAGCTGAACTAAAAATATTTTTTTGTTTGTTTTCTTTTGCTTCCTTTCTCTGTGAAAGACACATTATCTCTATCTCTATTCTATATCTCTCTATCTCTACCTCTGCCTGCATGTATTTCTCTCCAGGGAAAATTTTGAATTTGTTTGAGGAAGACAGCATATAGCACAGCTGTTATGAAGAGACTCAGGTATCATACAGAGCTCTTGACCCCTTATGAAGAGAAGGTGACCATAGGAGCAAACCAGGTCTGAGAGTGGGCAAGAGGGTAACAATGACCATGAAGAGAGTCAGACCACCCTGCTCCTCTCTGGTGGGCATGGTTCAGGTAAGTCAGGGTGATGGACAGATTCATAGCTTTTTAAATAACTTTGCCTCAAATTTGCCTCCAACTGGAGAAAAATTACTAGTGGTCGTCCTTGGCCTTGTTTCATGTTTCTGTTACTGACTTGGATGGCAACATGGAAAGCATGTTTGTCATACTTATTAATGTCACAAAGCCGGTAAAGGTTTTTTGGTGACAGACTCAATGTCTAGAAAGTCCCAGGTAGGCTGGAATGTGAGTCTAAAACTTACAAATAAAAGTTAATAAAATTAGTCAACCAGTTAATATTAATTAAGGTCAAGTAGGATGAAATCAGTTGCATTCCTAATGTACGCCAAGTTGACAACTTTCATGGAAGAAAAAAAATGATTCAATAGGATGAGGAGGCTGCTAAGGAGATCAGCACAATATTAACCTGTAAGGACACAGAATTTTGCCCAAATTGAAGCAGGAAACCACTGTATGGTCGTGTTCCGATGATGGCAGAAATATAAACAGAATCTGGATACTCCTCTTTCAGAGAGGTCTTGAACACGTAGGCCCCCAGTGGTGGCGGGAGAAAGGGAAGGAGAGATCGGAAGCGATGTGATGAGATAGGAATTCAGCATGTCTGAGATGATTATCCAGGAAAAGAGAATCTTTAGGGAGCATGTGACAGGGATGGGATTCATCGGAAGGGAAGTTATGTGGAAGGGAACTGCTGTTATTCTGTCTGCCTCCAGAGGACAGAAACAGGACCATTGGGGGAAAGTGGCAAGGAGGCAGGTGTCGGAAGACTTGGTATCGATTTGGAGTTGCTGATAAAAGGCATTGTCCGCAAGGAACTTTTCCCTCTTCCTGGTGGCGTTCAGGCTGGGCTGGGTGCTTAGCTGTCGTGGACATCGAAGCAGATTCTGCTTAGGGAGGAAGAGCCCCCCGAAAACCTTTAGCTCCCTATCAATCCTGTGGTCTTATGAGCAGTGGCACTCATTCAGCTTCTCTTTGAATAGTCTCTGATAACCATGGAACCGATATTCTTGTTTGAAATGACTTTAAAAACATATAGGTTGAAGGTGAAGCTATGGCTTTGTCTGATTACATTGTTTTAGAAAAGTGGATTTGACTGAAGCTGAAGTGTTGCTCTTACTGGCTGTCCTTTACCCTAGTTAGTGCTCCAGTGAATTTGGAACACTCTTCCAAACAGGATTAACTGGCTTTTTGTCAATGTTCATATTGAAACTGGTATCAGATCTGGCTCAGGACATCAGAACAAGAAGTAAAGGCAAAGAGTTAATGCCCTCTATCTAAGGTCAAGATTGGGTTTCAAGATTAGAGGGCAAGACTGAGCCTGCCTGGGAAGAATCTTGCAAAGGAAGGATATAGAGACCTAATTAGGTCTTCTAGATATCATGTATTCCTGGCTGTAGTGATCTCTAGGAAGGAAGTTTAAATTTCAAGAGTTTATACTTAGAAAAGGTGTTCAGGTTTTCATGGTTTGAGATTTTTTTCAGTGCTAGTTTTAAAACTCATGCTTGCTTATATGTGAAGGTTGTATTTCTTCAAAGATATTTGAAATCAGGCAGTATCACTTCGATTTTTTTTTTTTTTTTTTTTTAGCACGACACAGCCTTCTATTACAGGGACAACATAAAGGCTTAGGGTGTCTGGGTAGCTCATTCGGTTAAGCGTCAGACACTTGATCTCAGGGCTTGAGTTCAGGCTCCACATTGGGCTCTGTGCTGGGTGTGAAGCCTACATAAAAAATAAAGGCTCACAAGTCTGTTTATTTTCTTACAGGCTTTATCTTCTAGGCATCTTCATCTGTATGTTAATTTTTGTAATTGAGCACATTCTAAACTGCTTTTGGAGCAAAGTTAGGGTTATGGCTCCATAATTTGAGCCTTAGAGATGCAGGTGACTCGGGTTGTCAACACCACACGGGAAGACTCCCTGCCTGGTAGTCGGGCCCTCCTTCCAATTCACAGACCATCACTCTGGCCTAAGTCTGAATCATCTCCCACCCAGGATGGGTTCAGGGCATGCCTTTGTGACAAGAGTCTTCTTCATCCTGGTGCCAGAATAGTCAGCTCTGAAACCCACTTCAATCACTCCATGCCTCTATGACCTCATTGTATTAAATTTAAACCCTTCAACGTACAGTTGAGAGCCCTTTCAACATTCTTTTTTTTTTTTTATGTTCATTTATTTATTTTGAGAGAGAGAAGGAGAGAGAATCCCAAGCAGGCTCTGTACTGTCAGTGCAACCTGAGCCAAAATCAAGAGTCAGATGCTCAACTGACTGAGCCACCCAGGCCCCACTGAGGGCCCTTACAAAGGTCCCATCTTTTTCTTTGAAGTTTCCAATTTCTGTTCTATTAATTAATTTCCTCCACGAAAGGCAGCTTCAGTCATTCATTCATTCAAGGAGAAACTAATATTCATTTATTGAGTATTGGCTGCTCGAGGCTTTTAATTCTCACAACCTTAATGGAAAGCAATATCACCATTTTAACAAATATATATTTATTTAAATGTTTAACGGAGGACTCAGAGAACTATAATAACTTGCCCAGATTACTGGCTTTTGTCTGATTATAATTTCCGTGCTCTTTTGCACTACCCTATACTTCCTCTCATTTTGCAAACATTTCTTGTGGTTTCTTTCTGTGCTGAAACTGGTATGAGGTGTTGGGATAAGAAGATGAATGAAGCACTGAGATCATATATACGAACATACAGTGACAATTGTAAGGCATTTTGCATACATTGATTCTTCTTAATTAGAATGAAGTCAGCCTAGTGGAAGAAATAGGCAGAAATAACAAATCTGGTGAGAAACAGGAGAGTGCAAAGAGAAATAAGATTCAGGCACTTGCTGACCTTAGGTCCAAAAAAGTACACAAAAACACCAAAACCCAAAACCAGAATACTGAGAAATAGCTCCTTTCTTTTTGGAATTTACAATCTGATTTTGGAGATGTGTGGGATAATAGTGAATGCAGGCAAACGGGGTCCTCCTTCCTTATTGGCTTCTTTCAGCCAAAAGTCTCCAAACGGGCTCTTGAAGCCATCTTTCTAAAACATATTTCTAAACCTAGGTGATGGTCCTGCATGGGAAGGAAAAAACGGAGAAACGAAGCAGTGAGTCCCCAGCTCTGCTCTCGCCTTTACCAGCTTCCCTCAGAGCCACGTCTTGCAGTGCGGCTGAAGTCTTACCACTTGGAAGCACACCTCTGTCCCTGTGTGCATGCTTTTCACTTGTCTGGAGCATAGTCTTCCTCCTCACTGTCCTAAGATCACGTACTCGCCTGTCTTTGAGCTCCAGCTAAACTCACTGTCCCCTCCCATGGTCTTAGAGCTCTTGTCTCCATAAACTCCATAACTCTTTTCAGTTCTTCTCACATTGCTCTGAGGCTACTGTTTATGTCCTCCACTTGGTTGGGTCATTAAAAAAATTCTTTTAGGTTTATTTATTTATTTTTGAGAGAGACACAGAGAGACAGAGAGTAGAGGAGGGACAGAGAAAGCGGGAGAGAGATATTTTCAGGCAGGCTCCGGGCTGTCCCCACAGAGCCCGTTGTGGGGCTTGAACTCACAAACCCTGAGATCGTGACCTGAGCCAAGAGTCGGATGCTTAACTGACTGAGCTACCCAGGTGCCCCGGGTCTTGTTCATTTTTGTATCCCCAGCATCTGCCTAGCATTGTGCCTTGATACAGGTTTGTTGAATAAATTAATTGTAAAGTATGTGGATAAATTGGCAAACTTCAGAGGGCAGAAGGTTAAATTCAGTATGGAAGGAAAGGCTTGGCAAGGCAGGTAAAGGCAGGCAAGGGAAATTGAGAAGACTGGGGTTAGTTGCTTGCCCTGAAATTTCAGCTCTTTGCCAGGTTCAAGAAAACTCATTAACGTGAAATCTGGATGCATCTTTCTTTATTTATTCTTCTGCTCCCCCTCCTCCTCCTTCTTCAACAGGCAATTTTGATAATATTCCATCTCTCTACATGTCTGTGCTAAGATCTGAGTGCTATAGCAGCTTTTGAAAACATTTTTCATCACAGTATTCTTTCATGTTTTCTGGCTTTAATACAGTACTATGTACAATAACTATATCTGATAAATGATTGTTACTTTTTTAGGTCAGTGAAAGTAATGCGTTGCCTTTGGTCACTGCCGTGTATTGTTTTGTGGCCAGTAGTTGACGCTGAATGTCATTATTTAGAATACCTGGGAAGCTGAGGAGAGAGGAGATGTCTGTGGGAGAGCTGCCCTCTTGCTTCCTGGATAATTTGAGGGGTGGGATGGGATGCAGTCTGTTAATCACTTTGAGCCTCTACAATAGGTATAATTAATTGTATTAATTAATACAAACTCAACAGTTATCTAAGGAGTCCCATTATGCAGTCTGCTGTGTTTGACAGGACAGAAGTACAGATATGAATACGGATCAGTTTCTGCCCTTGTGGATGCATATGAGTACTGAAAGGGGGAAACAGACATTTTAACCTTGGTATAATAAAATCTGTTCGCGCTGTGTTAGTTGCACGAACAAGTGTTGTGGGACATAGACAAGGGAGTGACAAAATAGCTCACAAGGTTGTGGGGATTTAAAAAAAGTTAATAGATGTGTCAATGAAAAAATGTCATTAGAGTCTTCACTCTGGTTATTACTCAGCAAACGCTGCATTTATATTGCTGTCTGGCGATCTTTTGCAGAACGCCAGCCCTCGAGTTTTAGGAGCTGCTAGTTCCCCAAAGCCTCGGACTTCTCTAGTCTGGCTGAATCAAAGAGTTTCTCGTCAGTTACGCAGGCCTGGGACGCAGAGGAGGCTCCCACAGCCCTGCAGATCTGCGATTGTGGCGGCGGTTTTACTCTGCAGTTTACGGTAGTGGGCGGGCCCCAAATCCCCATGTGGTCCCGACATCATTGACATGGCGGAATCCCCCATCAAACCCTCCTGGTAGTTATTTGAGCGGCGGCGGCGGCCGGAGGAGGAGGAGAGCGGCGGCGGCGGCGGCGGCGGCGGGAGCAGCGGAGGGGCAG
>NW_027530001.1:2630052-2633905 GCF_008692635.1 Crocuta crocuta
GCGCCGGGCTTCCCGGGGAAAACTTGGCGCCAGACTGCTGGGGCGCCCCGGGCGCACGGGGCCGGGGAGGGGGCTGGTCTCCACTTCGGGGCCGCATCTTGCCGGGCTCTGGTCCCCCTCCCGTCGCCCCAGCTTGCCTGGGCTTGGAGGAGGGAAAGAAGCGGGTAGATTCTTCTTGATGAAAAAAAATCTGGGCAGAGGCTCCCAGGCTCTNCCGAGCACGGGGCCCGGTGTCCCGGGAGACTAGGCTGGGCCGCCTGGAGGCGCCGTTGGCGGGGAGGCTTCCAGGAGTGCGCGATTGGAGTTGGAGCTTTTCGAATCTCACTCCTATCCTGCCATCCCAGACGAAGGGAAGCAGCGGCATGGTATCTAGACCGTGCCGTTTGCGGACTTCCCTAAAAGTTACAACTTTTTGTTTTCTCTTCTGCCTAGCATTTCCTTGGAACAAAATTTGGAATTTGGCCGCGATGGGCCGACGCTGGGGCCCCAAATCCACACGTTTCTCTCCATCCCTGTCGGTTTCTAGTCTCCCTCCCCCTCTTACACCCAGGCTTAATCATATTTTGGAACGGGCGAGATCTTTTGTTGGGTGGGCAACCTTTGATTGCTTGTCCGTTTATTTTTTAATGTGCAGCTAATTTGATTTGAATTTCCGCCAGTTTCCAGGCCCTGCTAAGGGAAAACTAAGGGAGAGGAATAAGCCATTTTTTCTTTTCTTTTTTTTTTAAAGCGTGGAGAGAGGTGGGGCATTGGGAAAGGGGAGGCACCGTGGTTGTGGGCAAAGAGTCAGAGGGAGCAGACAGGCCCGGAAGAAGAGGAATCTGCTCTGGAATAACACTTTTTTTCTTTCTTTCTTTCTTTCTTTCATTCTTTTTTTTTTTTTTTTTTTGGGTACCAGCCTTGGGCAAAAATGCGCCGCTCTGTTCTGATTTCTACTGCCTGAGTTGCTTTTCCATTCTCAGGTTAGAACCGTGACTCTGGGGGCCTGGACAGGACTGGGAANTTTTTTTTTTCTTTTACTTTTTTTTTTTTTTTTTTTCTGGCTACCAGCCTTGGGCAAAAATGCGCCGCTCTGTTCTGATTTCTACTGCCTGAGTTGCTTTTCCATTCTCAGGTTAGAACCGTGACTCTGGGGGCCTGGACAGGACTGGGAAAGAGGTTCAGAGCCCAAGGCAGCCAGTGGCTTTGGGCCTTTTTTGGGGGCCCTTGGTTCCCCCTCATTGGAAGCAGGCTTTGTGGACCCATCGTTCAGTGAATTTCCTGGTTCCCAGGGAGCAGCTGTTAATGAGAGTAAAGTCTTTGGGCGCGTTTCTGGCCCTACAAGGGGACCTCACCCATGAAGGTGTAATTCTCACTTTGCTTAGAGGGTCAACCAGAAACTGGCTAAGAATGAGACATAGCTGGTTTTAAAAAATCATTAAGAAGTTGTGTTTAAACTCGTATGTGCTTTTAAAGTGGTTTGGTTTAAATACTAAGAAAGAAAAATGTACCTGTAAAGATTGTGTTCGTTTAAAAGAGATGTTAAAAGCGCAAGGTATCATCACGGAATAGGGGTTGTAGTTTCTAACTACAGTATATACAGTTCCAGAAAGATATTCCCCTAACCTTTTAGGACAGGCTTTATAAATAGCTCCCATCAGACCCGCTGACTGTTGGAGATTCAGTCCTTTATTGGAGAGCCAGGCTTTTGGGGTTTTTGGAAGAATGCTTGGGATTGGTTAGGAAGCTTTAGGAGTGTAGGTAGTAATTTATTTCATAAGAGATGGCGCTCCTTCATATACCACTTCATGTACCACTTCATATAATATGGTAGGATTTGATAGTGTGCTACTTCTCAAACATGTCAGTTTAGGAAGATGAGGCCTATAGGGAGGTTGCCATCATTGGTGAAAGTCTACTATAGAATTGTATCAATAACTACTCTTTCTTGGATATGTAATGTGTACAAAGCCCTATGTACTTTGCTTCTTAATATATTACATCATTAAAGTTCTAATAACAATCTTTAAATTTAGGTGATGTTAGGAACATTTTACAGACAAGGGTTTTGAAGTTCGCAGAAATGATACTAACTTGTATAAGATCACATTGCTACCAACGGCAAGGTTTTCTTTAATGATGGAAATGACTCTAAAGCCGTGTTGTCCAGTATCTGGCCATCAGGCACATTAGCTCTTGTACCTTTGAAATGTGGCTAGTGCAACCGAGGGACTGCAGTTTACATCTTATTTACTTTTGTAAAAAATTGTATTTACTTTTAGTTACTTTAAACTGCTACTTGTGGCTGGTGGTTACCATATTGGAGATCACAGTGTAGAGTTTTCTGATTCCCAGATACATTCACATTTAACCGCATCATACTGCTTTTTAGGTCTAGTTCAGTGTTCTTTCCTACCCCCAGAAGATGCTTAGATTCAGTCTTCTAGTAGAATTTAAATGCTGAGTTAGCTCTAGCTCAGTTTTGCTTTTATACCTTGAGCGGATAAAATAAGCACATTTTAAAAAATGCTTAAATAACATAATTAAAACTGACGGACAAAAACTTTAAATGATGTCTTCTTGTTTGGTTGAAATAATTGCTTATAGGAATTGCTGAAAAGGCAGAACTTGTTATTTTAGTGTGATAAAGGAGTATAAACAGGAGGCAATATGAAAAATCACTGATGGGGAGTTAAAAAAAAAAATGACCCACTATTAGCCATGTTTGCCAATTCAGTGGGTGATTCTTTTCCTATGACTTCGTGTCAGGTAAATAATGTAGTGAAATCATCATTCACTTTTCGATATGTAGGTGCACAATTAATCTGAAGAATTAAAATCATTGCATTACTATCAAAGAATAAAATTCCGGTAGAAAACACTAGATTCATCTATGAATTGAGAAGAATATATTTAAGATGAAAATAAACCACAGGAATGACTTGGGGCAAATGGTCAAGTGGTTCTTTGGTTAGTCAGTTTATTTCTGTTGCACTTTAGAATTCATCTGATACAAGGAATTTCAACAACTTTCTTGATTTTGTATGAAATCATGAAAATTCCAACTCACGTTAAAGTAAGCATTTATCTGGATTCTAAATATAAATGCCCAGTCATTGTGTGTGGGGGGTGTACTCCTTGCAGGGAAGGACAAATAATAAAGTCATCTCATTTTGTTAGGATTAAAAAAAAAAAAGAACAGTTCCAGGTTCAGTATAAATACATCAGAATCTGTTGTACTTGTCATAGTTACTGTACTTCCCAGATTAATTGCGATTCATTATCCTGACGCTAGAGCATTACATGATCCTGAAAGACCCATACTTCTAAATTGACTGTAAATTGATTTGTATTATTTAGTGTTCTATGAATTGCATGGCCTCCAGCTCTTTCAAACTTGTAAATTCAGTTACAGGTAAGTCATTAGTTAATGACACTGTTGAGATAGCTGAAACCGTCTTTTTATACCCATTTCTGACCCATGGGAGCACAGTTATTTTCAAGGAACCAGGATAAAGACCACGTTATAAATAGGATTACAGTGTTCTCGTGAGTATGACCAACGTAGGAAACACCGTTTAACTCATGCATGATACATCGTTTCATTTGTTGATGTCAAGGCACTAATACAAATGGGAGACTTACTAAAATCTTAAAAGATGGGCAAATAATGGGCAAAAATTAGAAATCTTAAAAGTCTAGTGAGGGCTACCTCTGAACTTCAGTTTGAAATCAGAACATCTACTCTGCCAAGGACTTCCTTTACTTTCTAGCTATATGTTTTGATAAACTTCTGAGCCTCTCTCGGTTTAGGTGTCCGAATTTTATTTTAAAGAGAAAACACCTCATCCATGCCCCCCCCCCCCCCCCCCCC
>NW_027530001.1:2633915-2642931 GCF_008692635.1 Crocuta crocuta
TCCCAAGGGATTGAGGAGTCAGTACTGAAAAGTGTTTGGTAAAATCTTATGCAAACTCCATAGTTCATTATGTATCAAAGTTTAAAACTGAGCTATTCCTGTTCTATTAATTTGCACATTTTTAGGGACCTCCGCAGTGCATGTGGGCAGTTTGAAAATGATTTCTTTTTCCCTTTCTGATGAGTAAATCGCAAAGCTTTCGATTGCTGTGTTCTTTTTCTCCCTACCCTGGTGGGATAGTTGTTTTGTGACCTCTCAGAAATTGTATACAAGTCATCCCAGCTCCATGTTTTGGGGAAGTTTTTCCTTCGATGTAGCCTATAGCTGGCTAGCACTGCTGACGTGGCATGCCAGTTTGCTTGATTCAGGGTTTTTCTTAAGAGGGAGGGGAAAGAGTGCAATCTTTGAGAGGAACTTCCAATACTGAATGATAGAGCATAGGGCTTTAGTCATTGTATAGTGTCTTAGGAAGCCTATTATTTGAGCTTTCAGTAATTACAGCTGAGAATGGAGGGGGTGGTGGCGGAGAATATTTTCAGTGTAGAGGGGTTTTTGCAATTTACCTGTATTTCCATTTTAGAGCTACAATTGCCTTTTCTTCACATGAACAAGGTTAATCCATTAAATGAGTTTCTTGTGGTAGGACATTTTCAAGCAAATCTTAATTCTCATCCTTGCAGCTGTGGGAAATGCATTGAAGTGCTTGAGGAGAGGCATTATTCTGTAGTTTACTCTGAATGCCTTTGAATATAGGAAGATAACTCATAAGCATGTATCCACATACATGCCTTTTTGCCTTAGAATCTACGGTATGGTATGATGTTATGCGTTTCAGCGAGGCAGAAAATACTTGAATCATTGTAGTTAGACAGAGGCAGGTCTCTGGAGAGGTGAAGAATAGGCTCACTTGGGAGGGTGACTTGATGGTCCTTGGGTACTTTGCAAGGTAGAGCTAAGAGGCTAGCCCCTAGCCACAAGCTTATCCAGAGGGGAGTTTCTGGTGCAGGTTTATGGGCAAGGATCCGTCCTTGTTGACTAGACATATGAAGGATTCGGGGTGGAAATAGTAAGTTTTTAAGCCACCAAATGAAAAATTCGATAAGACAGACTCGCTGTTTAGCCATCTACCGGTGTGGTATTTCTCATTTTGATAGTGGTTCAGTCCTTGAATCTTTCTCTTTTTTGTCCCTAGTTGAGCTCTGCAAGTTTAGCATTCTGTTGCTCCTGGCCTGTAATTTTCAATGCCCTTGGCTGGTGAGATGCCCTTGGCAATACTCACTGTCGGTTCAGGGATTGGCTCCCAGTGTTCTGTTTCTTTGATATCCTGACAACTGCTTGTCATGTTCTTCTTGGGAGAAGATTTTAGTGAGATGGTATTGAGCTGAAGTTAGCATTGAGATTCTAGTAAGCATTAGGGCTTTAAATATTCCTTCTATTATATGCTTATGTTTGAGTGTAAAATTTAATTTTATTTTATTCACTTGTTTATTGACTCAGAAGGCATTTATTGAGTTCTAGACTAGATTCTTTGTTCATATAATATTCTCCTCTATTCTGACTTTGTTTTGGGCAAATGCAAGGCATTTTTTATTAACTTATAGGAGTATTTTGCTCATGTTTTTGGAATGTTGTGTAGAGAACCGTATCTGCCACCAAACTCCTAGGGCAGGCTGGTGGCAACTTCAGTTCTTTAATCCTTTCTGAAATTTGAGAAGTGTTAAAATTGGAGTGCTTACAGGCTATGTTTAAAACTAAATTTATATCCGAACTTAAGGCTTCTGATACATCCCCATTTTGACTCTGGAAGGTGAAGATTTTTATAAAGGCAACCAATCAGAAAAATTGACTTAAAACTAAGTTGGTTTAATACCAACTCCTAGTCTTCAGTTATGAACAGCTTTCTGTTGAAATAATTGTCTAGAAAATTGTCTTTACATATGAGCAAATGTTGTATGTTTGAGAAGTAATTGAAGATTCTAAAATCCCAGCAAATAGCTTGATTTAATTTACTCTTAAGGGACTCAGATTCTCCACAACATGTGAAAGGGATCTCTATTAAAAATGACTCCATTGTTCTTGATGTAACTAATTAGGAATTTGCAATTATCCAGGCGGTTCTAGGATAAAGTTTGGTTTCCTATTCGATATGAACAGGTTTTGCTGTAACAGAAGTTTAAATAGATCGTAAGAGGGAATATTTACCAAATTAGGAGAACAAGCTAGTTTTAAGTACTTGGGAAAATCACTTGACTTAAAAGCAGTGCAAAACTGCGTTAAGTGTTGAAGCTAGTTCTACTGTTGAACTTTCACAGAGATGCAGGAGCTCTTTAATATCATTGAATGACTCGATGCTATCTCCTTCTAGGAACAATTTCCCAGCAGAAGTTAGAACTAGATTTCTGGATGCAGCGTAAATCACAACAAGCAAAAATCTGTCTCCCCCTAACCCCACCAGTAGACTCCAGCCTTGCCTCTTCATTTGTTTTGGAGTTTTTCTGTTGACATTTGCTTTGCTACTTGTTAATTTCTTTTATCACCTGTAAGCACTTGATGGCAGATTGGTAACAGCAGGTGTTAAAAGGTTTAAGAACATCATTATTGCTTTTAGTTGCCCATCTCTCCTGCCTCTGCTCTTGGGCTAAACTTGTGCGAAGTCATGCAAGTAGTATTTAAATAAACTCATTACACACCCTTTTCTGCTTTTACTAAAGCAAGACCTTTCTGGGCAGCTTAATTGCAGGTGCTGAATGAACTGACCGGAAAGAAGAGTAAATTTCTTTAAAAATATCTCGGTATATTTACATCCAATTACTCAGACAATGAAGTTTTTTAGTATGTGACTTTTTAGGGGTCAGATTGACCCATTTTTACAGTGCAAATTGTATGTGCGGGATGCTCGAGATATTTTTAGGATATTATGCTTCCTTTTATATTAAACATTTTTTAAAGATACATTCTATATCTTCCATTGTTTAAATTGTTTGGGAGGAAAAATACTAAGCCTTCAGATATTTCTTTTGTGGTTTTTCTTGTCTCAGGAAAAACAATTCCAATTTAGAGTTATAGAAGTAAATATTCTGAATTAGTGAATCAGAAAATACTTAAATATATATTGAATCGGAATCCAAGTTGAGTGTATTGCTCTTGAGAATGTAAAAGGTAGAGTTTTGTGGGGTCTTAAAAAAATTAAGTACAGAATTACCTAGCAGTTCCATTCTTAGGTATGTACCCCAAATAATTGAAGGCAGTGACTCAAACAGATACTTATACACCAGTGTTTATGGCAGCAGTATTTACAAGAACTGAAAGGTGGAAACAACCCAGCATCCATTCACAGATGAATGGATAAACAAAGTGTGGTCGATACATACAATGGAATATTATTCAACCATAAAAAAAGATTGGAATTCCTTTGCATTGTACAACATGGACGAACCTTGAAAACATTATGCTAAGTGAATAAGCCGGACACAAAAGGACAAATACTGTGTATTTCCGTGTACCTAGAATAGGTAAATTCATAGTCACAAAGTAGAACAGAGATTACTAGGACTATTGGGAAGGGGAATAGGAGTCATTGTTTAATGGGTATAGAGTTTCTGTTTGAGATAATGAAAAAGTTTTAGGAATGAATCATGGTCATGGCTGCACAACACTGTGAATGTACTCAACATTGCTGAATTGTATGCTTAAAAGTGGTCAAAATGATAAATGTTTTGTTATGTATATTTTGCTACAATAAAAAAAAAATTGAAGGAGATTTATTCCACACCATCTCAGTTTGTCTCTGTTTGCTCATTCTTGGTCTGCCTCCATGCTGGTATGCTGCCTTCTATTGCATTCTAAAGGGAGATTCCCCTAGGCCATTTAGAGTTCAGAGTGTCCTCCTTTGATTGACTTGAATTTAAGAAACTATTTAAGTAGTAGATCTCTGGAGGGGAAAACAAAAAGAAATTTTAATATTTAGATGAACCAGGTAGTTTATGAACATCCACAGACTGCGTAGGCACATAAAGGTAGTCTATCCCGAATTCCGCTGTGAGTCATCTAAAAACCAGGGATGTACAATTGGACCTGTAATATTTTTTATTCCAATTGGTCATCTTCAGTACTTTAGGAAGAAGTTTCCACTCAGTAATGGCCTAAGTCATCTCAGTATTCATGTTGAAAGTGTTTAGGTGCTAACATTCTTCAGTCCCTTGGACTAAACCCTGTTGGAAGCGGTAGAGTGAGAGAAAGCATGTAGTATTCTGTTTTATTCATCTGAACTTGTCTCTAGCAGCTAATAATTTTGTAATTGTTACTGTGCCCTGAGTGTTGGTGGTTTGTTATTTGTTTTGCTTCTGAGATACTGGTGTTGGGTTTGGGTAGGTCACTTATTAAAAAGATGGTGGGATTTTCATTAAGTGATAAAGTATAAAGCTAAACCTCAGATGTGAAGTGCATGTTAGGAATACTGAAAATAGCAACATTCAAATGGAAAGGTTTAAGTTCATATACAAATAAGTTATAGGGAAAATTACTTTATATACATATGTAATTAGAAGTATTTATTGTTCATAGTAGTTTGTTAATTCCTGAACTCCTGGAGAACGGTGTAAAGTGGCAAAGGTGTGGTGGTGTGTGTGTGCTCTGATCTCTGTACGGGTACACTGTATTTTCTTTGCTGTGTTTGTAAGGAGCATTCATACCATAGCAGGCCATTTTTGCGGCGACCTAGTTACTCTGGAGGTACTATCATTACCAGATGGTGCCAGAAGTTACTGAGTGAGAGTCATGGTGTCTTTATATATAGTGGAGACAGGAAGAATTCCGACATGTTTGCAGAGTGCTCTTCATTGATTTTTGGCCTATTCAAAAGAAAAGAATGTCCCGTTCCATTTTGCATATCCTCATTCCATTCCAGAGCCATCATTTTAGGTAGTTTGTAATTTTCTTTAAATTCTTCTAGCACTTTATCTGTACTTTCGAGAGTACTTGTCCTTTTCAGTGCTCTCACGTTGTCTCCTTGTCATCCTTAGTTGAGCGTGGGGATAATTACTGATTTAACGTAGGGTCGTTCATGGTGAGTGCACAGTAAGTGTTCCTTGGATGGTTGAATGGGTGAACTCCCAGGTTGAATGTGCTGTGTAAACTTGGTGCTTAGTCAGTATTTCTTCTACTGAAGTTCACCTTGAAGCATGGGCCATGTTGTGGAGATTTTTTTTTTTTTATTTTTTGTTTCCGACAGTGTTCCTGCCTTTTTTTCTCATAGTAGAGATCTCATATTTAAACAAAACAAAGGCATGACTCACCTTCAGTGGAAACCTGGTTTTTAATTTATTACTGTTTTAAAGAAATGAAAAGGGCACCTAGTGTCTCAGTCCATAGAGCATGTAACTCTTAATCTTGGGGCCATGAATTTGAGCCCCATGTTGGATGTAGAGTTTATGCTAAAAAAAAAAAAAAAGGGAAAAAACATAAAAATAAATGAGGGTTTCCCATAGAATACATGGGCTTTTTCATATCTATAATTGCCAATTGATTTTGAAAATTTTAATAGCTTCTATTTCTATTCCCTAAACATGCCCTTGATTATATATATTTTGCATATCGATTGGACTCAGTTTGGGAATTATAAATTAATCAAGTTGTTTTACTGGGCGCCTGGTGCGTTGGGTGACTAACTTAAGTTTGGCTCCGGTCATGATCTTACCGTTCATGAGTTCAAGCCCTGCACTGGCAGCACAGAGCCTGCTTGGGATTCTCTGTCTCTCTCTGACCCTCCTCTGCTTGTGCTGTCTCTCTCAAAATAAAAACTTAAAAGTGATTTTATGAAAAAGGTAACTAACTTTTCAGGGATTTGTGGTAGTTTAAAATGATCCTTGTATAGGGAAATTCTAGAAGAGTGACATGAATGGATAGAAAAAAAACAACAACCCAAAACAAAATGTGCCTTGCTGAGATACTGGGGGCCCAGCTGAGGTAGTTGATTCTGCTAGACAAGTGGCCAGAGTGTTCGGTGTAAATCTAAGCCATGGAGAAAGGGTCAAAGGGCATGACATGGAAACTTGAGGAGGGTGGCCTCAGCTCTTTATACTGGAGAACAGTCTCAAAGTATTAATAGCATGAGTGAGGTGGAGGGGGTAAAGGGGCTCTNCCAAGCAGGCTCTGTGCTGTCAGAGCCTGACACGGGGCTCAATCCCATGAACCGTGAGATGAGCTGGAATCAAGGGTCGGACACTTAACTGACTGAGCCACGCAGGCTCCGCTGTCCTCATATTCTTTAGGGTAAAACAATAACCAGCTCTTGGCAGTTTTATATAGAAACGGGTTTAGGACACTTGTCATTTGTGCACTATACTTACACTCTGTGGCCACAGACAAATGTGAAATATAATAGTAGTGACCAGCAATTGTCAAGCACCTACCACGTGCCAGGCATTTCCATGTATATATATATGGAAATATATATATATATATANTACCAAGTACCAGGCATTTCCATATATATATATATGGAAATATATATATATATATATTCCATATTCAAAAAACTAACCCTGGAAGGTAGATATTATTTTGTTTTTTCTGTGTGTGTTTCCAGTGTTTGCAGCAGAAGCTGGTATCCTAGAAATGCTAAGTGGATTGAAGATTTGAAGGGATGTTTTTTGAGAAGGTTAAGATTATCACCTAGACTGATCCCAGAACTCTTTGCAGCTGTATTACACTGCTTCTCGGTAGTTTACATGAACTATCTTATTTGTGTCTCTGGCTTGGAATAATGTCGATTTGTGTTTCCAGGTACCTCGCTGGGTTCTAAGCTAAGTATTAATTGACGGCCTTCCATATGCTGAACTTGTCTATTGCCCAGAAACCTAAAATTTATTTTTGAAACAATTATAATATTCCGGACATTCCCCAAGAGAGAGATTTTCCTAAATTGTTTTCTGTAATAGCAACTTAACCCGAGGATGAGAGAAACCAGAGAGAAAAGCATACCTCGTAGAAAGTAATATATAAGAAACGTAATATGATGAATGGAAAAAATCTGGAGCAGTTGGCTAAGAAATGGTAGTGAAGTTTTTACCTTACTCAGACCTCTGAGAAACTCTGAGAGGTTTTTCACTGAGCGGTAGTTCAGTTTTGCTCATCTTACATCCCTTTCCTTGAAGCCTTTCATGTAAGTTAATGTATACAGGGCAAGATCCCGTATTTCTAACTTGCACCTGGAAAAGCAGAGCGTGCTTCTCCCAATACTAACCCTTTCTCTCCTTTGAAGGCTAACAGTTTGTGGTGTTTGGGTTGCTCCGGAGGCCACCACAGGGATGCGACCAGAGCTGACTAGAGCGAGCCTCGAGCCTCGTCTCTGAGCTCAAAGCAGCAGCCCCTGTGGTTAGTGAAAGGTGACCTCAGGATTCAGAGGAGCCCTGTGCTTTCCCAGACGGCCCAGGCTAAACCTGGGAGCTGGCATCCCTAAATGCTTCCTTTGTTAGAAATCCTTTAGTTCTCTACTCCATCTTTAGAAAGTGAGCTCACTGAGGTGAGTTCAGGACAAGGCTCTGAAGTGGGGCCCGACTTGCTTTCTTTCATTCCTTGTGTGGGGCCCTGCGGGCTAAGAGGCTAATGATGGAGCCCTCGGGCTGTCTGGTCCAGCCGCTTCTTGCTGCTTCCCGGAAATGCCCCTCTGGGCCCCAAAGGAGCTGTGTGCTTCTCTGGGGAGTGTGTTGCCGCTCGACGGGGAGGGCTGTTCCGACCAACTTGTCTTGTTTCCCATCGGCCCTGGAGGGAGGCTGTGAATGGGAAGCCTTCTGGAGAAGTAGTGCCCTCCCTGAGCCTCCTCCCCTTAGGCGAGCCGGGGGCTGGGATTCCTGGTGTTAGCCCAGCCCTCAGGACTTGCTGATGATAGGTGTTCAGTCACACATTACCTTGGCTGCAGCTAATAAGCGTACTCACTTTTTAAAAACCTGTTTTGTACCTTAAGATGTGAAGAGAACAATTTCAGTGAGCTGTTAAAGCAGAAGTATGTTTATTTTAGGGTTTGGACATTTTATTTGATTATTCCTGTTCTAAATTGCTTGGGTCCTCCTGTCTAATCCTCGTACCCTTTTGCCACCGTCCCCTGAAAGGTGGACATTGACTTAATGTTGGGTTAAGGGTTACTACAGCTCGCCCATGTATGTAGACTCCTGTAGGAAGAAATTATAGAGTCTGTAGTTTTGAGCCTCTTAGAAAGGAAGTAAGTTTAATTGTTAGAACATTCTTTTTTTGATCTTATTTTTGATTTTTTTTTTTTTCAAGGAGAAGTATGGGAGGAGGGAGAAGAAATGGGTAGCAACTTGTAAGGCTTGTATTTTACTTCAGGCTTTAACTAGCAACAGATATCTTCATTTAACTTAAAATCTCTTCATTAGTGAAGAAACCCAGGTTATTTCCAGGTCCATTTGATTTTGACATTTTTTAATCCTGCGATGTGATTACTGGGCTGTGGCTTTCCCTGCATCTTGACGATAACCTGTAACTATCTGCAGAATTTTAAAACCTGGCTTTTTTAGACTTTGCCTGCTGCTTGTTCTATTAAATTTACACATGGAAACAATGTCGCTTCCTATTTCTGTTTCACTTTCTGATCCTCTCAAATTAGTTTGACGTTCTCAGAAGCTTGTTCAAACCTATCAGGGCGTAATAGTTGGCTAAAAAGAGAGAGAATGAAGGATTCAAATACATTTATCTACTAGCTCCCCTTAGCTTCATTCCGTTTGGGGTAATTCTGGGTCCCAGGCATTTGCCATGAACTTGCAAGTCTTGAAAGTTTTTCTTTGCTTTTTGTGAGAAGCAGGGATTGTAGGCCTGAAGAGAGGAGACCAGAATTTGGGAAGGATGTAGCCCCACAAAGGTGAGCGAGTTTGTTCCTATTTTATTTCATGTGGGATGGCAAGTTTTCCACATTCTAGTTTCCACTGAGTCATCCGTGAGTTCAGTAGAAGGACAGTTTTACTGTCCGAGGTTCTGCTTGGCAGGTGAATGAAGAAACTGC
>NW_027530001.1:2642972-2665973 GCF_008692635.1 Crocuta crocuta
TAAAAAAAAAAAAAAAAAAAAAAAATTTTTTTTTTTTTAAACAGATTGCTGTATTTGTGTCTCTTCAATAGGTTTCAAGAAATAACTTTCATAATATTTTTCATGAAAAAGTGTAGAATGATTGTCTAGACAGTGTAATTGCAAGGTAAGTTAGATTAAAAGGAAACCTCTCTTACAGTTTAAGAGAACTCCTTCTACTTGGGAACTGTTTAGCCGCTGTCTATAAAAGCAGATTCTCCATACAGTTTCTGCATTGGAGGGACATGGGAAACTACTCATTTCATTTGGAATTCATGTTTTTGGTAAAAGGTAAATCCTTATTCATCATTTGTCATGGAATGACTGAACCCATGTGCTCTGGAGAATGAGACCAGAGTTTGAGACCCCACTGCAGATTTCTAAGTCTGACTTTGGTTAAGTTGCTTGGTCTCAGTGGCTTTTTGAACAGGAATTGTTAGGACCCTCTGGCTTGGCACAGAGCTTTGAGCAAGGCCTTAGCAAGTGATGGCTGCTGTTTTATTATTTTATTCACTGAGTACAGACATTTAACGGTTGGACATACTACTTAAGAGGATGATAGTTATTTTAAAAGTGGTCCCAGTTATTTTAAGTGGATATGAATATGAGTCATCGGTTTTCCCTTGGTCTTGCCACTGACTCCTTGAGTATCCTAGTTTACGGGACAGCTCTGCATCTCCCCTCCAAAGCCGTACATTAAGTTGCTCGCCTTCGCAAGGTGATGGGGACATAAAATGAAATAACATATGTAAGAAGCCCTTTGGGGGAAAAAGAAGCAAGTCTGAACGCCAGGCGGTAGTTAATTATTACATGTGCTCCTTCTACCAGTATTTTTCTTCCTCCCTGCCCCCCGTAAGGAGAGGTTGTCCCTTTTTAAGTAGATCTATGACAGCTCTGCTTCCTCTCCTAAAGTCTAGGATCAAAGGAGAGTTGTAATAAAGGAGAGGCCCTCCCTCTCATTCCCTCTCCCTTTTCTTGGGATGTTGTTCCAGCCATTTTTAAGAGAGAAGATCAGGCCTGACATCAGTGGGTGAAACCATGGGGCTCCCCAGACCTGCCTTTCATCTCTGGGTCCCCGCCTCAGACTGTGTCCGTCATCTCTGTAATGGCATAAAGCCGCCACTGCTGGGGAAGCATTGAGGCTTTGCACTGCGGGTTGAGTCCTTGAAGTATTTCTGGAAATCTTAGCTACCCTTGTCACTCATTGTCAGGGTGCTCATTTCTTTAGAATGACACAGAGCGTTTGGTGGCGGTGTCAGGGACTAGAATAGTTTTCTCTGTTTTGGCAGTACCTAAACCTCCCCAGCTTCTTCAGACTTGGAAGCCTAGGTCCAACAAAGTAAGAGAAGAAAAACAACCCTGAGTTTCAGCTGGTTGTGTACTGGCAGGATTTTTCTAGACATAAACACAGTTGAATGGAAAGGATAATAGGGATTGGAGCCCCACTTGCTCCATGAGAGTGAATGAGCCAGTGTTAGACCTTAATGTTGGAGAAAAAAAAAATAACCTTCACCTTTATTAGAAAAACAAAAACAAAACCCAGGCAGTCAGTGTAGGCTAACTGATGAAAATTAAAGGTCAGTTTCTTCAGTGCCCCACCTCAGTGCATGCCTCAGGCCATGTTAATAATGGCAATCCTATTATTTTCTTACAGTAGGCAGGAAATGCTGTCTACACCCATTAGATTTGTTTGAGCGGCCCCTGGCTGGAAATGAAGAAAATTAAATTTTCTAACATGCGGGGAGAGGGAAAAAAAATCATACAGTGCAGCAAAGAAGTTGACTGTTGGGCTGGGAGAAGAACAATTGTCATGGAAAAAAAAACCCAAAACCTTGATAGTCTTAATTTCAATTACAGGGACATTTGGCCCTTATCCACATTGAAATCATGAATGGATTTCTGCAAGTTAGGTGTGTAGAAAACCTTTCTGAATATTGTCAGAACTGGCTCCCTTCTAGACTGTTCACTACAGGTTTGCAGACTGCCCAGTCTCACATCTCCCACTGGCTGTTGGAAACTTGCTTGAAGGAAGGCTTTGTCACTGCTTTCTTTCAGAAGATGAATTTGCCTTTCAAAGGCAACATTCATGTGGAGGAAAATCTGTTTATTCATTAGGGCAATCAATTACTTTGTGGTTTCAATAACAAGAAGAAAAAGTTGGTATTAGCTAATGTTACAGAGGAAATATGTGAGCCTGTCCCTGCACATCCTAATCATACTGCCTTTCAGAGTTAATGTTTCCTAATCTCACAGCTCACTTGGTTTCCACTACTTCTTTTGTGTCTTTGGTTTAGAAGATCTTTAAAAAGATGATTTTTATTTTATTTATTTATTTATTCTTTTACCAAGTTGATGTCCTTCCTTTGTCTTATAAAAATAAGGCAGAAGGTCTTTATTGCTATTTTTGATATTTGCTCTTTTGGCATGTTCTATTACAGATTCTAAGTTGGTATATGATTCATTCTTTCATTTCTGTAGTTACGTATTTATTTGAGAGAGAGCAGGAATATGAGCAGGGTGGGGGGTTGAAGGGCAGAGGGAGAAAGAGAGAATCTCAAGCAGGCTCCAGGCTCAGCGTGGAGCCCACTGCAGGGCTTGATCCCATGACTCTGGGATCATGAACCTGAGTCAAAATCAAGAGTTGGATGCTTAACTGACTGAGCCACCCAGGCGTCCCATATAATTCATTCTTCTAAGACATCCAAAGACGATTGGATTTGCCCAGAAACATGTGGTGAAAGGAGGATCTTAAGTTGAAGGGACTTACTTAACATCACAGGAGTAGCCAACGCTAGAAGAAGCAGATGTGTCAGTCTTTGCATCCAGAGGACATAAATCATTCTACTTGAATGGATATGTAGTTCATGTGGAACAGAATTTCTTGTGTTCCAGAGCTGAAGCACCATAATTGAAGATCATCATATTTGTTGCATCGACTGTAACTACAGCTTTTTCTTTGCTTCCTGAAATGATCTGTGAGAAAGGAGTTTGTAACATCTTTATAGGAAGAGAACTGTGAACCAAGGGAGCTTTTCTGAAAGCTGTCCTTTCTCTTTGTCTTCATTCCTAAAACCTTTTAGCAGTTTGCTTACGGTGGTGACCAGTTTGCTCCTAACATTTTGCTTCTGGTTGTCATCAATATCAACATTTTTCATAACGTTTATTTTTCCTCATTCATTTGTGACTATAATTATATGCAAGAATAAGCAAAGCATGGGATTCTTTCATGATAATTGTAGTACATGTAGCTTATGTGGGTGTTTGGTAAAACACAGTTTCGCAGTATCACCTGGCATAGAACATGTGAGGGACACTTTTTAAATCCATGTTTGTATTTCATTTGTAAAAGAAACATGGCTTTCTATTAGCTTTTTCCATAGGAATTATAGACTCTTCCTGTTTTTTTGTTTGTTTGTTTTTTGATATCTCTTGAGATTAGATCTCCTCCAGACTCCTGACACTAATTGCCTATGGCATGGGGAATTTGAAACTTGAATGTAAAAATAAAGTTAAAGGGCTTTGAGAATTTCATCTGAGTCTCAGAGAGTGTTTGGGAATTGAACGTTTTGATCTGAAAAGTTGTTTTCATGATTAGGAATTTAGGTTTGAAATGGTTGTATGGATTATTGACCACCTAGCTAGAATTTGTTGTAGGTTATCTAACCTATTTATTTGAAATTCATCTGGTGTATTTCAGTTTGGCAAGAAATCAGGGCAGAGATACAAATTAGGCGTTATTATTTATTTTTCTTAATCAGTAACGCAATTCGTGTTTTGCCATGGAAAAGTAATCATTGAAAACATTACAGTTGATAACCTATATAAACTTGCTTAACCTTTAGCATAATGGTATTTTTTTCCAGGATACCAGATGGATGATTGCGTATGAGGATGTTTATCTATAGCTTAGTGAATTAAAACTTTTAGACAAATAGAAGCCATGTAGCACATATTCCTACCTCTGTTCTTTTGAATGATGTGGTTAGTGAGAATCTTCATTTTCAAATATTTTGAACCAATTAGGCATCTTTTGACCTATACCTTCCAGCCTTAAGCTTTAGGGAATACGTATTTGGATTTGCAGGAATGCGAAGATTTAGCCAGGTAGTCAGGTCCTGTTAGCTGTGAGAGGTTTTTGACCTCAATCGACTTTTGCTTCTTAATGTTGCATAATGTGCTTCTGTCTTAAAGGAAAGACCCTCATGATGAACTAGTTGACACTTAATTCTACAATGTTCTCTCTTAGGATTCTCATGACTCAATTTTGTAAGGAACCTCTGCATAAGTCAGTGTGAAAGCTGGTGGGAGTGCCTGCCTGACTGGCTCAGTCAGTAGAGTGTGCAACTCTTAATCTTGGGGTTGTGAGTTCGAGCCCCACGTTGGGTGTAGAGATTACTTAAAAATAAAATCTTCAAAAAAAGTGAAAGATGGCAAATTTTAATTAGAAATGATAAATTCCTTTTTTAGATGTCAGTCCCATTGCTCTGGGGCACGGGGGTGGCAGTTCAGTGGCATTCAGGTGAGAGTCGGTGGTGGTAGAAGACAGGAGGTAAGGCAAGTTTATGAGTTGGACCCACGTCCAAGCGTCCCTTGATGTCCTCTAGGTTATGAGGCTGATTACCCACTTTGTTGAGAGAAACCCCTACTAGCCTACATCATATTTTTCATTTTCCCTTTAGAAGATTGGAGGAACCAATGGGTTGCATGAACCAGTACCTGAAGCTTAGGGAGCCTGGAGTGAATTATACGTAGTGTTTGAGTCTACAGTCAAGGCATGAGCAAGGAAAGGAGCAGGGAGACTTCTAATTCCCCTTTGTGTTCCCCACTAACAGAAATTCCTTGAGGGCAGGGACACCTTCCTTTTTCTTTTTATACAGTGCCTGGCAAACTAGAAGTATTCAGTTAAGTGTTTACTGAGTAAATGACTTAACAGAGCAACACATGGCTGCTGATAGCCCGTTGTGTTTGAAGCAGGAGAGCACTTGTTTGATATTAATTTTAAAGCTGTGTTTCCGTTCTAATTCTTGGAAGTATATGAGATTTTCACTTTAAAATAACCGAGATGGGGCACCTGGCTGTCTCAGTCAGGGGAGTATGTGACTCTTGATTGTGGGAGTGTAGGTTCGGGTGCCACGGTGGGTTTGTAGGTTACTTAAAAGTAAGATCTTTTTTTAAAAAAAATAACTGAGATACCCGAAAATACGTGAAGATAGGAGGATTTTAATATTAGTCAAGAATTATTTGTCTTGCAAATAACAGAAACGCACTCAAACTAGCTTAAACCGAAGAGTTGGATTCTTTGGACAGGAAATGAAGGCAGTGCTCCTGGGCCTCTAGGGGTCATGAAACCAGTCCTGGAAAGTCACCAGGAGCTGTGGTTGCTTTTCTTTCTCTTTCTCTCCTTCCTTTTTGACTTGGTATTTCTTCCTCTCTAGGGTATGTCCTGTATGAATGGTCCGTGCTTCTGAACTTGTAAAGTTGTATCAGTTTTTATTTTTCCCTTCCAAAATAGCAGAGTCTGCACATTACTCCCTTATACTGAATGGAAGATATGGATGGTGGATATTTCGTTAGAGCCATTTTGAAGCAAATTCTTTTCCCAGTATGTCACGTACCGTCTGTTTGTGAGAGGAAACTCATGTAAAGAAAGAATGACCACTATTCAACAAAACAATGATATCTATATTTCCCTGTTTCTTGTTTCTTTAAAATGAACTGCAGTGAGACATGGCAAGGTTGATTTCTTCCCTTAAATCATCTCAGAAACTGTGCCTAGTCCATTAATTGCTTTGTTCAGTGGGCAGGAAGTGGTTATGTGTGTACACGTTACACAATCTTGGCTACGTTGGAGCCAAGACCCAAAGAGACCTCTGATCTTTCTTCCAGGATTAACTTTTTGGTTCCACAAACTTAACGCCTGTTGCGTGAACCTGGTCACTGGGGGATACGTAACCAAAAATCGTAATTTGTTTTCTGTATCAGAATGTCTGCCTGTTTCGGGATACTGAGAAAAGTGGTTGCATGAGATGCTCACGCTGGTACTAAGGTTAAGTTGGTGCAGTTTTACTTCCTTCTTAACAGTTTCTTGTGATGCAATAAAGATGTCCCGAAGCTGGTGCCCTGCAGGCATTACCATGAAGAGCCCATCCCACTCACTCCCCCCCACTCCTCCCTGCAGGCCATTTGTAAATGTATTCTTTTTCTTCTCTGTCTTGGAAAGTTCTCCCTATGCCCATGCCTGTTACCTGTCTCTAGTTTCCTGGTCATCTGTATTTATTTTGTGAGAGAGAGAGAGAACATTAGCAGGGGAGAGGCAGAGAGAGAGTGGGGGAGAGAGAGAATCCCAAGTATGCGGGGATGCTTGATGTGAGGCTCGAACTGACAGATCATGAGATCATGACCTGAGCCAAAACCAAGGACACTTAATCGACTGAGCCACTCAGGCAGCCCTGAGAGAAAATATAATCTTAACTAAGTGAATAATAATAGAGATCAAAAGGAGAGGAGAAGGAATGAAAGACCTAAGTGAATTTAGGTGGAGTCCGAAGACAGTTTCCCTCTTTAAAGTATTAACTCTCGGTGACTCCTTTGTAAGAAGTAGAATTGGTTTATCAGCTATTGCTGCAAAATCACATTTACTCACCTAGTTAAGATTTCTCTTTTGAGTGATCCATTGTCATTACTTGCTTGCTTGTATCTTTTGCTCCCTTTCTTCCTCATTAAATACTTCTGAGGCGAGCCTTGGGTTTTGTCTGTTTTTCCCGTTTTTCTCCCAATGTTCCATAGCTCCTTAAAATTACATAGCATTCTTGGTCTTCTCTTGCGGTCTGTTCTTTGCATTTTGCCAGATCACCTGCCTGACCCCAAAATGTCTTCAGAAAGTCCTGCTTTTCCTTAGAAATCTTCCTCCTCGTCAGAATCTTGCGGTTGTTGATGCCCTCTCCTACCCTGTTCCTCCCAGAAGTTTCCTTTGATGGGGAAACTTGCTTTGGAATTTCCACTTGAGCCGGTTAAACCCTTTGGGAAAGGTAATTCTGTCCGCATTCATTTCTCTTTCTCTCCTGTTCCAAATGACCAAGGACGAAGAATCCTCCTCATGCACGCCTATGCTGAGGATCCTGCTTTAACGTTTCTGCTCCTATTTGCTTACCGGGATCTGAATTCTCTTGCCACCGAGCCAGATAAGATTGTCCACCTCTTCCCCAATCTTAGGACAGGACACTAGGGTTACGTTTGGAATTGGCTCAGGACGCTCAGGTTCGAATGATTTGGTAATGACTACGTGATCCTTTGGAGGTAGACACACAAAATAGTGTCTCTAAGAGGTGAGGTGGGTACAGTCAAGGTGGGAAGATCTCTAATTTTCCAGCTCTCTTAACTCTGAATCTGTGACTGTATCTGCAAGGAAGAGTCTGCTCCTCAGAAGAGTGAGAGACCCATAGTAGCCTATTGTCTATTTATTTGTAATCTATCTGCAGTTTAATTTTGTAGTCGGTGTTTAGCTACTGTTTACTCATCCGTAAAACTCCTTATAGCTTATCTCTGTAAGAAATACTCTGCTACCACATACATTTTCAGATTGTTCCATTTTAAAATGTTTTCCTTAAGAGGGTAAGCTAGTTCCCCCATGGAAAGTGTGACTTTGGAGATAACTTTCACGTCTTTGAAATCTGAAAAAAAAAATATTTGCAGGAAGTCCATAGCCATTGCTGGTCAGTCTCTTTCTACTCCGTATGCTCCAGGAGAAGATGACCAGATTTACTCCTCTCAGCTTTCAGGTTGCCCTGTTAATGAGCATAGTACATGAAACTGGCAGAGGTGTTGAAGTTCGGTTTCCGTTGACCATTGCTGTGTGTACCTGGCGTATAATCAGCTCTCCGTTTGGTTTATTGGTTGAATGAAGAAAGTGATCCTGCTGGTTGGTCAAGGGGGTTGAAAAAGAGGTCTGCACCAACTTTATAGATCACCCAGTGATCTTGGGTTCACTCCTGTTGTGTGTATTTTGTGACCCCATGTTTGTTGTAACCTTAAAGATGTCTCAGTCACTGCAGGGGACAGATTCCATATTTCTCGGGGATTCCCATGTGCCATTTCTGGAGAACTGAAATATTGACATACATATGTTTCATTCTAGTTTAGAGATGGCTCTTTTTAGTGAAACCTGCAGAAAGTCCCACTTCCTGCCTGTGAAATTGGGTGATAGGATCGTATCCTAAAAATGCCGTCTTGCTCAGAAGTGACATGGAATATTGGTAAGCGGGCAGATTTATGTGGAAGCACTTTGTTTTTATTACATGTGTAAAACTCCGGGGAACACTGGCTAGGATATGAGGTGCTCCCTTCGGCTGTGCATTAGCAACGTGGCAGTTACTGATCTGTCATTTACTTTGAAAAGGAATTGCAAAGTTTTGGCCTCCTGCCTAGAGCAGCTCCAGATGGTAAGAAAAGAGTTTTGTACTGAAGTCACAGAGTATATTGCAGTGATTGGGCTTGTCATGTTTTTATTAGAACATTGACTTCTTACTTTATCCTGTAAAGTTTTTATTTTTAATTATTTTTCCCTGAGGAAGTGAGTGGAAGAAAATGTTGTTTTAGAGTTAATGGAATCTAATATTTGGAATACCTTTGTTCTTGGTGATATCCAGGTAGGATATGTAGTCCGTTGACTTGCTTTGTCAATCTCGGTACCTCTGGTATTTAGTATTTACCAAGGATGCATGAAGAGTTGGAAGGCAGAGATATATCCAGGCCATTCTAGCTGACTTGGGAAATGCGGGTCAGAGGCTTCATTTGGGTTGTGTGTGCTTATGTGATAAATTGGCTGTTAGCCCACAACTGTTATTTAGTGGCTTTCCTCAGTCGTTTGGCCCATCTCTGATGGGAGCTGGTGTTACTTCATCTCTTTTCAGGTTTCCCCATGATTCTGTGGTTGATAGGGTAAGAGCGAAGTATACGTGTTCCAGTATGCGGGGGAGGTGGGGCCTGGGGAGATGAGCTGGGAAGAGGTCATGGCATTAACCGACAGTTACCATGCTTTGCTCTTCTGGGCACTAGAGCTTAAGTTCCACATATGACCTTGTTAATGTACCTTCATGTCAATCCTGGGAGGGGAATGAGGTGATTCCTATATTCTAGATGAGAAAACATTCAGAGAGAGAATAATCTGCCCAAGATAATAACAAGATCATTCTCTTTTGCTCTCTGCTCGCATACAATTCTGGAGAAATTTATTACGAGTATCCTGCCCTTTCAGGTTAGAGGTGACCGCTGGCTTCTCGAATGAAAGCTCATTTTCCTCTGGGAAACCTGAGGTTTGTCGAAGCTGAGCCTTTTAGTAAAGCTTGGTCACAAGGCTCAGATTAAGACCTAAGCCTACAGGCAGGCTTCTGCTCCCACACTGTGTTCGGTTACTCTTGTGGTTATTGGGTAACTCGGTGAGTTTGAAGAACGCTAACAATTTCTGTCTTCGAAGAAAATGCTACCCATGGGGAAGTGACATTCGGTTTGCATACCACAGAAAGGAATTTTTATCTCTTTTGAGTTGTTGGTATGTAGGTTGAAGACAATGAAAACATCTGCAATTTTGATTCTTGTGCTCTCAGTTGATTGTCCAGGTGTGCGACAGAGGTCGCTCTTTTGAAGCACTCATATCGAAAAGTGTGAGGATTTGTGTTTTTCAGTACACAATATTCCTTCACTTGGGGCTCGTGCCAGCTCTCCCTTTGCTTAGATTGTAGCTGCTCCCAGGCCTCTGCTTTGTGTGGAGTAGTTTCTAAATTGATTTTCTGTGCAGACCCGGGACCTGGTTAGGAGTTTTTTCCTGGCTCAGTCTTCATAGACTTCCAGAATCATCCTCTAGGTGGTTATTCTGCTTCTTAATTTTGTCTTCTTTTTATTTATTATTTTTTTTAAATCATTTTTAGTGTTTATTTTTGAGAGAGAGAGAGAGAGAGCACGCAGAGGGGCAGAGAGAGAGGGAGACACAGAATCTGAAACAGGTTCCAGGCTCTGAGCTGTCAGCACAGAGCCCGACGCGGGGCTGGAACCCATGAACTATAAGATCATGATCGGAGAGCTGAAGTCGGACGTTTAACCAGTTGAGCCACCCATGCGCCTCTTTGCCTTCTTTTTAAATCTGCTGTTTAGCTCCTGTTCAGGCAGTATTAGTTTTCTCTATATGTTATATGGTACTGTAATCAGTTCATGAGTTCTTTTGGGATTGGGTCCTAACCTGCAGGAACACCCTGTTCTAGTTGATGTGCTTTTTTGAAGTCTTGCTGCCTTTTTGATGAGAAGGATCAAAGTGGAGTGGAGGTGGGTTAGTGCGGCTTAATGTAAATCTGATCTCTGAGGCTTTACCACCTTCACAAAGGCACCAGATTGGGGCTTTCCTTTTCGTTCCTGTTACTTTATTACACTTATGAATGCCACCTTAATGCCGTTATTTTATCAAAGAACATAAAATAAAGGTACCTTTTCTTAGTGTTTTGTCTGTTAAGAAAAGGTGACTACCATGAGTCACGGAGCTACAGTTACATCAGAATTTTTTTTAATCTCAAAACCCTCTCTGATGTGTTTTTGGTGTAGGGCAGTGGAGGGTCATCACTCTTTAAAAAAATTACTTGCAGCCTATTAAGGGTGCACGGGAGATTGTAGTTTCATAGTGACTTGTGGTCCCTGAGGTGGTGCTCAAGACCCAGCTCTGTTGTAGACCTCAGGAAACCAGATTTTCCCTACTACTTACCTTCATGTCTTGTTAAATACATTTGAAGGGGTGTCCCCCTCCTGTTTGTTTTGAAGAGACTTCCTCTGAGAGTTAATGGTAGAATACNGTGTGTTGTGGTATTATCCCAAGGCTCCTGAGGGCTGGTAGTGTTCAGGGTACCTTCCGCGGCGTCCACACCCGCGTGCCCCCGTGAGCACCGGTCAGCTCGCGGCTCAGGGACGTACCTGTGTTCCGTTGCTGGGGGTGCCTCCTCCGCCCTCCTGCTGCCTTTGAGTCATCGGGTAATGACGTAGATTTTTTTTTTTTTTTTTTTTCTACATAGATTNGCAGGCCCGTCCTGGTGGAACCCACACTGTAGCCTCCATAGCTCCTTCCAGGTGCTTGTGTTCTGTCTTTTACCCTGTGATCATTACCTACCTGTTTCTTCCCCAAAGGACTCTGGGCCCCTCTGGAGGGGACTGTGGGTTCACCCTTTATATCTCTAGTGTCGGCTGATGCCGTGCTGACTAAGGAAGAACATGAAAGAAGATCTGAAATTTGTGTTTGACAATCCTGAGCGTGACTCCCATGCTCTTAAGTACTCATCCCTGCTGTGCCCTCAAACAGTTTACTTGAATTAGTGTGCAGTTCTCTCCTTCAAAACTGTGGAGCAGTTATTTGGGCTAGACTATTCTTCCATTTTTTTCCTTAAATTTTATTTATTTATTTATCTCTTGCACATGTGTGAGAGAGTGCTCAGAAGGGGCAGAGAGAGCATCCCAAGCAGGCTCTGTGTCAGTGCAGAGTTTGAAGTGGGGCTCAAACTCATCAACTGTGAGATCATGACCTTGAGCCAAAATCAAAAGTTGGTCGCTCAACTGACTGAGCCACCCAGGTGCCTATGGGCCAGGATGTNCTGAAGCAGGCTCCAGGCTCTGAGCTGTCCGCACAGAGCCCGATGCAGGGCTTGAACTCATGACCCATGAGATCACAACCTGAGCCAAAGTCATATGCTTAACCAACTGAACCACCCCGGTGCCCCCAGAATGTTTTTTGAGGAGCACTTATTTATAGCAAGAGTAAAAATGTAGGGAAAGAGAATAATAGTAATTAATAATAATACTAAAACATGGACTGAGTCCTTGCTATGTGCCAGACACTGTTTTAAGTGCTTTGTACCCATTTCACCTAATCTTCAGAGCTTCACGAGGTAGATACTGTATCATCTGTCTCTTGTAAACGAAGTAACTGTGGCTCTGAGAGGGCTGGCAAGTTGTGGAGTTGGGATTTGAACCCAGGTAGTTGTGGTCTTTAGGGTAGGTTGTACTCGAGAGGAGAGGGCATAATAACATCCTCTTCCAAAACTCCGTATTCCTCTATAAATCTTTTCGGTGTTACATCTTACATTGTTCCTTGTAGAGCTACTTGCGTCAACTTCTGGTGTTTTTGCTGAGAAATGTCATCGTCAACTTCCTTGACCTGGTGGTAACTGCCATTGGATGGGCCATTTCAGAGGGTAACCACAAATGAGCCTCAGGACATGGCCTTCTTTGGCTACTCCTTTCATTTGAACTAGATAGTTCTGTATTATCTCAAAGAGATTGGAGTCAATTTCTTTGGTGTTTATTTATTCCTTCTACTTAACTAAGCAAAATGTTTTATAAAATGTTTGCTGCCTTTTATGTGGCCAGAGTGAGTGAACACAGGGTTAACACTCCAGGCAAAGGTTGAGCTCTTCAAAAAACTAGTGAATCTTAGAAGTTACTGTCACGGGCCTTTAATCTAACTGGCCTGCCAGCCTCAGTCCCCGCGCCGCGCAGACCCCCTTCACGCTCACCACCCAGAGCACCTCGGTGCCTCACTCAGTAGGGCCCAGATGTTCTGGGCAGGTGACTCCTATTTCCACATCCCTGGGAAGGAAGTGGTGGAATCTGGCTAACAATTCCAGTTAGTCCTCTTCATTGAATTGACTCTATTCCTTTCCATTCTAAGTAGGGGAATAGTCTGAAACCATTTTTAGAGGGGCTACTAAGCAGTTGACAGGTTAACATGCCTTTTATTTAAGTAGCACTTTATTTACAAAGCAGTCTCTATATATTATCTATTGTGCCATCTTATAGGACCCTGTGGAGTCAACAAAGTGAGGATTGTCCCAGTGTACAGATAGGAAAACGTAACTTGATAATGTGTGCTATTTTTTAAAAAATTTTTTTAAATGTTTTATTTATTTCTGAGAGAGACAGACAGCGTGAGCAGGGGAGGGTCAGAGAGAGAGGGAGACACAGAATCTGAAACAGGCCTCAGGCTCTGAGCTATCAGCACAGAGCCTGACGCGGGGCTCAAACCCACTAACCGCGAGATCATGACCTGAGCCGAAGTCGGACGCTTAACTGACTGAGCCACCCACGCACCCCGATAATGTGTGCTATTTTTAAGGACACCTCAGCAAATGGAAAAAATGAAGCAACAATTCCAATTGCAATCTCTTGATTACAGATACCGCCTGCCCCTTCATTTTTCTTTTCAGTGCTTTATATCATCTCAAAAGTGAAGAACCTCTAGCTGAAAATCTGTAGATGCATGTCTAATGCACTTTTAATGATAAGTACAGTGAAATATTTTCACCATGCTAACGTTTTCCGAGGCTGTTCATAGAATATTTTGACAACTTTATAAATGACGAATGGAGTTAGAAATCACTTAGGTTAACATAATTGTGTAACTTTAGATGTTCAGATACTGACCTGGGATCCATCAACAGAATGCAGTTTCTTGATAGCCTTAAAAAAAAAAAGGCACATCTTGAGACAAGAATTATGATATAAAAATAAGACCCTTGGCTATTTCTGGAGAATGTTAGCTAATCTACCTTGTGGTTTTCTTTCTGTGGAATTGGTGAAGAAAGAGACAAACAAAATCCAAAACCAAGTCACATGAGAGAATTAACACTCCTTTGGGCATACAGTTGTTTGGGATAATCATAAATTCTGCTGCCGGTAGTGGCTGACAAGGGGGAAGAGACTTGTAGCACTTGGCTGTTGACTGTGAAACAGATGGACATTTGTTATGATTTTTACCCTTTCTACTTTAAGCAAAAGAACCTTCTACTTAGGTAAGGGTTTTTTTTGTTTTTGTTTTTTTGTTTTTTTTTTTTTTACTGCCTTTAAGTTGCAATTTTGAGGGGGACCTGGGTGACTTAATCAGTTGGGCTCCTGACTTCGGCTCAGGTCATGATCTTGCGGTATGTGGGTTCGAGTCCTGCATTGGGCTCTGTGCTGACAGCTCAGAGCCAGGAGCCTGCTTCAGTTTCTGGGTCTCCCTCTCTCTCTGCCCCTCCCCCGCCCCTACTCACTCCCTTGCTTTCTCTCTCTCTCAAAAATGAATAAAACATTAAAAGAAGTTGCAATTTAGAAAAATTTCAAACATACACAGAAGTAGAGAAGAGTAGTGGGTCCCTGTGTTCTTGTCATTGTCTAAACAGACATCACTTGATGGTCTGTCTGGCTTCACTTTACTTCTGCCCCAGCCCCACTTTCCGCTGTAACATTTTGAAGCTGATGCCAGACCTCTTATCATTTAATCTCTACACATTTCAGTATTTTTTCCGAGAAGGTCTTTCAAAAGTTTATTTTCTTATTTATAAAAGTTTTACAAATGAAACATTGGGATTTTTGCTGTATAAAATTGTGGTTGAGATTAAGCAATTTTTAACTGATCAGCAGTTTTCAGATTTTCGGCTGACAAACTTTCTGAAACGGAAAAAGTTATTCATAGTTACAAACAAATCTGTGTTCTGGTAGTGTTAAAAAGTAGCTTGTTTTTCAGACTTGATTGTTCTTGTTGAAAAAATTATGTTTCATAAACCTGTTTTTTTAGGTTTATTTTGAGAGAGAGAGGGTGCACATGCACATGTGGGGGAGGGGTAGAGAGAGAGAATCCCAAGCAGGCTCCATACTGTCAGCACAGAGCCCACTGCGGGTCTCAAACTCCCAATCTGGGAGGTCATGACCTGAGCTGAAATCAAGAGTCCGGTGCTTAACCCACAGCCACGCAGACGCCCCGATGTTTCATAAACTTTTAAACTGTTGTATAGTGTCATTAATGTTCTTCAGTTTTGTTTGTTTTCTATCTTTATATTTCCCAGCTATTTCAAACAGGCTAAGTAGTGTACCTTAAGCTGATGGAATCATTTAGGCTCAACTGGTAGGGAATTTTCAGTAAGTTGGATATAACTTTAATAGCAGGTTTCCATTCAAGAACTGTATTTGCTAATTGCAGGTGCTTATTAAGGAGAATTCACAGGTTTTATAGAATAAGTAAATGGATTTATGGGCTTTATTTATATGTGTATATATATTTAAAAAATATGTTTATATGCTATGAATTTAACCTGAGTTGAGGAAACTGGCCTAGTTTATATTTAATCAATTNAAAATCTTTATTTTTTGTAAGTGAGGAGCCTACTTTGTGAAAGGTAATCAAACCTAAAAGCACATTTTGGCTAAAGAATCTTATCTTTTCTCTTAAGTGTCCCAAGATGGCATGCGGATTGCTACAGGCAGTCACACATACTAAAAAGGACAAAACACTCATTAAATAGAAGCAACTGTGAGCAGTTTTAAGGCTCTGAAGCATACTGTCAGGCTTTATTTATTTATTTTTATTTTTTAAAATTTTTAAATGTTTTATTTATTTCTGAGAGAGAGAGAGACAGCATGAGCAGGGGAGGGTCAGAGAGAGAGGCAGACAAGAATCTGAAACAGGCTCCAAGCTCTGAGCTAGCTGTCAGTACAGAGCCCGACGCGGGGCTCGAACCCATGAACTGTGAGATCATGACCTGAGCCTAAGTCGGACGCTCAACTGACTGAGCCACCCAGGCGCCCCTGTCAGGCTTTGTAATACCAGCAAATATTGGCTTAGCACTTGCTGTTCTGAGTGCTTAACTAACTTATTTCTTTGCTACCACAGTCCCCTGGGGATAGATGTTGGAACCATCCTTGTTTCAGAGATAGGAAACTGAGGCACAGGGAGGCTAAGTGCTAGTCCCAACCCCAGTTGTAAGTTGTCAGTTGGAATTCATCAGTTGGGCCCCATAGTATAAGCCCTTAACAATTCTGCTGGAGTGCCACACTTGGTTTATAAGGTGAAATACTAACAGTTGATAGGCCCTGCACTTCTGTCACTGAGAACCTGTCATTTTAGACCACTGCTGTCCAATAGAATTTTCTGAAATGATGGAGATATCCTGTGTGCATTATCCAGTAGGGTAACCACTGATCACATTAATCACCTGAAATATGGCTAATGTGAGTGAGGAACGACAGTTCAAATTCTATTTAATTTTAATAGCCACGTGTAGCTGTAGTGGCCCCAGTATTGGACAGTGAAGTTTTAGACTCTGAGAGACCTGGGAGAATTTATAGTTTGCGTTTTCCTGGGGAAATGACAACTCGTTGGCATTTTATGACTCAACATCTTGACCTCAGAAGGGTAGTCAGTGATTGTATTATTAAATAGTCATGATTTTTTTTTTTAAGGTTTTTTTTTATTTATTTCTAGAGAGAGAGAGAGCGTGAGCAGGGGAGGGTCAGAGAGAGAGGGAGTCACAGACTGAAACAGGCTCCAGGCTCTGAGCTGGCAGTCAGCACAGAGCCCGACGCGGGGCTCGAACCCACGAGCCGTGAGATCATGACCTAAGCGAAAGTCGGACGCTTAACCGACTAAGCCACCCAGGCGCCCCTCAATAGTCATGATTTTAACGGGTGAAAATATTTTGACAAATCGGTTCATTGAATGTTTAAAACCATAATGCGTCACAACAAAATCCTGTTTGATCACTACCGTGAGACATGGTCGGCCTACCACGTCTGGAGGCATCCCCATGTTAATTCCTCTGCGGCTGAGCAAAAATTGCTTTGACATTCCCTTATGCGTGTCAGCCTTGGAGGAGAGCTCTTGGCTTGTAAAGAGTCCAGCTTCTTGGTCAAGCTTAATGTCAAGGAAAGATGATAAGACAGTAAAATGGACTTTGTGGGCCAAAAGCGGCTCTCACGCAGCAAGTGTCGAGCTTTTCATCCTTCTCCTACAGCCTGCTCGCTGCATTTGTGTTGCCAGAGCTCCGATCTAGGAAAATGCAGCAAGGACACTCGTTGGTAGTGAAGCCAGGTTCCATTTCAGATGAGATCGCGTAAACTATGGTATTGATGCCTCCTATAATGTGCTTTCATCTAAGCCTTTATGAGGCACTTAAACCAAGTTATTTTAATCTTTTCTTTCTGCTGATGAAAAGGGCTGGCATGGTTGTGTCCGTGAGCGGCAGTGGGGGCTGCAGTGTAGGCGAGCAGAGCCTCCAGATGGTGGCAGGTGTTGGACCTTAGCCACTCAGCAGACGTAATTAAACATGTCTGCAGTTCTAAAGCAGACCTTTTCTTTGTTTATGGGATTGAACTGTTATCATTAGCTTTTAAGTGAAGGACTTGGAGTCCTGTAGCCAGGTGCTGTGTCAGCTATGATGTTAAGTACTGGCTCTGGAAGTCTGCTTCGGAAGGTTTGTATGGAGAAATTTCCACAAACATTGGGAATGGCTGTGGGGTGTTTTCAACAAATCTTGTTTGCTCAGTTCCTATTCATGCTTCTCAGATGTAGCAAAACGAAAACCTCGAGAGTCCGGATTGGATGTCAAAGTGGATTGGGGAAGGCAAAAAGTATGGAATGGTAGGTGACTGTGCCCTATTCCTGGCTCTGGTATTTGCTTCTGTTTGAAGTTGGGCGAATCATTTAGTTGCTGTGGACTTGGACTTCTCCGCTTGGTAGAACTTCGTTAGGATGGGAAACCACATATCATGGAGAAAGTGATTTGACTTCTTGAAAAGATAATCACAGTTTATTTGTAGAATGAAAGATAGCTTTGAGAATGATTTCTCATGTTTCCTCTAACTGCTTCATTGCCAATAAACTCTTCATTTACACTTTTCTGATTTTGAGGAGCAGGTGAGCATTATTTAAAGACATTCAGGATGAATTTTGCTTGTTCAGGTCACTGTGTTGTATGTTCTGTAGCTACCTTTTTAACCAAAGCTTTGAAACTAAGTCAGCCTCGTGATGGGTAGTGACTGCACAGCTTAGGTAAGTTTACTGACTTGCCTTATGTCGTCTCCACAGAGAAACTCTCCTTATTTTGTCCGGGAAATAAAATCACCCTTTTTTTGTGTTTTCCCTGGCCTGCTTTTGTTACCACGTGACCTTTAAGAACTGTTTTCCTTGGGTACCTGCGTGGCTCAGTCAGTTAAGTATCTAACTCGACTCAGGTCCCGATCTCATGTTCATGGGTTTGAGCTCTGCGTCAGGCTCTGTGCCGACAGCTCAGAGCCTGGAGCCTGCTTCAGATTGTGTCTCCTCCTCCCTCTGCGTCTCCCCTGCTCCTGCTCTGTCTCTCTCTCTCTCTCAAATATAAATAAACACTAAAAAATACTCTCTTTCTGGGGGCTCCTGGGTGGATAAGTTGGTTGGGTATCTGAGTCTTGATTTTGGCTCAGGTCATAATCTCATGGTTCATGAGTTTGAGCCCTGTGTCGCTGGTAGCATGGAGCCTGCTTGGAATTCTTTCTCCTTCCTTCTCTCTCCTCTCTCCCTCTCTCTCCACAAGAGAGTGCTTGTGTGCTCGCTCTCTCAAATAAATAACACAGTAAGAAACAAACAGACTGTCCCAGGAAACAAGGCCTTCCCTTATGAACTGAGCACCATGCTGTGCTGCATCTCAAACAAGGCTGATCTCACAGAATGGTGGCTCTGGAGGACGACTTCATCGAGGGGTGACCGCGCAAAGCTGTATTGAGACAGCTGCCTACAAATGAATCGACATTTGTTGGACCCATTTCTTCAGTCGCTTAACGGAACGTGTGCCTCTATCTTGAGAGAGGTCTTCATACAGTTGAGTGCACATGGGTGCTAAGCTATATAGCCTGTGGCCGTTTTGCTGTGCTGGAGATAGCAACGCTTCCAAACTCGCACTAGGCCAGTATGCAGATCTGGCTCTCGGTGTACAAATCCTGTGCATTCTGTAACTTAGAAACCATGGCGTGTGTGTGCTCACACATATCACGTCTGCACCTACACAGCAGCCTGTACCAAGGACTTGGAAGGACCACTGAGCCTTGCATACCTCTTAAAAAGGAAATGTTAGCCCAGAGTTAAAATGTCACGAATTTAAAGATAGACTAGTTCCGGTGAAGGGCATGGCCTTTACTTAGTGCTTTTGCGCGTTAGTAACTTGTTTCAGGGAGATTTGTTGCTTATGGCTGAGGCACTTGCTGTCTTGCTAGAAGAAGATGACTTCACGGTGGAGGGTGTCTCCGATACCTTCGTTTGCTACTTGATGGCATGAATTATGCTTTAAGGCCTGGAAAAAAAATAAAGGAATTTAAGTCTGTTTTGAGACCCATGCAAAGGAAGCGATTTCGTAACTATGGGGCACATGAAACTTGGCAGGCCCCAAGGCCATTAGCGGCCACAGTCACATGATTGATTACCAGTTGGGAACTATGGTTAGCTTATTGCAGACCTACATCTGGCATCGCTGATGTTGTCATCAGTGTCACACTGCTCACACTGTTCCGCCTGCTTCCTTTCAATAACAAAAGTTTTCTTGCCTTGCATGTGTGAAAGTGTGACTGTGTATGCATATGGAATTAGAGAGTTTTTAACCATGATCCAGTCACAACCACAGGCATACCTTGTTCGGTTCCAGACCACCGCAGTAAAGCGAATATCACGATGGAGTGAGTCCAGTGAAATTTTTGGTTTCCCAGTGCATATGAATGTTGTGTTTGCACTTACTGAAGTCTGTTACATGTGCAGTAGCATTATGTCTTAAAAAAAAAAAAAAAAGCAAGTCTATTCCTTAATTAGAAAGTACTTTATGGCTCAACAATGCTAATCATGTGATCTTTCAGCAAATTATAATCTTTTTGCTGGTGGAGGGTCTTGCCTCAGTGCTGATGGCTGCTAACTTATCAAGGTGATGGCTGTGACGATTTCTTAAAATTGGACATCAGTGAACTTTGCCGCAGGGATTGACTCTTCCTTTCATAAATGATTTCTGTGTGGCGTGGAATGCTGTTGATAGCATTTCACCTACAGTAGAACCTCTTTCAAAATTGGAGTCAATCCAGTCTAACCCGAACACTGCTTTATCAACTAAGTTTATGTAATATTTTGGATTTTTTGTTGTCATTTCAGTGATCTTCATGGCATCTTTAACAGGAGTAGATTCCATTTTAAGAGAATTCTTTCTTTGCTCATCCATGAGAGCCAACCCCTCAGCCATTCAGGTTTTATCATGCGCTTGTTGTGGTTCAGTCCCATCCTCAGGCTCCATGTCTAATTTTTTCTCTTGCTGTTTCTGCCACACCTATATTTGGAAAGTCTTGAACCCCTCAAGGTCATCCACGAGGGTTGGAATCAACTTCTTCCAAAACTGCTCATGTTGATATTTTGATTTCTTCCCATGAAGCACAAATGTTCTTAATGGCATCTAGAAGGCTGAATCTTTTCCAGAAGGTTTTCAGTTTACTTTGCCCAGTTCAATCAGTGAAAGCACTGTCTATGACAGCGATAGCCAATGGAATGTAGTCCCTAAGTAATGAGACTTGAAAGGGGAGCCGGGGTGGCTCAGTTGTTTAAGTGTCTGACTCTTGATTTTGGCTCAGGCTGTGATCTCACAGTTTGTGAGATCAAGCCCTACATCAGGCTCATTCTGACAGTGCGGAGCCTACTTGGGATTCTCTCTCTCCCTTTCTCTGTGCCCCTCTCCCACTCTCACTCTCTCTTTCTCTCTTGAAAATAAATAAAAGCTTAAAAAAAATAAAACCCTAAAGCCACAATTACTGCTGATCCATGGGCTGCACAATGGATGTTGTTTTAGCAGACATGAAAAAAGTATTAATCTCATTGTCCATCTCCATCAGACCTCTTGGGTGACCAGGTGCATTGTCAATGAACCATAATATTTTGAAAGGAACCTTTTTTTCTGCACAGTAGGTCTCAACAGGTGGCTTAAAACGTTCGGGAAATCATGTTGTAAATAGATGTTCTATCTTCCAGGCTTTTTATAGGGCAAGTCAGAGTTGATTTAGCATAATTCTTAAGGGTCCTAGGATTTCCAGAATGGTCAATGACAGTTGATTTCAATTTAGAGTCAGCAGCTGCATTAGCCTCTACCGAGAGAGTCAGCCTGTCCTTTGAAGCTTTGAAGCCAGGCATGGACTTCTCCTCTCTAGATATGAAAGTCGTCGATGGCATCTTCTTCCAATATAAAGCCATTTTGTCTACACTGAAATCTGTTGTTTAGTGTAGCCACCTCAATCGTGTTAGCTAGATCTTCTGGGCAACTTGCCGCAGCGTCTACATGTACTTGCTGCTTCACCGCATACTTTTATGTGGTGGAGACAGCTTCTTTCCTTCAACCTCATGAACCAACCTCTGCCGGCTCCAGACTTTTCTTTTGCAACTTCCTCCCTTCTCTCAGCCTTCATAGAATTGAAGAGATCATGGCCTTCCCCTAGATCAGGCTTTTGGCTTAAAGGAATGCGGTGGCTGGTTTGATCTTTTATCCAGACGGCTAAAGTTTGTCCATATCAGCAGGAAGGCTTTCTTATTTGTGTGTTCACTTTTGAATAGCACTTTTCGTTTCCTTTGCATTCATAACTGGGCTTACTGGTGTGAGAGGCCTAACTTTCAGCTCACCTTGGCTTTCAATATGCCTTCCTCACTAGACTTCATCGTTTCTAGCTTTTGATTTCAAGTCAGAGACTTGTGACTCTTCCTCTGACTTGAATGCTTAGAGGCCATTGTAGAGTTGTTAACTGGCCTGATTTCGATGTTGTTGTGTCTCAGGGAATAGGGAGGTCTGAGCAGAGGGGAGGACTCGATAGGGGAGTGGCTGGTTGGCAGAGTAGTCGGAACACACACAACATTTATGATGAAGTTCACGATCTTACATGGGTGTGGTTGTGGTGCTCCAGAACAATCACAATAATAACCTCAGAGATCACTGATCACAGATGACCATATCAAATACAATAATAATGAAAAAGTTTGAGACCCCTCAAGGATTACAGAATGTGACACGGGGACATGGAGCGAGCGGATGCTGTTGGGTAAATGGTGCCGGTCTGCTCACCTGCTGCACGGTTGTCACGCACCTTCAGTTTGCAAGGGAAAAAAACCCAAAATCCAAACCAAAAACAACCCCACGCAATAGCTGCAAAGTACAATAAAGTGAAGTGCAATAAATTGGGGTATGCTTATATTTGAACTTCTTGATTTTCATAAAACTTGAGAAAACCTGAAGATCCCATACTTCTCTACTCTCTAAATTGGGAGAACCTATGGGTTTCTTCTTACCAAGATCTTAAGAGGAAGAAGGAAAGAAATATTGCCCCAAATCATGTCATCTTGTGCCCAGGGCCTGTAAAAAAAAAATACAGGTGCAGACAGGCCTCCTCAACTTGGACGCTGACTTAAAAATGTGCATTAATTAATTTTAAATGGTTATTGCTGGTTTTTCATGGAAGTTAGTAGTTGTTTCCTGAGAGCTTTGTTCTAAGGAGGCATTCTGTGCTTTTCTGAAAGGAGACGGAGGGTGGTGAAAGTGTAGGTGGGTCTGGACTGGTTAGAAAGTGGATAAGCAGGTCTCATGAGTCCTTCCTTTTTACTTTGCTGCAGAAACAGAGTTAATTTCTCCCAAACGTGGCAAGGGGCATTTCCATGTCAGAGATTTTAAGTTTTGTAACTTGCCTCAAGGTGGAATTTCTTGTACCTAAGGGTTATCTAATGCATTTTTTTTTTGTCAAAAAATGCTTTTCCTTGTCTTTGTGTCTTCTCGGACTTCAAAAGAAGAGGCTTTTCTTTTTTTCATTTTTTCTTTTTTATCATATTTGAAGTCCTGAGTTCTGTAAGTAAATGACATATGTGTAAATGAAGTCCTGGTTATCTTTTCCCCTGAAAACGTGTAGATCTGATTGTCAAAAGTACAGAAATACTTGGTTGTAGCTTCACATTAAAGAATTTTGACCTGTAGGCACCGGGTTCATTTCAGCTGGTGTCAAGGCCACCTGTATGACACCTAGACACACGGTCAACACCCAATGTGCCCCTATCTGCCAGTTGGGTGTGAAGTATCTTTATGTTTATGATTAGTAAATGGAAGAATTGGACCAGGTGGTCCCTAAGGTTTCCTTCAGTTCCTTTTTTTTTTTTTTTTTCCTCCCAAGTTTTTG
>NW_027530001.1:2666017-2697448 GCF_008692635.1 Crocuta crocuta
CCTCACAAGTTTATTTATTTTGGGGGCAGAAGGGGCAAAGAGAGAGGGAGACAGAATTCTAAGCTTGGTGCTGAAGGCAGAGCCTGACTTGGGGCTTGAACTCCCCAACTGTGAGATCATGAGCTGAGCTGAAATCAACTGAACCATCCAGGCACCTTGTTTTTATTTTTGTTTTTGAATATTTATTTTTGAGAGAGAGAAAGAGTGAGAGAAAGATCTCCTGTGTACAAGTAAGGGAGGGGCAGAGAGAGGAGGACAGAGATCAAAGTGGGCCTCGCACTGGCAAGAGCGAGCCTGATGTGGGGCTTGAATTCATGAACGCGAGAGCGTGCCCGGAGCCAAACTTGAATGCTCAGCTGACTGAGGCATCCAGGTGTCCCAAGCACTACGGTTTCCTGACAGAATGTCTTCAACTTTAACAAAGAATCAGTTAATTTTTTTTGACACCTTTCATTTTTCCATTGAACCCAAGTGGTCATGGTTAAGAGGCTTTCTGTGGCACTATTTTTTTCATGTATTTTGACCAGGAGACACTTTGAGATATAATAGCTCAGTAAATACACATACAGAAAAATATTTATGTACATAACTGAATCAAAAGTTTCATAAATCAGTGCTTGCCCTTATTCTTTCTGATGTAATTCTGTACTGTTAGATATTTTTTAAAAAGAATGCCAGTTGGTGACCCACTAAATTGATTATAAGACACAAGAATGGGTCTTGACCTCTAGTTCAGAAAACACTGCTCCATAGCAACCTAAAACAAGTTGTTTCTTCAAACTCAACTCAAATTCAATTATAGTTAGCTTATTTGCCTTTATTTATTTATTTATTTTTAATGTTTTATTTCTAGGAGAGAGAGAGAGACAGCGTGAGCAGGGGAGGGTCAGAGAGAGAGGGAGTCACAGATTGAAACAGGCTCCAGGCTCTGAGCCGGCAGTCAGCACAGAGCCCGACGCGGGGCTCGAACCCACGAACCGCGAGATCATGACCTATGTGAAAGTCGGACGCTTAACCGACTAAGCCACCCAGGCGCCCCAAGCTTATTTGCCTTTAGTTCTTCTTTTACTAGAGCCTTAAGGTCCCTACTTTTTTTTGGTTAATTTTTTAAAATGTTTTCTTTCATTCTTCCTTCCTTCCTTTCTTTCTGACAGTGTGAGCAGGGGAGAGTCAGAGAGAGAGGGAGATACAGAATCCAAAGCAGGCTTCAGGCTCTGAGCTAGCTGTCAGCACAGAGCCTGATGCGGGGCTTGAACCCATGAACTGTGAGATCATGACCTGAGCTGAAGTCGGACGCTTAACCGACCGAGCCACCCAGGTGCCCCTGTTTTATTTATTTTTGAGAGAGATAGTGACAGCATGAGCAGGGGAGGGTCAGAGAGAGAGGGAGATACAGAATCTGATGCAGGCTCCAGGCTCTGAGCTAGCCGTCAGCACAGAGCCCGATGTGGGGCTGAAACCCACAAACCATGAGATCATGATCTGAGCTGAAGTTGGATGTTTAACCGACTGAGCCACCCAGGTGCCCCAGATCCCTACTTTTTAAAGTTTTTCCTTGTATACTTTGATATTTTGAATTTTTCAAAAACATTAAAAATTTTTTTTTTATTTTTAAATTTTTTTTTGAAAGAGCATGAGCAGGAGCAGGGGAGGGACAGAGAAAGAGGGGAACAGAAGATAGAGGCAGGCCCTGTGCTGACAGCAGCAAGCCTGATGCAGGGCTCGAACTCACAAACTGAGATCATGACATGAGCCGATGTCAGATGCTCCACTGACTGAGCCACCCACACACTTGTTTTGATATTTTGACTCTCCACCATCATGGTAATCTGCCCTTAGATACTTAAAGTAATGGTGACTGGAAGAAATGCAGTCTCAAAATAAAATTTAACTACTGCCATGTCTTTCTCCTATCTCCTTTCCTACTAATGTTGACCGTGTGTTGCACAATTTTTTTACAAATACGTATTCCACACATGTTTACTGAGCACTATTGGGACTCTTCTTGGTGCATGGGGATACAGCAGAGAGTAAAACAAAAATTTCTGCTTTCAGAGAGTGTACGTTGTAGAGAGCTGTGCTAGCTGCTAGGAGGCTGACAACGAGTCTGAGCCTGGCCCTCCTCACCCATGGAGCTCTCTTTTAGTGCTCCGTTGCATGTGGTCTTTTATGACTCTGTGTTTTATGCCTGTATGTGTTTCCCTTCTGAATTGTGAGCTCTTCCTGCCTTTCTGCTTGAGTGCACATCTCAGCAGAGATGAAATGGCAGCTTCTAGGAAGAGTGTGTATGTTCGAAGTTTTCCTTTATTTTAATTCATTAAAAAAATTAGGTGGAAATTAGAGAAATTAAAAAAATGATCAGAGTACCGGAACACTAAGTTATTTTTCCTGAGTTTCAGAGTGTTTAAGGGAGGTTTGAAAGTTTCCCTTGATGTCACAACGGCATCTAGAGCAGTCTTTAAATTTTTTAGACCATGAAGTATACTTTTAAAATAAAATTACATGGGGCGCCTGGGTGGCTTAGTCGGTTAAGCGTCCGACTTTCGCTTAGGTCATGATCTCGCGGTTCGTGGGTTCGAGCCCCGCGTCGGGCTCTGTGCTGACTGCCAGCTCAGAGCCTGGAGCCTGTTTCGGTCTGTGACTCCCTCTCTCTGACCCTCCCCTGCTCACGCTGTGTCTCTCTCTCTCCTAGAAATAAATAAAACGTTAAAAAAATAAATAAAATAAAATTACAACTCTTTTTTTAAATTTAATTTACTTTATTTTTTTTTAAGTTTTTTAATGTTTTTTTTATTTCTGCGAGAGGGAGAGACAGCATGAGCAGGGGAGGGTCAGAGAGAGAGGGAGACAGAGTCCGAAGCAGGCTCCAGGCTCTGAGCTGTCAGCACAGAGCCTTATGGCGGGGCTTGAGCTCACGAACCGTGAAATCATGACCTGAGCCGAAGTTGGATGCTTAACTGACTGAGCCACCCAGGCACCCAAAAATTACAGCTCTTAAGAGTAACTTTGACATGGGTAAATTTGGACCAATATTAATAGTTTTAGAGATTGAATTAAAAAAAAATTGCCTGTTGTATATAAAGAAATATATTGGGAGGTTTAAGTGAACAAAATAAAGAAAAAATGTGGTTCTTCAAAATTTGCATTCACATTAGAAAATAAAATCTACATACATGAAAGTATATAAACCAGTGATTAAGCTGCATAAGTACAACTTGAATATGATCATAGGTAAGTAGAATTATTCAAGAGAGAATAACTGGAGACCTAGCATTTGAAGTAAATGGGAATGAATTGGTTAAAAAAAATCATGTCTGTTCTGAATTGAATATAATTTATTATTTAAAAACATTTTTTTAAATGTTTATTTAGTTTTGAGAGAGAGAGAAAGACAGAACGTAAGCAGGGAAGGGGCAGAGAGAGAGAGAGGGAGACACAGCATCTGAAACAGGCTCCAGGTTCTGAGCTGTCAGCACAGAGCCTGATGCTGGGCTCGAACCCACAAACCGTGAGATCATGACCTGAGCTGAAGTCAGACACTTAACGGACTGAGTCACCCAGGTGCCTCTGAACTGAATATAATTTAAGGGATTGGAAGCACTTAAAAATCTGTGCTTAGGTGAAGTTGCAAATTTATTTACCTTTTTAAAAATAGAATTTAAAAAAATAACAATTTAGGAATTAAAAAAATTTTTTTTATTGTTTATTTATTTTGAAGGGGAGAGAGAGAGAGAGAGAGACAGACAGAGAGACAGAACATAGGTGGGGGAGGGGCAGAGAGAGAAAGGGAGACACAGAATCTGAAGCAGGCTCCAGACTCCCAGCTGTCAGCACAGAGCCTGACTCAGGGCTTGAACTCACAAGCCGTAAGATCCTGACCTGAAGTGAAGTCGATTGCTTAACCGACTGAGCTACCCAGGCACCCCACAACTTAGGAATTTTTTTAATGGGAGATGTAAATATATTTGTAACATGAGAAAATATGTAGAGTGAAAGAGCAGGGAAACCAAACCTGAAATGTGGCATTATTTAGTCAGGTTAGGATTGCATTGATCCAGGGGCAGGAAAATCTTTTTTTTTTTTTTTTTNAACCGCGAGATCATGACCTAAGCGAAAGCCGGACGCTTAACCGGCTAAGCCACCCAGGCGCCCCAGGAAAATCTTTTTGAGGTGGCATTTTCACACAGGACTGCCTCTTCCTTTACTTTATCCTGAACTACATGTATATCAATTAAAGCCTTCTAGTCCAAGTTAACAGGTGGCAATTTGTGCCGGACTTACAAACAAAGCCCTAAAACATTACTACACTTAATTGATGAATGCTCTCTCCCTTCCCTGCATAAAGATTTTGGCCTCCAGTGTGGTTGTCTGAAAGAGAATTAATGGATTCTTTTCTCTGGTCTCTTGTAGAAAGGCTCCTACTATAAAAATATTTGACTTTTTTTTCCAAAGAAGAAAACTGGAAAACTTTCTTTTAAATTTTTATTTCTTTTTTTAAATGTTTATCTTAGAAAAAAAAGAGAGAGTGTGGGAGGGGCAGAGAGAGAGGGAGACACAGAATCCAAAGCAGGCTCCAGGCTCTGGGCTGACAGGACAGAGTCCAAAGCAGGGCTCGAACTCATGGACCGTGAGATCATGACCTGAGCTGAAGTCAGACACTTAACTCACTGAGCCACCCAGGTGCCCCTAAAACTGGAATACTTTTGAGTTTCCTAGTAATTTAAGTTCACAAAGGTGAACTGAAAAAGTACTTAAGGAATTAGTATTAAAATTGCCTTAGAAAAAAAAAATCATGTTTTTGTTTTCAGAGAAAATGATGCTTCATAGCCAAAAGTAGTAACCCAAATAAGACACACAGAGAAGGAGAATCTGTCTAGTTGTATGATTTTGGGCAAAGATCCAAATTGGATTTCATATTTTTAACTTTTTCTGTGAACTTCCACTTGGCATTCTTTAAGGTGAAATGACACTTTGTACTAATCCTTAAAAGGATTAAAACCTGTGAAAATAGCTATTTTCTAATAATGTTGTCTTAATGGAATCCTGGGGTTTGGGAAGTGTCCACGTCCAACCGAATGCAGATCTCTGTGTCAGAAGGAGGTGAGAGACGCCATTGGCCAAAAGGACAATGTCTGTAGAAAGTCCTCATTTTCATTTGTGTGGAAATGACAAATTTCACACCATGAAGGAGCGAACCTTTTCATCAAAGGTTCTCTGTGAGCGATAGATTGATTGAGTATCCTGAAGCATTTAGATCGTGACAGATGAAAACACAGGCGCCTTTGGTGGAGGGCAGTCTGCACAAAATGCCTTTGACTCTAATGATGGCTTTCTGTCTGCTGCCACCCAGGCATCCCTCATGTTCTCATTGGCTTGAGGGGCATTCCCTACACGCAGGAGGAAATTCAGATACTAGTTTTGGAGATTCCTAGCCATGGCCGCCTTTTACAGGAAGTTCTTCTGGTGATAAGTGTCATATGATTGCTACGGGAATGTGTTTACTTGACTGTCTCTTGACCCTTTGATACAGGAGATAAAGAACACACTAACCTCTTTTTTTTGCTAAACTCCTTTGTAGGTATTTAAGCAACCTTTGAGATAATGGAACCCACACCCTGCAGAAATACTGTGTCACAGGGCCAGGACAGGGATGGACGTTTGTATAAACCGGCATCTCCCCAGGATTAGGGAGACATGAAAAATACGAATTCATGATTTCTTCTATTAATATCAATGTCATGCTGTTCAGCTACACAGAATCCGAGATAAGGCTTCAGTATCTTCTGTCATGTGCTGATTAGAATAAAAGAATAAATCTCTATCCGTTGCAGGAATCTAGAAGATCCTTGTGCCTTTTAAACCCAGAGCAGGTCTCTGCCTTCCTCCGAGGCTGCTCGTTTGCCCTTGGTGGGATTTTGCATTGGGAGCGACACCTCCAGGTGCTCCTGCTAACTTCATAGGAGGAGAGACCAGGGAGAGCAGACTGGCAAACAAATTGGGTGGATATTGACACGAACGTCTTTAGATCGTCAGAAAGGAATTTTGCAGGCAGGAGAGTCTGCCCGCCCAAGCACAGGCGTTGGGATTCCTGTGTCGCCATCGCTCAGGTCTTCCTTCAGCCCTCGGTTCTGTGCAGGGGAAAATGTGTTGAGAGGGCAAATAATGCCTCGATAGCCACAATGTGGCAAATCATCAATATCCTTTAAGATGAGGAAATTTCCGTTTCTAGTAAGGAAGCATAGGACCTTGGAGTGTTTTTTAACATGAGGTGTTGGGTGAGGGAAGGCTGAGTTCCAATCAGTGCCTTTGCTTTTCGTGAGAGAAGTGTTGTTCCTGGAAATGAAAAGCATGGAGTCAGAAAATTTATTTCTTTAAAAAAAAGATACAGCCTGGATTTTTGTGCTGCTGGACTAGCTGTTGATTTGGCAGCCTTGGTAACTGAAATCCTGTCTACGTGGCTGTGCAGAATCTCAAATGCTTGGTTTCATATCTGAAGTCACGAACAGAGTTCTAAAACAAAAGAATGGCTTTAGAATAATAGAGGGTGGAGAGAGAGAAAGGACTGACATCTAGGCCAGTTATTATTTGTTTAAAAGTATGAATTAGGAGGTTGTTTAAACCCTGGATCAAGAAAACAACTATGGAAGAACCTCAACAGAAAAATAAAGTTTATCTTATCAAAAGTTTGTATTTCACTCTGAAGCCTAGTTGCTAATGACCTTCAGTTACCCGAAGGGATTATTAGAAAGGGTGGGGGTGGGGGGGCATTACCCAGTTTCACTAATTGCCTTGCAACTGGGGCTTTGGAAGATGATTGGTTGTCTCATGGATTGACTGTTGAAGTTGAGTGTGTGGTTCAGCTGTGACCTTCTGCTGAGACTTCTTGCCCTTTTAGGCTGAACACATCCTTTTGAATCTTAGAATGTTTAGCAACAGCTTGAAGGAATGGGAACTGCCCATGTGATGTTTCATCTTGGTGTAAACCCAGAAGGCTCTGCTCTCACCGGTAGTTTAAAGGTGGTTTGTTGATAAACCATCACGGGCTCAAATTTGATATTAGAAGAAAGCTTCAGGGGCTCCAAAGAAGGGCTAGACTAGGAATCTCCTGTTGATTGTGTTTATTAAGGACATCCCATGATTACGCATAAAGCACATGTGTCTATTTGAGTCTCTCAATCTGGTGGTTAAGTTTTTTGAAGGGCTAACTCATTTTCCTTATAGTAACTTCCTTAGGAATTGGAATCACTTTAGAACTTCAGCTACGTAAGTTGTTTCCCAGTATTTGGAAATAGTTAATTAATGCTTTTTTGAAAATTGATTAACTCACCACCAAACTTTTTTTTTTTTTTTATCATCCCTGTACTCCTTTCAGGACTGATTCAGACACACTCGTTGTTACTAGTGGTTGTCAGTTAATACTGGAAAATGGGAAGATTCAGATTACCTTCTGGATTCTTCCATTTAGTGGCCACAGAAATTTGCTTCTGTCTTACTTTACTTCTCCAATCATCTCTGTTTTCTCCATTAATCAGAAATGTAACCCTGGTTTCTGTAGTGTATCTTTTGTTTCATTGTCTCTCTGATCTTCATTCCCTTTGTTTTTTCTTCACATGGCACAAACTTGGACCTGAGTCTAGGATTTTTTTTCCGAGTCTAGAATTTTGAGGTAAGGGTAATTATGCCGATATTGTGCTTTTCTGTATTTGTGTTTTGTATGTCATGTGATGATTTTGAGTCTTACGTTTTATAGGTTAGAATGTTAGAATCTTAGTTTCATACATACATTTCAAAGTAGGGCATTGACTTGATATAAAAGTTACTTTCTTCTTAAATCGATAATATTGTGAATCCATTTTTTGGAGAGTTTTCTTCTTCTCCTTCTCCTTCTCCTTCTTCTCTTTCTCTTTCTCTTCTTCTTTTTTAAGAGCAGGTTTAGATTCACAGCATAATTGAGGGGAGGGTATGGAGACTTCTCATATATATACCCCCTGCCCTCCACGCATACATAGCCTTTCTATTATTAATATCCCCCTCCAGCATGGTACATTTGTTATAACTGGTTGATACTACACTGACACATCGTGATCACCCAAAGTCCTAATATTTTTTTGAATGTGGAAAGTAAAATTTTGAACAGTGCTGTAGCTTAGAAGATTGAATGGCTGTGGGTAAGGTTGGCAATAGGTGACAGATTTTGAATTCCTACCTGTTTGCCATTAGTCTTGTATTTTGTCATTTATTCTTCAGAGCAGTTAGATTAACACATTAAGTTTTGGGGTTTAAGAAATGTGCTTCAAAGTGTAAGGTAGTTAATGCTTACCTAATTGGCTAGGAAGAGCTTTTATTTCTTCTTAGGAAAATAATTTCCTCTTGTTTCACATTATCCAGCACGTTGGCTGAGTGAAATTAATTGTTAACTTGAAACACATTTATTTTCTATGGTTGTGAGTATTCCCAGAGTACATTTGACACTTTGATAATACTTAATTGTGGATTAGGTTCCTGGTTGCATGTGATACGTTGACATTCGAGTCAAAGGAGCCTTTACATTTACAAAACTTCAATAACAAGAAACTCATCATTAACTAAGATTGCAGGAAATAAGGAAATCGTGTTTTGGCATTTGAGGTACATATGGGAATTCTTTTCTGTACCAGCCTTGTGAACCAATAAGGAAGTCTGACCAGTATATATATTTTTTCTTTTATAAACATTTCTCCCATGCCCCAAGGCAGCTTTATTACTTACTGTCTGCTGTGGTCATTTACTTTCTATGGATAAATAGTATTCCTTGTTATTTGCAAGGCTGATGTAACAGCACAGCTGTTCTATGCTTGGCATTTCTGCTTCTGGTGAAATGCTATTTGTGCAGATTTATCTGATCCAGATGTGTGACCAACAAGTTACATTTCTAATTATTAGGATAGCCAAATTCCGTTATAAGCACATCATGGGATTATAGGGCCAGGAGGTATCTTGAGAGGACATCTAGTTCATTCTCCAGCTTTTCAGCAGGACCACACTTCATAAACCACTCCAGCACTGAACAAAGCAGCAAAGAATGTTCCACCCATGTATAGGCTGCATGTAGAATCATCAGAATCATAACTGGAAAAAGAGATGTGTCCCTCTGGCCCAGCCCTCCTTCTTCACGGGTAAACAGATTCAGGCCCTGAGAAGTTGGATTTTTAATGTTTATTTATTTTTGAGAGAGAGAGAGACCGAGAGAGCGAGAGAGAGCGAACATGAGCAAGGGAGGAGCAGAGAGAGTGAGAGGGAGACAGAGGATCCAAAGCAGCCTCTGCACTGACAGCAGACAACCCAGTGTGGGGCTTGAACCTATGAACTGTGAGATCATGACTTGAGCCTAAGTCAGGTGCTTCACTGACTGTGCCATCTAGGCGCCCTTGGATATTTAGAACTCTGCTAGAACTTGCTCTGCTGTCTTCTCCAGCCGTCTGTGCTGATAGGGTGGGAGACTTGATTGGAAATGCCAGGTACAAATTCAGATGTGGCTCTCTCGTTACTTAATTTAGACGAGGTAAGGATTAGTGATAGCTGGATTCGACTGGAATTTATTAACTATTTCTGAAACCTAATGTGGGAGGTACTCTTTTATTTAGTAATACGTGTGTATGTTTGTGGACGTCAGTTTGAAAGTCCCACATGAATGAGGCATGCATTTAGGACAAGACGGTTTGCAAGTGTTGTATATATAAGCTTACCAAGAATGGCCTCTCTGAGTAAATACATGCTTCTTTAACCAGATTTGGCATTGCTGAGTCTGGCGTTTGTGTTACCTTAAGCTAATAGTCCTGTTGCTGTTTGTCCCATGCTGGGAGAAGACAAGGAACTTCCGTGCCATAGACAGGGGTATGCCAAACAGCACAGCCACCAGCATGCTTGTCTCAGGTCCCCCTGGCTCCCCAGACCCGCTGAGGGGATACAGAGCGTCCAGGTGGAGCCGCGCACACGGGAACACGAGACTTGGGGAGACCACTGCTGTTGCAGCGGGCAGTAAGTGAACTTGCTCCTCATCCAGAGGAGAGACATCATCCCATCTGTCAAAGTTGTTCACTGCAACCGGAACTCTGAGAAACAGCCTGGATACAGAACAGGCAGGGCCCTGCATTTTTACGTACCTGGTGGGACTTGCACAAGCACACGACACCGATGGAGTAAGGGCCTGTCACTTCTGTTCATTTCTGGGTTGTAGGAAAGCGACGATCAAATATAATGCACACCAGCAGCTTCACAGAGAGTAAAAGACATTACGTAAGCTTACAAAATCATTTTCTCTTATGATTTTGTGTGCTAACAAAATCATAAGAGAAAATGGTCCGTGCTGGATAACCAGGAGAATGAAAATAGGAAAATAGGAGCAACTTCATTTTATTTCTTCTGTAAGTTGACATCTTACTTCGGTACCGTGGCCAGATCATATTACAAGTGATCGTAACCCAAACGTCAGGGATCATAAATCTTATTTTGACACTGTTAAGTCTGTGTATCCTTTGTGAAATGGACGTGGTAGCCGTGTGGACCTCAGTTTAGGTTTAGCTCTGTTTCTTCACTGCATTGTGGCCTTGGTTTTATTCTTATTCATATTCTGTTTAAAAAGGTAAACAATAAGGAGGTATAAAAAAGTAAATGCCTTCTTGTTTTTACCACACTCTCCCTACACCAGTCAAAATTCATAGAGGTCGCTACAATTCTGTAGCCTTTGGATCAGTCAACGTTAGAAGGGAGAGGAAATGTTAATGGTTTTAGTGGCTATTTGTTGCATCTGAAGGATAGAATCTAATAAGCTCTTGGGACATTTAAGATGTATTCTGAATACCAAGAAAGACTTAATAGGCAGTGTTAGAAGTCTGTCACTAAAATATAATTTGTTCACCTTTCTCAGATAGTAGCTACAGATTGCCTTATAATAGTAGGCATTAGGTAGGCTAGTTATCAGTGTCTTTATTTTAGGAATAGAGAATTGAAGCATACAAAAATTATTTGCCTAGTTACATGTTAGCCATGTTAGACTTTGCGATGGCTTAGAAAACATTTTGGCCCCAACAAAATCGTTGTAGGACATGAGTTTAATACGTATTATGCTTTAAATCTTTTTAATGTTCATTTTTGAGAGAGATTGAGAGAGATGAGAGAGAACATGAGCAAGGGAGGGACACACACACACACACACACACACACACACACACACAGCGTCAGTGGAGGAGAGGCAGAGAGAGGGAGACACAGACTCTGAAGCAGGCTCCAGGCTCTGAGCTGTCAGCACAGAGCCTGACTCTGGGCTCAAACTCACAAGCCCTGAGATCCTGACCTGAGCGGAAATCAGATGATTAACAGACTGAGCCACCCAGGTGCCCTATTATGTAGGTACTCTACTTCCGTTTACCCTGCTCTGTTTTTTCAAATGATCACTTTCTTACACACTACATAACTTATTATGTTCATCATTTGTTTCCTTTTAGTAGAATGTAAACTCCAAGAGAACAAATTTGTTTTTGTTTTTTTTTTTCCCCTCCTGTGCATTGGTGAATTTCCAGTGTCTGTGACAGCATCTAACTTACAGTAGGTGCTCAGTAAATTTGGTGATTAAATGAAACAATGTGTGTTATTTAGCCCGTGCTATAAATTGATGAGGCTCATTTCTTAGATTATATTTTCAGCTTTGGACAAGTTATTGGACATCTCTGGGCGGCGTCGGTGGCTCTATCTGATTTGATGAGATTGGATTTGAAAACTGGGCCGAAGGATGTGGCCTGCAGATTTTGTATTTTGACCTTCCACAGTGTCCTTTGTTTTTGAATTTGGAAGCAACACTTAAAAAAATTAAGGGATTTCACATAGAATGAGACTTCTGGTCGTTCCTGCAAGTTTGGCAGTGCGGGCCTGCATTCGTGCATGGTAGGAAGACCTGACCCCAGCTCCCTCTTTAAAAGGGCATTTACTCTCCAGCCTGTAGCGGTCACTGTGTAGCAGGATTCTCGCACAGAGAGTCGTGACACCGAGGCTTTTCTTTCCAGGAAGCAGCTTTATTCATGCAGGCCCAGCTCAGTTGGGTTCCTACCTGAAGAACTGCGCCCCGAATACCACGTGGCATAGTTTTGTTGTTTTTTTTTTTTTTAATATTTTCTACCGCTTTGCCTCCCATATATGGTAACACACATTCAGTGTGATTAAGTGGCCTCATGTCACAAGGTGGTGAGGGATGTTGTCACGTAGACACGCGTATAGCCAGGTTGCCTTGAGCTTTTGTTTTTTCTTTTCCTTAGGGAGGACACCCTACTACACCCACACATAATGAAGCTGTCTTTTTTTTTTTTTTTACCATTATGTATGTACTTTAACTTTCTAATTTTTAAAAATATTTTTTTAAGTTTATTTATTTTGGGAGAGGGCGCGAGAGAACATGAGCGGGGGAGGGGTAGAGAGAGACAGGGGACAGAGGATCCAAAGCGGGCACTGTGCTGACAGCAGAGAACCTGGCGCTGGGCTCTAACTCACGAACCATGAGACCATGACTTGAGCTTCAGTCGGACTGCCTGAGCCACCCAGACACCCCGACTTTTCAATTTTTAAATGTAAATTAGAGATATTTCTCTCTAGCCATGTTTTCCAAAAGAGGAAAAAAGGAAAACTTGAACGCTTTAGTCGTTGACGTTACCTCCTTGGCTTTTGTAGTCATTTGAACATTGCAGCCCCTTGATGTAGTCATTATCTAATATCTCTATCTTTTAGGTCTAGCCTTTTTATGATTGTAGCTCTGATTGCTGATGGTATGTAAGGGGGAAAAGATAGCTGCTCAGACTTAGAGGAGTGAACTTCAATGCTTTGTCTGTGAAGTGGCAGCATGGAATGTGCGTCTGGGGAAAAAATGCTTCCTTTGTTGAACTGTTTGTTAATGCATAATTGGCTCGGATGTTGAGTGCCAGGCCACAGTTTTGTGCTCAGGTACAGAGGTAGAAGGGCCCTAAAGGTGAACGGTCTCCATTTGTACATTTCCTGTCTACTAGAGAGACTATTTCTCTCTGTGTAGTGGTGGCCTGAAATGCAAAAGATTGAGAAAACATTTTACTGTTTGGGGAAAGTGATACTTCATCCAGGGAAGTGAGAGTTGTAGATTTCTTTTTGTGTTAAAGACTAGAAAAATTGAGCCTTGGATCTCTTGTATAGAACAAACAAATGGCATACTATTCCTAGGGGAAATTCGAATAATAACTAGACAATTTCAAACCATGTTTAAGGTAGAAATGCGACTTATATGTTGATATTACATGGAGGAAGAAGATTGTGCAGTCGACCCTTTAGACTTGTGAATTGCTTATTTGATTATGGAGTTAACCAGTGGATCCAATTTTCTTTGACTTTTTACCTAAAATTTGGGCTAAGTTCTTAGGTAAGAAAAAAAAAAAGAGAGAGAGATTTCACATTAGGAGAGTTGAAAATAATTAGGTAGTTACAGCAGTATTACCCAAAGAGTATTACCTGGTGAGTCCTAGCTTTTGAGACAAATGTGTGTTCAAAAATGTTTGACCCCAGAGCAATTCTCCATTCATATTATTAGTTCTTTGAAATCTAGTATTATAGAACCTCTAGCTATTCAATCTAGAGTTTTCAGGCTTGGTTGATAGTAGAATTTTCTTTTCACATAAGATGTATTAGTACAAAGCAGATTATTTGTTCCATGATATATGCTTTGGAAATTCCCACCTGGATGGATTTAGGAAAAAAATAGATACAACATGTAGTTGGCACCTCTTTCCGCATGCGTTTATCTGTGTCCCTCACTTTTACTTGGGTTTGCAATTGCTTTTCCTACAGGCTACTCCCAGGGATATTTTGCAGTGACCTAGTAAAACTTAGTGTAGAATCCAGATGGAACGTAGGATACTTTTGAGTCTTTCTGTTTGTTTAGAAAACAAATCTCTCTGTGTTGATTCCCCCATCCCACCCGCAATGCCCACCTTTTTTCTTTTCCTTTTTTTTAAGGTAATGTGTTTCTAGTTAAGACCTATAATTTACCATGCCTGTATTGTAAACTACCATTCTTAGGCGTGGTCTTCCTTTCCTTGTGTTGTCCCTCATTTGGAGATTTCCTGTTATTAACGTAGGTAATACTTGTTTTCTTTGAGGGACTCAGTAGTTAGTTGTATGGTTTGGGACTTTGCAGATAGAATTTGATGGAGGTGGGGGATGGGAGGAGAAGGTGGGAGGATAATTAACAGTTTGGAATTTGATAAGTGAGAGTTGGTGCTTATGTGTGTGGGTGTGGTAAAGAGCTTCTAAATTGGTAAAGTTTGTGTGTATATATATAATATATATAAACTTATATATGTTTATATATAATTTTATATATTTTATATATAATATATATATAAAGCAGGTGCAAGTGAACAAGGACAAGGGAGGGGAGGGAGAGAGAGAGAGAGAGAGAATCCTATGAGGGACAGAGAGAGAGAAGCGGGCTCAAGCTCAAGTTCACCAGAAGTAGGGCTCAAGCTTACCAGATGTGGGGCTCGAACTCCCAGACCTTGAGATCATGACCTGAGCCGAAGTCAGATGCTTAACCAACTGAGTCACCCAGTCACTCATGTTTTCTTTATAAACTTAGGTAGAAAATACGTTCAGAAATTTGAAGTGATTGGAGAGGCCAGAGACCTTCCCCTTCCCATTAATCAGTGGTGTGACCTCCCAAAAATAAGAAATGGATTAGAAAATCTTGAAGATACTGCTGATTTAAAAACAAACTTAAAAAAAATTCATCGCAAATTTTAAATGCTGAGAATGATTGCATTTTTGAAGTTGGTGGAGGCTGTAACATGCTAGAGGGGTAATCAAACCCTCATGGTAGAAAAGTTAATGCTGATGTAAAAATATGATTTGGAGTCTTTGGTATTTGCCAGGGGCCACGAGAATTAAGTGATTCTGTATTTGTGACCTTCTTATGCCTTGTGAAAGCTGCAGGAGAACGTGAAGTTTGAGGCACACCTTATTCAGGGATCTTCAGGACATAGCTCACTACAGCAAGAAATGATAGTCTAGGATATACCACTTTTGCCTTCAGATCTCGAAGTTTTTACCATTCATCAAACAACCCTTCAGTTTCCAAGTAAGTAATGAGAAGCTTAGTACCAGAGAAGTGCTTGCCTCATCTTGTTCTAGAAAAAGCTGGCAGCCTAAAAATGCTTATCATTCAAGGTGTGACCTGAGTGTTGTACAGCTATTGTAATTTTTCGTTAAAGATATGTGGCTAAGCACGTACTTTCTAGGGAAAATCTCTTCTACCTAGACCTTTATTTAGGATTTCTCCCACAGTGCTGGAACTGCTGTATTGGGAGCACGGAATTTAGAATTAGAAGGGAATTTGGCGTGATCTAGCCCAGCCACATTGTGGTGCGGGTGTATGTAGGCTCTGAGAAACCTAAGTCCCACGGCTGGTGTACGTAAGAGAAGTTGACTTAAAGTCCAGTTTTTGGATTGCCACTGAGATCCTCTTTGCTCATATTATGTAGATTTTAGGCAGTGTGTCCGGTGTGAGAATTTCTTGTGAAATATTTTAAAAATTGGAGTGTAATCTACATACAGCAGGTTCGAGATCTGCATCTTCACAAGTATATTTTGAAATGTAGTTGATCATGTAAAAACCATTTTTAAAAACCTTACGAAAGATAGCTGTCGTGAAAGAGTATGACCTTATCATTTGTGTTGCCAGAATTCTCTTAGGAGATGTGTGATGGTTGTACAGAAGGTATTAAAAAATAGTATTTTTACCCACTTACCTGGCAGTTAGGCTTTTAAGATATATAGACAATGGGCAAATAATATTCAGCGTTCTGGTTTAAGTGATAGGGAAATATGCCTGTTTTATATTTTAGAAAGCTTTTTTATTTTGTGAGAGAGAGAGCATGAGAGCATGCGCATACATGCACGCATGCATGCATGTGGGAGTGGGGAGGGGCAGAGAGAGAGAAGAAAGAGAGAGAGTAAGATAATCCCAAGCAGACTGTATACTGTCTGCACAGAGCCTGGCCTGCGGCTTGATCCGGAGAACTGTGAGATCGTGACCTGAGCTGAAATCAAGAGTCGGGCACTTCATTGACAGAACCACCCAGGTGCCCTTGGAGATAAGCTTTCTTAGGACTGAGTAGGCTTTGGGGGAGAGGTGATGTGCCTTGGTGTTGCATTTCATGGAGTTAGGTTTGAATAAATAGTATTTTCAATGTGCTGTGAGTTATTTTATGTTTTTTTTTTAACTTATCTTTTTTAAAAAGATTTTTGTTGTTAAGTAATCTCTACACCCAATGTGGGGTCGAACTCATAACCGTGAGATCAGGAGTCACGTGCTCTACCTACTGAGCCAGCCAGGAGCTCCTGGTACTGTGAAGTTTTTAAACTCACAGTAAGTATTTCCATAGGCCTTGGCAAAGTAAAAGTTAGTTCTGAACAAATGATTCCTTTTACTAATTCTTATTTCTGAATTAAGTATATGAATCAAGAATATACAAAAACATCTTTTAGAATATACGTAATGGGAGTGTAATAGAGAACTAGGGGTAAGACGTTTCACCACCAGATTTTCTCAAACCCTGGAAAAAAGACGCCAAGAATTTATTAGGGGTGAGGAAATTTTCTTCGCGAACGTTGGAAACGGAGCGCGATGTGGCCCAGCTGTCTGCAGAGGTTTGGAAGGTTTCCAGGGGACAGTCAGTCCTGAGTCACCAGTCGATTGAAGGTGGAGGATAGCTGGCAACACATACCACACACAAGTTGAATGTCAGATTTAGTAAGCCCTCAGCAGTATGGTTTTAGATCATAATTTCAATCATAGCAATATCTTAATACCTTTGACAGAAGGATCTCGGACTGTTAAAAAAAAAAAAAAAAAGGATTCCAATAAGGCTGTTATGTAAGGATCAAGGACAGGGAGGTTTAAAAATCTCACCATCTATTATGACTGAAATCTTAGCTCAATTACATAGTTTGCCAAATGTGCAAAGCTGAATGCCCCATGTCTGCACAGTGCCAGATATGGAAGATACCCCGGAAATGTTCGAAGAGCCGAAGGAATGGTTTTCCAGGTCTGTCAACTCAATTTTTTTTATGGCTTCTGTCACATGTGATTTCCACATATATCATTCATTTGTGGTCGTGCTCTGGTTGTGATATCTGTCAGCTGTGATTAGTTAAATGAGTTGAGTGGGTGTGCTTAATCCTAGGTCTTTTTTTGTTCTTACAGTTATAAAACTTTTAATTGAAGTATCATTAATATATAGTGTTACACTAGTTTCAGGGATACAAATAATGATCCAGCAATTCTCTGTGTTGCCCCGCGCTTACCACGGTGAGTATGGTCATCATCTGCCACCAGATGTTTTTACAATCTTATTGACTGTATCACCTGTGCTGTCTTTTCATCTTTGCGACTTATTTTGTATAACTGGAAGTTTGTATCCCTTAATGCTCTTTGTCTATTTCCCCATCCACCCACCCACTGATCTAAAGTCTTAATTATTAGATGTTACTTAGCAGTTTTTAAAAAAATTTATTTTAGAGAGAGTGTGTGTATGTGTGAGCCGGGGTGAGGAAGGGAGGGAGAGAGAGGGAGAGAAGGAGGGAGGGAGGAAAGGGGGGAGGGAGGGAGAGAGAGAGAAAGAGAAAGAGAGAGAGAGCAAGAATCTCAAGCAGGCTCCACATTCAGCATGGAGCCTGACACGGGGCTCAATCCCACAATACTGGGATCATGACCTGAGCCGAAATCAAGAGTCTGATGCTCAACTGACTGAGCCAGCCAGGCGCCCCTGTTGAACAGTTTTAAAAATTAGTCATTTTTGAGTTGTCAGATAGTAATATTGTCTGAAATGTTGAATGAATTAGAGGCAAGACCAGAGTTTTGTGGGTCCTTCTAGCCCAGCACCAAACATACCTCTTCTTTTTTGCCACCACAGTTCTTGATTGAGGAGAACGTGTAAGTGGGAGGGTCCATGGTGCTTTTTCTAACCAATGGGTGGCAAGTATGTGACATGGCCCTCCTCCCTCAATCTCATAGCCTTGGCAGCCCTCTGTAATTATCACTGACCTGGTGCAGTGAATCTTTCTCAGTACTGTACTGAATTAATTGGAGTGGGCCTGTGAGAAAAATACCGAGGCTCTCACCAAACAGCATATGGTAAGAAGCTGGAGAAGTATTTGTGCCCAGGGACATGAACATAGTTCTTGGTAGAATCAGAGTAACCCAGGTTTCCTGATTCTTCAGTGTAGAATTTGTTATCACTTTGCTTTCTCATGTAGCAGGATGGGCTTAGGAAAAGCATCTGATACCCTTACTTAGGGCCCAGCACACAAAATTGGAACTAAATCATTCTTTACCTTGTTTGGTCTAGGTACTGAAGAGAATGTGGTGAATTTAATTTTTCATCCCTATGAAGAGTTTGAAAAATAATTTAGCAAAATGAGGCTGGGATTGGGGAACTGGGAAGAGGGAGTAGAATGTAATAGAACTCTTCTGGAGTACTTGGGAAATATTTTTTAAGTAGCAGTTAGAGGTACTCGTGTGTCTTATCTGTTAAGTAGAGCAGGTAGGAGTCCACTTGGCAGTGCTGTTGAAAGTTTCAGCTGCGTTTGAATTTGGCCTTTCAGATACTGCTTTTTATACACTTAGATGGGCCTTTCCTCAATTTATTTGAATTACCAAGGTTTTATTCTCTATGTAATATTAAGATGTAAAAACACAGTACAGTCTGAAGGTGAGGATATTTTCTCTTAATTGCAAACATCTGAAAAAATATTAGAAATTACAGAAGTCAGATATTCTATAGATTTAGACATGGGCATTGTAGTATCAGGTACTCTGTAATTTCCTAGTATTTGAGAGAGAGAGAGAAAGAGAATGTGTCTGTGTGTGTGTGTGAGAGATAGAGAGAGAGCACGCATGCATCCCTCTGTATATTTGTTTTGAAGCATCTTGCATTTTACCTTTACAAAGTTAACTTTGTCACTGTAGTTGCCGGAAATTAAAAAGTACATATTTGTACCTATAAAATGTGGTACGGAAGTTACTAGCTTCTTCGAAACGTTGGCTTTTATTAGTAGGAAATGCCTTTTGACACACATTTTCATGTGGAATTTGTATTTATTCATCTTGACAAGAGTAGTCACGGAAGAGCAATTTTCAAAATTACGTTGCTTCCAGTAATATTACCCGAGTGCTCTGGCATTTTAGTGACCTAGCGGTGGGTGGGTGGGGGGCTGTAATGAATGGCTGCAGCCTGCCTTGAAGAGTAGGGCTGAAGATGGACCACAAGATGGGCCAGTTATCTCTGTTCATTTCATTCCATGCGATGTACCTCTAACCTTAACCGCTGTCTCTCAAATGCTGTCATAAAGCCACCATTACTGGCAGAAAAACCAAAACACATTACAGGTGCTTTTGATATGGGTTGGAAGTGTTGGAAAGGAACGCAAACATCGTATGTCAAACACGAGCAGTGCAGAAAGTACAGGTCTCTCCACACGAAACATTTGCGTGGACACCTCAGCACACCTAGAAGTCTGTGAATAGATGGCAGCTCCAGCAGTGACCTCTTCGACATCAAGGAATTGGTCAAATACCTGAGCCCTTACCCTATGCCAGACCCCATACCAGTATCCTGAGGACTGTTGAATGGGGACACTTTCTCCAGCCTTTTCAAAGCTGAAGTTACTTAACTTCTCCATACACTAAATTAGGTAGGGAAGACGTTACACGAGGCACATTATTTGGAGGTAACAGGCGAATCGAATGGAAGAAAGTCTGATTGTCGAGAATTTCTCTGGAGCCTCTCCTTGGAGAAGCTCAAGGCGTCAGATAGGGAAGAACGTCTAGTAGTCTGTCACGCCCGTTTCACACTTGAGGGTATGAATGTCCAGTGAGTTCTTAGTAGAGGTCATGGTGAAAGAGAGCACTTCTGAGGTAGCTTTAAGCAGCAGGTAAAGCCTGGGCAGAACAGATTGATGTCCCAGGAGGAGAGTGACAAGAGCAAAGGTTCAGTGGGTGCATCCTCCCTCAGGAGTCACAGATTAGGAGGGACGGTTGTGCAGGCCGAGCAGGAAATATGTTCATGTACGGTGGGTGACTAAAGTGGATATACTGGGCCTGGGAAGTGGTTTTGAGGAACAGAATATGATACAAAGTCTATTTCTATATAGCGCTGGGAAAAAGCTAAGGTGGTATTAACTTTAGCATATTTTATGACTTTTCTGGGTACTTGGTAAACATGTGCGTCATCTTCCCTTGTTCAGAGGCAAGATATCCTGGCCCCTTCCCTCCAGAGATTCTACTTCGGTGGCTCTGGTGGAATGGAGAGATGTGTATTTTGTAAACAGGTTTTTTTGAGATGCGATTCACATGCCATACTGTTTACTCACATAAGACGTAAAATTCAGTCTTTGTAAAACATATTCACGGAATTATACAACCATCACCACTGTCAAGCTCTAGAACAGTTTTGTGCCAGTTAGCTGTCCCTTCCGACTCCACCCCCAACCCCAGGCAGCCCCAGGCAGCCACCAATCTATTTTCTGTCTCTAAAAGTTCACCTATTCCAGACTTTTTATATAAAGGAAATCATACAGTATGTGGCCTTTTGTGACCGGCTTTTTTCAGTTAGCATACATAAATATATTTTTTTGACCCACAAAAATGGGTGTTTTGGGAATAGCAGAGAATTGCAATCTGGGTCAAGCATACTATGACAAAACTATAGGCAAGGCCCTTAGCGTACTCTTAAGGTTTATATTGTAGCACATATCAGTACTCCATTCCTTTTTATTCCCAAAGAATATTCCATCGTGTGGCTGTACTACATTTTAATAATTTATTCTGAAGTTGGCAGATGCTTGGGTAGTTTCTGTTTGGTTGGCATTTAAGAATAATGCCGTGAACATTTGTGCGGAAACTGCATTTCTTAGCAGGCGCCGCACTTAATTCCATCGAAGAGCTCCTGTGTCGTCCTTGGAAAAACACTCACCTGAGTGGTTAGTGCTGTGGGTCAGCTCCTCCCACAGCAGGAAGCCCCTCATTCCACGTCCCTTACCACTGTCTCTGGCCTCTACTCAAAGAATCACTGGCTTGGAGCGAGTAGTGCCTTAGTGGAAGTGATGTTCCAGAAGTGAATTACACGGTCTGCATGTGCAGAGTAGAACAGGATGGAAGGGGGGCCATAGAGAGACGGTTGGCAGAGTTGGTTGGTTTCAGGTGTTTCCAGAACCTAGAAGTGGTTTGCTTTAAATCCTCAATGAGGGTGCTGCTGCGTGTGGTGGTGATGATGGAAAGGAAGGGCCATGGATAACATACTTCGTCAAAGGAAGAATCCTTTTATTGTGGTGATTTAAAAATGTTCAACAGTTTATGCTTTTCACTGACTCAGACACAGGTCTGTCTAATCCTGACCTTATCTATTCCTGTCATCCTGTTATTCCGAAGGAATGTATTTTTCCTGACTCCGGGAGAGGAAATCCTGGGATAACTAACTGAAGGATATAGTATTAAAAAAAAAGTTCTGAGTTATGATATTTTCAAGCCTCTGGTTTGTTAGAGATGTTTAGATCATTGTATAAGCCTGAGTCACAACTGAACTTTTCAAGGTTCCTTTTTAGACTTAGGATTCTCTGATCTGTCTTGGAACTGAAAATAGCTTCTAGGAGGTTCACAGTCCCCACCGTCATTGCTGGTCTGCCCAGCTGTGCCTCAAAGTGAGGGGGAGACCACACCTGCGAGCTAGTGCACAGCTTGAGAATATGGGGCAGGCACAATCAGTGGCCCATGTGTCAGGAAGTCATAGAGGTGTGTCTTATGTAATAGAATTGTCATTGACCAGATATCCATTATCTGTGTCTCATTTTTCCATTAGATTCTTTGGCAAATATGAGGTCACCCTAAGATGCCATGTGGTCCATATATTCTCCCTCCCCCCACCCCCCCCGCAACGACAAAAGCATCATAACAAAAATATCAGAACGTGTAGATAAAAACTTCCTCATCCACCTTTCCTCACTGTAATCACTGTGAACACGTTAGGGTATATTCTTCCATTTTTTTTTTTCCCCTGTGTGAAAAGTAAACCTAGTCCTAGTTTTGCATGGATAAGACCAGGGCCTAGACCTTTTATTTAGCGTGTGATTCCTTTGTTATTTCCCTATAAACCGTGGGTTGAGAACATATTCCTTTATTAATGGATTCATTTCTACAGCATTTAAAATTTGTTTTCTGTTGTATGGAAGAGATAGTTTCCAACTTTCCACTATTCTGTCCTGTGGATATATGTGCTCAGACTTTATATTAAAATATTTTAAGTCACATCAGAGTCTTAGCCGGTTTGATTTCCTGATAATAATTTTCCTGGCGTTAATACACCTAGATGCTCAGGGCTAGGTGTTTTGGGGCAACCAAAACACTTAATACCTGGCATATATGTTCTGCCAAGAGGGTAGGTTTGATTTATAGTTAGGAGGGATGTGTTATGAATAGTTAATATAAAGCATTCTATAGCTCTTAGGAGGTAGAGAATAAAACTTTACTTTTTAGAAACCTATATGTATATAAACATGGAACAAAGAACTGAATTTGCAGTAATATGTGGGGACCGTTCACTTCATAATTCTATTTACATACTTGTATACTATCTAAGAATATTATGTTGTTATGCTCTGATGCCTTCTAGAAAGAAGTTAATGCCTCTGGCTGTACACTGGGTTAGGTGCACATTGGGCATGTGAGTTAAATATGTTTTCCCTTCCCTATCTTTCTACCAAAGTCAAGGACCCTAAAAGGATTTTGCTACCTTCTCTGAAAATGTGAATTTTAGGAACCCGTCCTTACTTATCTTTTAAAGTTGACAGTTCTTGTTATGATCAGGAAGTATCAAATAAAAAAAAGATTGATCTGTACTGTGTAAATTGTAGCTCTCTAACTTTATAGATTTCATGTGGATAGAAAAAAACTGAAGTGAAGCACATCACCTTTGAACAGTGGATGTTTTTTGGTGATAGGATTCTGAATAATTCAAACTTTGCTCCTGCTTTTCTGTATTTCCAGATTCCTAGAGTGAACATGTGTTGTATGTTATAATATATGGGGATGAGGGAATAAAAATACGGGACAAATATTTTTAGAAGGTTTCGCATGAGGGAGGGTGCGGTGGAGAGAGCCCACGAAGATAGGAGGGGGCAGTTACTTTTCCACTGAGAAGGAGGCTTGCCAAGCCTGAGGGAATTCTCCGACTCCACCCTGTACTTTTCAGAGCCAGAGTTTCTGAAGTCCTTTGTGCTAGTTAAGAACTAGCATGGTTAGCACAGCTAAGTAAGTATGTAACAGATTTCTATTATTAGTTTATCTTTGCGGAGTCTCATTTGATTGACGGAGAGTTCTCCACCCAGAAAGTTTGATTTATTTTGGCAGTTGGAAGAGGATTTTTTGGAGTGCCTGTTATCTAAAAAAAAGTAAGGCCGGGGAACCTGCCTTTCCCCTACTCACTTAAAAAAAAAAATGTTTGGGTTGGTCCTGGTGAGCCGGCCTAATCTAGGGATTACTTAGCAAGCATGACCCGAGGGGCTGGTTCTGTAAATGTTGCCAAATCTGTTCCTTAACCACGTACACGTCCTCCACCACCCTGTCCCACAGTTTGGGTTGACTGGTGGAAACTAGTTCCGTGAGACCTGGACAAGCTCATACCCCTTAGGTCTTCACTTTATGTTGGACAGTGATTTGAAAACGTTTTCAGTACAAGCATTTAAACAATCAGACGGAGCAAAATAAATGGAATTACATCAAGTTTCTAAAAGCCTTTATCATTGTAAAAATTACAGTTGCTCATTGTAGGCTACTTTAAAAACTATAATAAGTACAAAGGAAAAATATAACTGACTCATTTCATTATCTGTAGGTTAAACATTGTTTACATTTTGACTATTTCATTTCAGTCTTTTACGATAAATAGATGTACATATACATTTGGACAACTCTGGGAGCATTTCCTTCCGGTATTTCTGGTTTACTAAGTCTGTTTTGCAAAAGCGACTGCCTATGGCTCCTAAGTGGTGTTATTTATGGTTGGCATGGGTGCAGATACCTTTTATTTTTACGGTGGCTGCCTTAAGTATTACACTTCTAATAAACCCATGTCTGTGTTAATTGTGATATTCTTTGTTGCTGTGCCCAAATTGATTATTAGAGCTGGCAGGGACCTTGATGATGGAGTTCCGTCCTTTAATTAGAGAAATGAAAAAAACTATCCAGAAGGGTTGCCCTTTGCCCAGTATCATTAAATTATTTAATGGTCTAAAAATATTACTGTAGGAAACAGCTGTTACCTCTCTGTTGCAGGTTGAGAAACTGGGGTATTGAGAATTTAATGAACACGGTTTTTTGAAACAACCAGACTGTGTGTTTTACATGCTTGGGAGGAGAACGAATTACCAGTAGTTTAGCAGTGTAGCATCGGATCGACAAAACTTATTTATTAACTGCATTTTCCAACCACCAGGTGATGGCTTTGAAGGCAGGTGTAAACGGCCACCTTTATTCCTCCCATATTTGTGCAGAAGTCCTTACTGATACGATGTTGACGATGCCTGCTTTTCTATTAGAAGTTAAAATAATTATATTTTTCCTTCGCAGTTAAGCAAAATGGTCACTCTTTAAGGAAGCATAACTTTCAATAGAGATAATGAAGTGATTTTCGAAGTTTTGATATTTTAAAGTGCGTATTCCATACTAACATGATTCATTTGGCTTTGAAAAGCAGTAGACTCTTGGAGTGTTTTACAGTATGAGAAAAAAATGTTATGGCTGTGTGTGCATGTGCGTGTGCGTGTGTGTCTGTATGTGTGTTTTAATTTTTTGAACAGAGCGATGTCCTGAGAGATTGGCTAGAAAAATGAAATGAGGGGCGCCTGAGTGGCTCAGTTGGTTAAGCATCCGACTTTGGCTCAGGTCATGATCTCACGGTTTGTGGGTTCGGGCCCCGCGTCGGGCTCTGTGCTGACAGCCAGCTCAGAGCCTGTTTCAGATTCTGTGTCTCCCTTTCTCTCTGACCCTCCCCTTCTCATGCTGTCTCTCTCTCAGAAATAAATAAAACATAAAAAAAAAAAAAGAAAAATGAAATGAAAGAGTTCACCGTTTCAGCTTCACCTTGGGAAGAACCGGGCAGTGCTTGTGGGCAACGCTAGCTTCGTTGGCCCTGAAGGGGAGGCAGTTAGGGCCTGTGAACGTGGCATTTAAGCGTTTCACTGACCTGCAGCCTTGGAAAAGCTCTCACTGGAACAACGCGAGGTGCTCTTAGCAAGGCCCGCTTCCTGTGTGAGTACCTATTGTGGAGCCCTGTGCTGAATGGGAGGTTTGTGAGCAGTGGTTTCTCACCAGCACACAATGCTGCCTCTGGGCAGTGTAAATACACATTTCGTCCGGGGTCAGCCTCCGCTCGGGGTCAGCCTACCGGGGCCTGGCCAGGATGCCCTTGCAGAGAGAAAGATATTCTGGAGCTCCATTTATTTATAGTGGCCGGTGGAAAATTAATAGGCTTGTTAAATCTATGTTTAAAAATAAAAGGGAAGTCTCTTTATCTCGTGTTGTTTGTTGAATGCAAATCAATTAGCCCTGCGATATTTTAATTTTGCTAATTTGTTGCTCCAGGAGAAGAATGTCACTGTCTTACTGATTTGTCTGTATTTGAAAGTTGAGTTTCTTGTTTTAAGAGTCCTCCTTATGCCTCAGAAAACTTTTTTTGGATTCTTTGATGAAAGACCTAAAAGGCTGCGGCAAAAGAAAATAAGTTAGTGACCCTAGAAGATACTAGATCAAGTTGTCTCTGGATTTAGAATGAAATCCTTAAGCAGTGAATGGAGGTCTAGAGATCAGAGCAGGCACGATTCTTACTTGGGAATGGCAACACTTTTCTTTGGCCTTTACTCCTTGGACTTGATTTAAAAAAAATCATTTAAACTTTTATTAATAAAACAGAGAAGTAAATTCAGGGCAGCTGCTTTGTTCTTGCATCTAATCTGACCATATGCCGGGGCGGCTCAGTCAGTTGAGTGTCTGACTCTTGATTTTGGTTCAGGTCATGATCTCAGGGTCATGGGATTGAGCCCCGCATTGGGCTCTGCGCTGAGCGTGGAGCCTGCTTAAGATTCTCTCTCTCTCTCCCCCTCTCTCCCCTGTTCATGTGCTCGCTCTCTCAAAAATGGAAAAAAAAAAAAAAAGTGAGATTGAAATATCTAATAAAGTTAGATAAATGAAATTAAAAAGAACAAATTAAATACTAAAAGTCACAGAAGTCTTTCCTTCTAATATCAGGGACCGCCTTTAATAGACTTTATTGTAACTCATTTGCAATCATAAGACATTCATCAAGATCAATCATAATCATATTGTACAACCTGCAAAGGAAAAAACTGAGGGAACTCATGGATATTTTTCATAGCTTCAATGTAAAGTCCAAGATCAAAAGGATGATTATCTTCTTTAAACTGGACCTAAGACACAACAGATGGTTGCCTTGGCTGTTAACTCTTCTACCTACTTCCATGATTCCAGAGATTTCATCATCAAGGGGCTCCATCAACTCAATGGTCCCATTTTTTCCCTTCTCCAGCTGAAAGAATAAACTTTTTCCCAGTAGAATGGCTCCTTTCTAGCCTCCCTGCAGCCCAGCCGGGCGATGAACTGAGCTCCATGCTGGTGTTGATGTGTGACCTGGGGACTCTATCACGTCCACGATGATTGTTGTGTGATTATTTGCTTTGAATACAGGACATGAGTCTGGTAGGAGCGGTTAAACAGGAGTCGCATCTAGTGGGCCTGGATCTACTGGAGCCTGGTCCTACCCTGTTCCTGAACTCCAGTTTCGCTGACCGTCCCCGCACAGGGGGACCTGGCCCTCAACGTCCATTTTCTTATCCCTCCAGCCTACTGATCTTACTTCCTTCAAGATTTTACCAGATGTGTTTATTTCACCAAAGCGCTTTGTTTTTTTTTTAAGTTTATTATTTCCAGGGAGAGAGAGCTAGTAGCGGAGGAGCAGAGACAGAGAGGGAGGGAGGGAGACAATCCCAAACAGGCTCTGCACTGGCAGTGCAGGGCTCAAACCCACGAACAGTGAGCTCATGACCTGAGCTGAAATTAAGAGTGGGATACTTAACTGACTGGGCCACCCAGGTGCCCCTCACCAAAGTGCTTTAAATTTTTTTTACTGTTTATTTTGAGACAGAGTACAAGCAAAGGAGGGGCAGAGAGAGAGGGAGACAGAATCCAAAGCAGGCTGCAGGCTCTGAGCTGTCAGCACAGAGCCTGATGCGGGGGTTGAACCCATGAGCCATTAGATCATGGCCTGAGCCAAAGTCGGACACCTAACTGATGAGCCACCCAGGCGCTCCTACCAAAGTGCTTTAAGGAGGGTGTCATAAAGTCCTGAGGAGGGAAATCCCAGCTAGAATTGGATAGCTTTTCGTCTGTATTAATGTTTTTTGTTCAAAATCTTTCAGGTGAATTGTGAATATTATAGACTATCATATAAAGACAGCAATCTTTGTCTACTAGAGAGTGAACTTGAAAGTTTCTTCTTTTTACATCTTAGCAGCTTAGTTTGGTGCAGTGGTTCTCAAAGTGTGGTGTGGGGGACCCTTGGGCATTCCTATAGCCCTTTTGTGGGGATGGTGAGGTGAGAACTATTAATAACCCTAAAATGTTATTTGTCTTTTTCATCCTCCTGAGTTCTTCAGTGACATCAATGGCAGTATTTTTTGGTGTGTGTGTTTCATGTATTATCATTATGGAAAATATGAAAATTGAACATGGGTTTTGTATCAGAGTTGAAATTTAAAATCGTTTTGCTGGAAAGATTTTGAAGTCTTTTTTTTGTTTAATGTTTATTTATTTTTGAGAGACAGAGAGCATGAGGAGGAGTGTAGAAAGAGGCAGACAGTATCTGAAGCAGGCTCCAGGCTCCAAGCTGTCAGCACAGAGCCTGACGCGGGGCTCAAAGCCACGAACTGTGAGATCATGACCTGAGCTAGAGACGGACACTTAACCGACTGAGCCACCCAGGCGCCCCAAGATTTTGAAGTTTTAACAGAGTCCTCAGACTTAGAATTTGCAAGATTTCAGAATAAAAGTATCTTGCATTAAACAGAACTCAGATAAGTATTCATGAAATGAATACATTTTCTTAATAAATTATCTTAGTGTAATTAATGATGTTCTCATTATTCACAGGGAGTGTTTAGACTATAGGCTGGCACCATGCATTCAAACATTTAGATCCATCCACTTCCACATAAACCATGTGGACAGGAGTCATTATTTTCATCTGTTAAACCAACCGCCTTGATGCTCTGTGGTATGTGACAGGTTTTTTTTTTTCCTTGAAAAGAGGAAAATGTTTTTCCTAAAGAATTCCACATTTTTGTGTCTTAAAAAATTGTGGTCTAAATTAATAATGTGGTTGCATATATTATCTTAAATAAAAATCTTATTGTAATAAACTGAAGAAGCAAATAGATGTACCCTTACATGAGGCTTTGCACCTGCTAATTTGTTTCTTTGCGAGTTTTGTCATTTCATGTGGATTTTCTGTTTCGGTATGTTATAAGCTCGAAGAAACACCTGGTGTTTGTTTTGTGTTTAGTCATATTAAGTGAAATACCAAGTTGCTTACGAGAATGTCATCAGTTGTAGTGATTCTTCAAGAAATAGCAGCATGCTTATAAACTGATTTTCAGTATATCCTATACTATTCTCTTATTGACACCCACCCCCTTCCCTATAGAGGTTGAGAAGTAAATCAGATATTAAAAAATTTTTTTGAGCCAACATCTACAGTTGTTAATGAAATGTCAGAAATATTTGAAATACATACTTAAGCATAAATCAGACACAACACCAACAGTCTTAAATGGTGCAGATTGTTTTCCATATAAAGAGTGTTATATGACATCTGGTTAAGTAAACAAAACTGGGTGTGAATTCTATAACATAAACATGGTTGAATTCTATATGAGCTGTTTAAAGAAACCGTTTTAGTATCCTCCTGTTTGATAAAAGTGAAGATTGAGGTAGGGGGCGTGTTTTGAAGACAAATTCATCTTCTGGAACACTTAAGATGAGAAAAAAGGCCACAGCTGGGAAACCAAATTTGGACACTGGAGTTTGTCTCAGATGAAAGGTTTCAGAGAGCATGGAGGTCTGTCGACTTCGTGTTGTTTCATCAGAAGTATCCAGTGTGGATCTAGTTTTAGTTATTGAGTATAATGTTTCATCGAAATGCTGCTTAACCCCATGCCTGTATTTCTAGAATCCTAGGATTCTAGTACAGTGCCTGGCACACAGTGGGTACTCAATAAATGCTGTTTAAACAACGGATGATAATTTTGTTTGGGCCGTTTTGTAATGCCATTTTAGAAGGTATCTTTCAACTAAGTCCTTTTGAGATATTGAAAATAATAGACTCTCGAAACCCTTTGTATGGAAGGCCTCGTTCTAACAGCCTTCTCATCAGGAACTCGGTAAGCTGCCTTCCTTTGTGAAGTCATTTTGCTTTGGTAGTTAGTCCTGGCACATCTCGTTAAAAATCACCATGGAGGATATCACTTTAGTAGTTATGGTTTATGCAGGGATTTTTCCCCCCCTCCCTGGTTAATTTTTAACCATCTAGACTACATTCTAATACAGTGAGTTTGCTTAACCTTCTTTAAGCTCCTTTAAAAATGTTTTAATATGGAAACCAACTTGACAATAAACTAGTAAAAAATGTTTTAAAAATTATTAAATCTGTATCTTGGTAAGGATACAGTAAAAAACTCAGAGTTGTAGCTGTTGTGTAGGGAACAGTGGAGGATAGGAGAGAAATGTACTTCTAGTGAGTGTCTTTGAAAGTTACTTTTTGAACTTTGTGTCATGTACTTGTTCAGTTTAAAAAAAGGAAGGGGTGCCTGGGTGGTTCAGTCGGTTAAGAGTCAGACTTTGGCTCAGGTCGTGATCTCCCTACTCGTGGGATCGAGCCCCACGTTGGACTTTTCGCTGACAGCATGGAGCCTGCTTAGGATCCTTGGTGTGTGTGTCTCTCTCTCCCCTCTCTCTTTCTCTCTGCCTTTCCCCTGCTCATGCATGTGTGTGTGCATTCTCCCTCTCAAGAATAAACATTTAAGAAAAATAGAAAAGAAAGGGAGGTGCTTGGATGGCTCAGTCCATTAAGCATCCAACTCTTGATTTCTGCTCAGGTCATGATCTCATGGTTTGTGGGTTTGATCTGACAGCTCAGAGCCTCCTTGGGATTTTCACCCCCTCCTCCCCGCCACACCTTCTCTCTCTGCCCCTCCCCATCACCTCTCTTTCAGAATAAATAAACTTAAAAAAAAATAAAAAGGGGGAAAGAAATATAGTTGACACACAATAGTTCGTTAGTTGCAAGTGTACAACAGTGATTCAACAATGAGGAACATTGGGAAACACCATGATCATGGTTTATCTAATTTTTAAAACTACTAACCTATGGATTCTTCATCAGTTTTCCCACTTTGTGTTTCGCTGAGAGAATCTTGAATGTTATAATCAGTTGGCTATTCTTACCATCACTTTCTATTTGAGTCTCCTTGGGCAGATTACTCAATAGTTGCTCCATATGTAAAAGAGGAACACCGCCTACCTCACACGAATATTGTGGGGCTGGATGACATTAGTGTGAGGTGGTTCACAGTGCTTTGCCACCCTCCACAGCCAGACTAAAGATCTTCAGAGCTTTTCTTCTAACCCTTTCTCAGAAAGCAGTCAGTTTGGTGCTTGTAACACATTTTTACCCCCAAATAAAGAGTGCTTATTCATGGTTGTTAGGTAGTCAGTGGTTGCATAAATGTGAACTTAATTCATAGTATGTTCTGGGTTTTATTAAAGGGGAATCTAGCAGTCATGTTAAGGCACCCCTAATATAGATGCAGAAACTGAGACGCAGAGAGCCTGTGCAGGCATACCTTGAACCATAGAGGACAGGCAGCTCTGTGGGGGCTTCAGGCAGATGGTAGTGCCTGAGGGCTTAGGAAGGAGTGAACTTTTGGTGCTGGGAAGGAGGGCATGCTTTCTGACTTTACATCTCAATCTCTTTCTACCTTCTCATGCACTTTGGAGGTAGGCTGGTGTGGTGGTGGGAAGTTTTAGCACTGGAGGGGGCTTTAGAAATGACCTTTCCGGTGGCATCTGGGTGGCTCAGTCGGTTAAACATCCAACTCTTAGTTTCAGCTCTGGTCGTGATCTCGCAGTTTCACGTTCTGTGCCAACAGTGCGGAGCCTGCTTGGGATCCCCCCCACTCTGTTTCTCTCTGTCCCTCCCCCACTCATGCCGTTTCGGTCTCTTTCAAAATAAATAAACTAAAAAAAAAAAAAAAAAAAAAAAA
>NW_027530001.1:2697475-2734559 GCF_008692635.1 Crocuta crocuta
AATAAAATAAAAAAAAAAAAAAAAAAAAGAAAGAAATTTTCACTCTTGAACTATAATTTTCTAGATCTTTCTTCAATGCCCTATGGAAAATGATAAAAAGAAAGACCATACAAGTCAAGTCTAAATTTCATTGAAAATACGTATTTTCAGTGACCTGCCTCCATGGATAAAGTCACGTAGGGGAAGTTAGCTTGGATGTATGTGTGTGTAAATCAGGGCTCATAGCTTTGGAATGTTCCCTGTAGGTGCTAGAGTGTCGTTCTTTGGAGATCAGAGTTACTGTGCTGAGTGTAGCTGGAGTTGAGATGTTCTAATAAAAATGTCTAATTCCATATGTAAACTCCTTTAAACATTTAAAAACAGTGAACAAAGCAAACAAACATTCAGTGAGCTTTTTTTGGTAGATGGGTCCCCTTTCCTTTTAGTTAATATTTGCAGAACTGAGTTGTTAACGTGTATGTGAATGTGGATCTCAGGTCCAGAGATTGTAAATATACCGTGGTGTAACTTTTTTCCCTATAGGTTTTCTGTTTTCTTAAAGGTTTTGGGACATATTGGGCTATGGAAGCAACCTCTGTATTATTTACGGAGAATTATAAAAATAGCCTCAGGTTAGTATAGTGTTTACATATAATCTATAGGTATATAGACTTTTCTTCCCCTGCCAAAAATAGTGCCTTCTGGATAGGAGATTTTTAAAAAAAATTTTTAATGTTTTTTTATTTTTGAGAGAGAGAGACAGACAGACAGAGCACGAGTTGGGAGAGGGGCAGAGGGAGAGGGAGACACAGAATCTGAAACAGGCTTAAGGCTCTGAGCTGTCAGCACAGAGCCCGACGCAGGGCTCAAACTTGTGAATGGCGAGATCATGACCTAGGCTGCAGTCAGAGGCTTAATCAACTGAGCCACCCATGTGGCCATTTAAGCAAAGGCAAATTAAAAGTACACACAAAAAAGGATGTATGTATTCTTGAAGGCCAGGCCTATACATTAGACACTTGGTGTCCCTCCTTGTTTCCCAGATCACAGTGGACAATTCTTTTTTACTTGCTGCTTAGGCCGTTACTTATTTTAATCCAGGGCAGTGGTGGTGGTTTTAATCTGAACTCAATTTCACAGGATTTCTGTGTGGATTTAAACACTGCACCTGAATGTCCTGTGTTTATAATTGGATGCAAAGCACAAGAATGTTTTTAAGGCTGAGAACTTTTTTAGACGACCGCGATTTAACTTCGCTAATGAACCCATATCAGACAAGAAGACAAATTCCAGACAATTTGTGCCTCGACCAGCCAGCTGGGTGCATACCTGCAGGTACTGCTCATGTCTCAAGAGGTTTTTCTGCTTGAACAGCGATCGCCCCTCCTCTCATTCACGTGGCAAGCCGTGGCAGGAGTCGTTCTTCCACAGCTGTGTGGAACTCAGCTGTAAAATTAGATTTCACTGGCATAAAAACACAGTGATTACCATCACTATTTGCTCAATACATTCTTTTTTCCAACATGTTACTTAGATCCTTCCGCCCTTTAATGCACAAGGCTCAGGTTCTACCTTCACAAGTAAGAGTAACCATAGGTTTTCAGAGTTTGAGTAAGCCTCCTTCTAGCTTGAGTTTAATTTGTGTTAAATTCAGCAGTGGTGCTTGAAACATGGTCTGTTAAGGGCAGAAAGGAACCTTAAAGGCTAATCTGTACTCTTGTCCTTTTATGAAAGGAGAAATTTCAAGTTCACAGTAAATGGGCAGACCCCGGATTAGAACTCAGATTTTGCAGTACTCAGTCCTGGAGTCCTACTGTGATACTTTTGACTGTAACACACTGGTCCTTTGAGCTCCTGGTAGTTGAGGAGCTGTGAAAATTTCAGATAAAAATCCAGAGTCCCTCTCCATATCCTTTTCTCTCCATCCCCCTCCCCCCAATTTAATTTGATTTATCAAAAAGCAAAGGGGTGTGTTTGTCTGTCCCCGAGTACCTTTCTAGCCCATCGTATGGGAGAGGTGAGGGCAAGAAAAGCACTCAAACCACCCCCAGCTTCCTGTGTCCAGGTTCGTAAATGGCCACGTGTAAATCTGTACAGGCAGAGCCAGGCCCAGGGCTGGGGCTGGTTTCTTGTTGCCGGGAAGGGAGAGGAAAGCTCTGTTCTCATAGTCACAGGGAAGTGGTAACAACACATGTGTGCTGATCGATGGGCAGATTTTTCTCAATTCCAGGGGTAAAGATGATTGCATAGTGTTTCTGTTTTGTTTTATTCCCCCCCCCCCCCCCCCANAGCTGTTTCTTTCCAGTTTGCTCAGAAGGCTAGAAATGACCAGCATTTTCAGTTTCCAGGTCTTGAAATACCAGTCCAGGGGTTTACCTTTTAAAATGAGTGTGGAGCAGTAAGGAGAGAGGTTTTTCTTATGAGGAAGATAAACTAGCAAATGATACTTTGACATCACAGTAGGTGTAGGGATGTGTACAGCTAACTTTTTTCCTTCCCTCCCCTCCTCTCTCAGGCTCTCTCCCTCCTTCTTTGTCTTTCTAAATCTTGCTAATAAAGCTTACAAAGGGAGACCACACATTAGGAAGTTGTCAGTCTTTGTGACTGAGGGCATATGGGTATAAAGGCCACCCATATGAAGGGAGGTTCATGAACATAATTTTTCTTTGTTTCTTTTTTCTGTGCTCTATGATTCTCTGTCATAACCTGACTTTTCTACATTTTTTTTTTTTTACTACGGCCACGGCACAGACAAATGTAAGTCAGCTGCACAAATGTTTGTCATAATAAATTTTTATTAGACTTCACCATTTAGGAACTTGTAATTACTCATAGCATTAGCTATCTGAGAGTTACATTGTTTTAAAAGAACACAGTAATTTCTTAGTAACATCTTAGCACCCCATTGCCACAGCACAATGTGATAAAAGTAAAAACCCCTGTCTTCTATGATTGAAAAAGCTTGTCCTTTTTTCTTTTTGACCACTGCTGAGGGCCTTTGGAACAAGAAAAAGTTGCCTTTTCTTATTAGTATTCTATAAATGGTTAGAACATTTTTCTGGTACGTTTGTAACAATTTTCTGAAACCTGGCTCACAGTGTTAGAAGTCAATTGGTATTTTTAGTAGAGAAGGAAATTTTCTTGAAGTGTGAATCAAGCTATGATTTTACTAATGTACCCATGACAGTATTTTTCTCAGGCTATAGAACAAGCATGTTGCAGACAAAATGTTTACATGCTGTTTAGATGTGAATGTGATTGGTTAATCTGTGTTTTATTGGAAAAAATACAAACTTTATGGAATCAGAGTTATCTTAGTGGCATGAATTTGGAAAATTATTTATTAGATCAAAAAATCTAATTAGTATTACTTAGATTAATATTTTAATATTAACTAGTTTAATACTTATTAGGTTATTTATTTGCCCAGTTGCTTTATAAAAGATTCCTGTAATTGATGTGTTTTCATCAGTTTCCCATTCTTCAAGGAACCCATTTGATTCCCGAAAGTGCACTTGAAATTGCAGGATGGAAGCGAAAAGTTAACACTGATCACGAGCCTTCTTCTTACCAGTTTCCTTACGCCATCTACTTTTTAGACATTTCCCTGGGATAGTCTAGAAGGCAGTCAAAAAGCACATCAGAGCGTAGGTAAAGTGAGCCTGGGAGCCTGTGCCTCAGGGCAGAGTCCCCTCCTCCTCCTCCAGCTGTGCGGGCTCCTTTGGTTCTGAGGGCTATACTTTTGTTCCTTTTGGTGGTGTTAAGTCTTTCTCTTGTCATCTGAAACTAATTTGTGTACTGTACTGCTAACTCACATCTTGAATTAATGTAAGGAAATTTGGGTCATCGGCCCATGGAGTGAGGGACCAGGACATTTTGTTACTAATTTGAAGGCCAGGTTCACCGATTTAAAAACTCTCCCAACAGCGATTAGGGCTTTGGATTTTTTTAAGTTAGAAAAGCTTCCTGGTATATAATTGCTTTCTCTGGCCTTTGGAAATGGATCTGCGGTTCTCTCCTGAGAATCAGGTTTTTCATGAATTTGGCCAGTATGTTTCTGGGTATAGGCTGGGGCCAAAGTACCATGGAAAACCTTTTTAGACTTGGAGTAGGGGGAGCGAAATAAGAGGAAAAAGTAATAAGCCAGTTGCCTAGAGTAACGTAAAAACTGAAGACCTTTTGTAATATTCTTTTAAAATAAGGTGTTCGTTAAAAGCATTGGGGCATATTTGGACGGAGTTAAATGTCTTAACTAACAGTGAGGATCTGTTCATTTTGTTTCCCAGAGTTCCCAGCCTCCACCTCTGCTCTTAGCCCAGGACTTCTTCCCGAATGCTGGGCCTTGCTAGCAGGTAATGAAGGTGGCAAACGACTTGCGCTCGCAGGAGAGGGGGCAGTTAACCACAAGTGCTCATGTGGCATCCCTCCCCTGTCAGTCAGAAGACTCGAACTAGCTGGGCATGAAGCACTTGTGGTTTTAGTGTTAGGATGTGTGGTTAGGGGGAGAGGTTGTGAAGGCCTGTGGTTGTTACTAAATTCTTTGAAATGGAAGTATGGGTAAGAACAAAATGAAGAAGAGGAGCGAAACCTTGGAGCTCTGTGTAAAAAAAAAAAAAATTCAGAGGATTAGAAAAAGGCATGGTAGTAGAGGTCATCTATTTTCCATTTTTAAATTCTCATTAGTTTTGTAGCGCGTTTATTCTTCCTTTGCAAAGAACAAGGTCCTTGCAAGAACTCCGTCGTGTGTGAGGGGGACAATGAATCCAGTGGTGCAGCCCTGTCTGAAACACTTGAGTTGCGTGGTCCGTTTGGCCAGCCCACACACACATTTGTCTATGGGAGAAGGAACCCAGACCAGGGAAACGAGTGTTTTGTCAGGGTGGTTTCTCGTGAGACTTTCTGACTAAAACAAAGAACAGTTACAGCTCAGTTTTCCAGAGATCACACATCTGGCCATTTAGCTTCCCCTAGAGCTGATAATCTGCAAATGGTCCAGGAAGATGGTTCAAGGCACAAAGGGGTCCTTCAGTGTCCCCACAGAGACCGTTCCTTTCTACGTGTGTACATGACTAGCAGTCTGGCTTCCTAAGGAGCCCAAGGAAGAGGTAGGACAGGATCTGTTCCTGAAATATGGGGGTGTGTGGTTTGCGGTATTGCCTAATGAGAAAGAGGAAAAAACCCAAAAGGCAGGTGTGAATTTGAGATGTAAGGTCAAAGTACTTCCGTAACTCCTTAACACATCACCTTGTGACTGAACACGGTATTGTAGTCAGTAATGATCCCACATCCCTGAGGAAAAATAAAGTGATGGCCAGCCTCCTCCATAATGAGGATGTGTAACTCCATCCACAGTCATTACAAATAGAGTAAGTTTTGGTCCTTACAGTTAACTGTTGGGATAGTAAGCATTCTACATTTCTTGCTTCATCTTTTCATTCCATTAAAAAGTCGTGTTGGGGGGCTCCTGGGTGGCCCAGTCGGTTAAGTGTCTGACTTTCCCTTAGGTCATGATCTCGCGGTTTGTGGGTTTGAGCCCCGCATCAGGCTCTGTGCTGACTGACAGCTCAGAACCTGGAGCCTGTTTCAGAGTCTGTATTTCCCTCTCTCTCTGACCCTCCCCTGCTCATGCTGTCTCTCTGTCTTTCTCTCTCTCTCTCTCTCTGTCTCCTAGAAAAAAAAAAAAAAAAAGTCATGTTGGGTCTCTTGGGTGTGTCACATAGGTCTCCTCAAAGCAGCGGGGTTGAGGCACAGCTGTCCAGGTGGGGGACCAGTGCAGTTTGTTAGGGTGAACAGCCAAAACACAGGGACTCAGCTTTTCAGGAGCTGATCGATTGAGTGATTGATGCCTGGTAAGCCTTCCTAAGTCTTCTGGCTGGACTTAACCTTCATTTTTTCAAGTTGATATGTTTTAGAGAGAGAGAGTGAGAGAGGGGAGGGACAGAGAGAAAGGGATTGGATCCGAAGCGGGTCTGTGCTGACAGCAGACAACCCCGATGCGGGGCTCAAACTCACAAGCCATGAGATCATGAGCTGAGCCGAAGTCTGATGCTTAACTGCTTAACCGTCTGAGCCACCCAGGCGCCCCAGGATTTAACCTTCTTTAACTGCCAATGTTTAATGGCAGTGTGGCTTTCCCAATTTAATACCTGAATATTTGACTTTGCATTTTGTATTGGGAAAACTTGCTACATTTCCCCTCCTCATCACTGGGAAATAACCAAAAAGATACTAGCATGTATCCTAAGTTTTATGTTTTGCATCTGTGTTTTTCATTTTTTTTTTTTTTTCAAGTCCCCTTCTTGCCTTTTCTCTTATCCTTCAGTCTGTGGCACTTAAATTGTTCTGTGATAATTTTAAGGGACAACTTGGAGGCAGTTTCTTTGCTAAATAGCTGGACATTATCTTGCTTAGAGGTAACTTTTTGAGTTTTTTCAATATATCTCTTGCGTTTCAGGCAAATGACACTCTCCTGTGTGTATGTATGGAATCTAGAAATGGGAATTTAAATATTGCCAGCTGCGTGTACCACCCCACCTAGATGACTCTCTTACCTAATGTTCCACCCTGGAGAAAGTCTGGTTTACCTCTGATAAAACTCTCCGGGATTAGAAAACAGGCCTTGGATTTTAGCAAGCCGGTGGCCTAGGAAAAAAGAGGGTCAATCAGCAGCTTTGGTTATGGAGAAAGGAGACTGTGTGCCAGGGTTCACAGTGGTTTTCTATTCACTATATTCATTCTTCCATTTTCCTCCATGATTAACAGTGTGGTTGAGTTTAGACATGAGGAGTGTGTAATGTTTATACATTCTCACTGATTGCTGTCTGAGTGATTGTCACATAGTCGACTTTCTTTTATGTACAGTTCCTCCTGCCTTCCCATCCCTGGCTCCCCTCTGCGGTCTGCAATATCCACTGTACATCTGTGAGGTAGACAATCCACTGTAGTAGAGGGGGAAGAAAAAAAAGGATTCAAGCATCCTTTTTTCTTTATAGAATAGTTGCATTACTAGAGTTGCCTGTACAGTGTTTCAAAAGCAAATACAGTGATCTTTTTTTGCTAGTCGACTTGGGTTTCTTTGGGTGTTTTTGCAACTCAGGTGGGCCCCATACTCTCCCATCCTGTGTCTGTCTGTAGGACCTTTGTGGGCCTCTGGTCTCCCCCCTTATCCCAGAGTTGCAGAGCCTCCAGTTTAACTCCATAATTTGGACCTGACCTCTGTGCTTAAGAGGGTCACCTGGCAGGAACGGATTGCTGTGTCCTGTTAATAGCGAGTCCCAGTGTCTAACATGGCACCCACCAGGAGTTTTCTTCAATTGGAGCTGTCAGTGTACGATACAGTGTTGGTTTTGAGATATTCTTTGGTATTAGGGCCAGGGGACCAGGAACACTTGAGTTTTGTTTCGGATTACAACTGTCTCCTGCTACCCAGTACCTGCACTTATCCCCAAGAGACGGGGAGAAATAGGAATAAAATAGCACTGGTTAATTGGATCTGAGTCTCAGCCCCAATACTGAAAAATTAGGCAGCTGAGTTATGGACCAGTGGAGTGTAAGTAGCTTTGGCCCAAAGCAGGTCCTAACTAAGGACCTCAGANCTATGGGCAGGCTCTGAAGTTGGTTTTCTCCTCATTGGGTAAGAAAAGAGGTGCGGGCCCCATCCTTATGCTCGGCTGTGAGATGACTGGGACTGCTCATGTGGCAAAGGGCTTTGACCCCTCACTACTTCAGCAGAGAAGGGAGAGAAGACAGGGCCATCATCTGATCCAGCGAGTACTTTGGAGCTCTTCCCAGTGGGGGGCGGGGTGGGGAAGAGTGAAGAAAAGATGGAGCAGAGTGCTTCTTCACCCCAGAGGCTTTATACTCAGACCCGTGATGTAAATTACTGCCCTGTTTATCCGACCTGCAGTTCGGAAGAAACGTGAAGTAAAACATTCCACTTAAGAAACAAGCCTGTGTCATATCAGCAGTCTGGAGAAAGTAGCTGTCCTTTCCTCATGCACGAGTAGGATTAAGCATCGGGAGTACAATTGAGATGGACATCAGTGCTCCATCATTTGACCTCCTCAAACAGTGATGTCCTGATGGTGTCAATGGAGTTACCTTGGTTAATTTTATTGTGCAAGAATCTGTTTCCTTCATCAGGATAAACTACTGGGCTTTAGGGTTTGTACCTTTATTTGCTTAGGAACTGAGTAATTACCTCATAAAACAGCATGATGGTACTATTAACACTGAATTATAAGACCTGTTATTATAGAATGTGCTTCCCTAGTTGGGACAAGACTTCGTTGTTTGGTGCTTAAAATAATTAGCTTCTCCAAATGGGGTTATAATGAATAGTGTAAAATTTTACCTATTTAAAGTAAAAATGTTTACAATCTCTCGGGTGGGTTTTATGCATCATTTGATATTTCCAGGGAAGGATTTCCTTTTGGGTGGGATTGTGGGAGAGGGAAGTATATTTAATATTCAGAATGGAAGGGTTTATGAATAAGAATTTTTTTTTCCTGTCACACCCATCTGGGACAAATTGGAGACGGTCATTAAAGGATCTGTCCCACTGTTTTGCCTGATTTGGTTATTGAGTATTAAAGTGTTCGTTGATCAAATATCCTTGAATTTGATATTTGGGGGGACTTTTTTTTATGAATGATAAGAAGTTTATGTGGCTTTATTTCTGAGTGGACTTAATTTGTATGTATTTGTTGTCTCTTTGCACATACTATTAAACTTTCTGTGCCGTAAATTTTTAGGCATAAGTGAAGGACATTTAAACACTTCTTAAAGAACAAATTATAATTCTGTATAGCAATTTGTTATTGTTTTCAGACTATTGTATTGGAAAGATAGTTATTGGTACCAGGTACCATTTTGGAAATAGTGTGCACTTCGTGCTGTTTTGAATACTTGTGTGAAAATCATTTATCTCATAAAGCAGGGTAGTCTGCCTGTCAGCCCTGCGCTGTGCAAGGTGTCTTGGGTTCTGTCTGGGATATGGGGAAGTTCAAGATCTGCACAGCAATAAAGATATAAATACACAGCAGGTTAAATTCAATTCAAGGAAATGACGAAAGAGAGAGATAATTAGAACATGATTAATTACCAAATTAATGGCAAGGTCAGAAATTGTAACAATTGCAGTACAACCTTTGTTAACCTGCTTGGATTAACTGCTTATAAACAGTATTTTGATCCTAATGCAAGGGAACACCTGTTTTTATAGGTCATCCTCTTTGGCCTTATTTTCTGTAATTAAAGATAATGATACCACCAGTTTTTGTTTGACACTTGACCTTCTCACAGTTTTGTCTCATTTTAGATCCAAAAAGATCCCTGGGGTAGGTTAGTTACTATTATTCATATATTTTAAAAATTTGTAACTAAAAGATGAAGTTTAGGTCCAGGAGGAGACTCAAGTCGGTGGTCTCCTAGTTCAGGTTGTTTTCTTGCTTTCGCTTTACCCTCCTGGGGTACTGACACAATAATGCGCCTGAGTGGCTCAGTCGGTTAAACATCTGACTTCGGCTCAGGTCATGATCTCATGGTTCATGGGTTAAGCCCCATATTGGGGTCTGTGCTGACAGTTCAGAGCCTGGAGCCTGCCCAGATTCTGTGTCTCTCTGCCCCTTCCCCGCTTGTTCTCTGTCTCTCTCTCAAAAATAAAAATTAAAAAAACTTAAAAAAAAAAAATAATGCAGCACTCTGTTATTACAATGATTTGACTTTCAGCTAGTGCATTTAAATTGCTGACTTGTTATAGGTGACTTTTCGGGGTCCTGAGTCCTTTTTAAAAGATGGCGGTTCTTTTGCAGGAAGCCAGTTGAGGGAAATTCTCCATGAATGTACGTCACAATGATGATGACCGACCAAATCCCTCTGGAACTGCCACCATTGCTGAACGGAGAGGTAGCCATGATGCCTCACTTGGTGAATGGAGATGCAGCCCAGCAGGTTGGTGCAGTAAGGGGAATTTAATTGCCGTTGTGTGAGTGCAAAACGTTAGCCCAGTCATTGTTTTCGCTTGAGATTCGGAGTTCTGTGATTTTGAACATTAATAGTTCCAGAGGTACGTGGTGGTGGTGTAGAATTACTGTATGCTTTTTTAAAAATAACCCATTATGTTTTCTGATAACAGCAAATCTGACCTCATTCAGTTAGTGTTCCTGTTGAAGCATCAAAAAATGTATGATTTTGGAATGAATCATTTTGAAAATATGTACACGTCTTTGGAATAAAATGTCTGTTTATTTCATGCCCCATATTATGCTTGACTGGTTTGCATGGTCGCCCGCAGCAGGACACTCAGAGGGAGGGTTAGGTTTTGATTTCACACGGGGGCGAATGACCTCAGCAAGATGCACAGGCCCGTGTGAACCCTCCCTGGCTCTGGAGCCGCCCTTCCAAACGCAGAGCCCGCTGCTCAGAAGATGATGGTACTTACTTTCTGTAAAACTTCCTGGTCAGTATTATTGAATGCTACCGAGTAGAAAAGATATTTCTGAACTCATTCATGTAGACTTGAGAAGAGAGAGATTTAAGTGGTAAGTAAAACTGTAAGAAAATTATTAGATGAGTTGTTCTGATAACAGATTTTTTTTTTATTGACCGCAAAAGCTGGGTCTGCTCAGTCTTCTACTAGATAAATAGCATTTTGCCTTTGTGCATTCTTTAGAAGCATAAACTTTTTTTGTCTTAGGAAAGGTAGAATTGGGAACAATTACTTGAAAAATATTTACCCAAACTCTTATCACTAATTCAGATGAGTTACTCAGCCATTCAGATGATGTCAGTACATGCCCACTTCCCTCCCCGCAGTCTGTCTAGGATCCTAACACCCTTTCTCCATCATAGCACATTCATATTATGTCTCTGCCTCTATGGATCGTACTTTGCTGCCTAATATATTTATATTACTTTCTTCTGCTTTAGACCATGAACCTCTCAAGAATAAGGAATATCTCATGGTGCTCAGTAACTGTTTGTTGGTTGCATGAATTTCACCACTTCTTACCTCTGATACAGGCATCTCCCTTCCTAACTCTTCAGTCTCTCTCTCTCTCTGTGCTGGATCATTGCCACCAAACACACTGTGTAGTGTCTTTTACCTCAGCTGCACAGGCAGCTACCTCATTCGCCCACCCAACGAAATGAGACCCTCTCCCTTGACTCCACAGCCCTTCGCAGTTCCCACCTCCGGTCTCTGCTCCGTTGTAGCAGGTCGTCTCTAAGCAGAGCCTCCGCCTCCTTAGCTCCACTGCTCTTCAACCCCGGTGTCCTCGCTTGGATCTTCTCACCGCATGCTCCCAAGCCTGTCAGCAAGGCCTGTTGGCCTCATCTCAGGAACACTTGCTGAAACCGTAATTTGCCACGTCTACTTCATTTCCGCTGCCACCACTGGACTCCAAGCCAACGTCTCTCACCAGGGTGTAGGACACGTTCCTCTCACTGGTCTCTCTGCTTTTATTTTTGCCACAGAAGGCATTTGCCACACCGCCCTCGTTTGCGAGAGTTTCTAAAAACACGTGCGTCATGTCCGTGCCCTGCTCAGAGCTGCCCTGTGACACCCGGAATAAAATCCAGGTGCAGGGATATGGCCCGGCAGCCTTCTGGGTGTAGCCCTTACTCTCTTCATCGTTCTTCTCCTGCTCTGCTCACGGGCAGATCTCCAGAGCGCCGCGAACGCTTCAAGGTGCAATGTCTTGTCTCCCTTTTCACTAATCAAAAGGATAAAAAAGCCGCTCGGTGTTCAAATGTGACTCAGCTTGGAAAGCATCTTGGGACGCGGCAGCGGGGTTACCAGATTCCCGTTTGCAGGCCTACCTGGGAGACCCGAGGCCAGTATTCATGCTGTTACTGCCCGGCGCCATTTATGTGTTTTGATGATTCCTTCCTCCTTGCTGTAATTCAGTCTGCACAGAACACCCTTTTGTAGTGTATGAACTCTAGCACACAGAGTTTTCTAATTCTTTCTTCAGAAGTAAATGTTTTTGTACCTAGAGATGACCAAAGCCTGAAAATACCATGACGTCCTCAGGCCTTGTGGTATTTCACTGGCCTCTGTGTCTACCTCGGCTCAAAGTAGAAGCTGCTTAATAATTTTGGTTAATGAAATCACATTTTTATTTTATTTGGTTTTTTTTAGCGTATGTTTTTGAGAGAGACAGAGACTGTGACGGTCGGGGGGGGAGGGGCAGAGAGAGGGAGACAGAGAATCTGAAGCAGGCTCCAGGCTCGTTTGCAAGAGCACGCTCCGCACTGAAGGTCCTGCTAATGTTTTTGGAGGCTGTCACCGCGCTGTCCCTCTGAGGCAACACCTTTTCGTCTTAACATGGACCTTTTGGAGACACAAGGCTGACTTCAGTGATGGACATCACAGGCACTGTCTGGTAGGCCCTTGGGGGTGACATTTTGAGGGAGGCAGCCCTTGAGCCACCTCTCAAATTCTACCTTTATAAAGAGCTGCCCGCTGGCCACGGGGCTGTGCCTCTACATTTGTGCCGGGAGTGTGGATGGCGAGGCTCACCTTGTGTGTGTTTACAGCATTCTTAATACTTTGCAGCTGTGCAGAGGACATTCTAAACATTTCCGTATATGCAAAAGAACCACCGCAGTTATGAGAAAGCTCCTCCGTCCCCACAGGCCTCCTCCTCCTGATTTTTGTACCGCCGGTTTCTGGATTTAGTTAGTATGAGTTCTTGGCAAGATACGCCGCTCTACTCTGGCTCTGTAAATAAGAGACACTGTTAATTTTCATTATCCAAAGTCATGTTAAGTTTGAAACTTTGGTTTGTCATTTTACAGAGGCAGCTGGAAAAGGATGATTCTTTTCCTAAAATGAAAAGCCATCCTCATTATGACTGAAGATGTAAAAGAAATATATTACCAACTAAAAAATGAACACGAACAATGGTAAACACAGAGGTGGACAGAAGCGACTTAACAGCTTTGCTTATTTAACAGCTTTATTGAGATACAATCCACATGCCATGTGATTCGTTTATTTAAAGTACACAATTCACTGGAATTTGCTATAGTCACAGAATTGTGCAACCATGACCACAATTTTAGATCCTTCTAATCATGATAAAAAGAAACCCAGTTGCAGTCACTTCCCAGGCCTTTCTTCCCCATATTCCCAGACGACCACTAATCTGCCCTCTCTTTCTGTTGTAGATAATTTGCCCATTCTGGACATTTCATATAAATGAACTCCTGCTATGTGCAATCCTTTGTGTGCTGCTGCTTTCATCTTGCATAACCTTTTCAAGGTTCATCGTGTAACAGCATGTATCAGTCTCTTATGCCTTTTTTACTGGCAAGTGATACTCCATTACATGGATATATTACATTTTGTTTATTATCTGTCCGTTGACGGGCATTTGGGTCGTTGCTGCTATTTGGCTATTATGAATAATACTACTGTGAACACTTGTGTGCAAATCTTTGCATGTATATTTTCATTTTTCTTGGATATCTATCTAGGGGTGAAATGGGAGCAGCTTTATTTTGAACGATTGTTTCCTAAATAAAGTACCTCTGCTTCTCTCACTATAATTTCTTCTACCTCCGAACAGATCAGCATAGCTAAATAAAGTTTGCTTCTTTTGATATGCCTACCAGCATACGATTCCTATTATAAAAATCGGGTTTCCTGACTTGAGTTTTTGTGTATGGCTATATCAGTTATAGTGAATGCCCATCAGTAATCAGAATATTGGTGCATTGATTTTCAGAACCTATGGTAAATAAATTTAACTACCTTTGTTAGAGACTATTAGCATATTTTAGAGGTTTAAAAATGTAATAGCTAGTTTTAAGCACGAAAGGGTAAGCATCAGCCCAATTTCCAACTTTTTCTATCGGTTTAGTATTTTAATAGTCTCTGAAGAATTATAGCAGTCACCAGGGTTTAAATAAGGAAACCAGTAGCTTAAGAACAGAAGTGTTAACATAGAGTTTACTGATTTGCTAATTTAATCTGTGACACTTAAAACCTACAGCAGGGTGGAATGCTGCTTTATATTCTCCTATTGTTGGTGACTGTTCTCATATAGATGTTCATTAGGGGGCCTCTGGGGGTGGGTTAGATGCCCCTTTGTCCTACTTGATCGTTGAGGGCAACTAGCAAATGTTTGGTAGGCATATTATATTTCTATGTCTATTTTTCCCCTCTTAATAAAAGCTTGCAGAGTATTAGTTGCGAATGCGTGTTCTTATTGCCTCTTCTTCAGGAAGTAGATCTTCTTAAATGTAAACCGAAAACTTGTTTCTCCTACCAGTTCAGGATAACCTGTGAACGGGCTTGCCCTGGAAGATGGAAGGTTAAAGTACCTCAGCTGTATCTGTAGTTCACTTGACTTTGCCTGTTCATTTTGATCAGCATTCAGCATGTCATTTTATCAAGAGTGAGCCCCTCCCCCCCCNGAATACACAGCCAGAGATTTCCTGGAGCATTCTTTTGAGTACACATTTCCAGACAGCACGTTAAACATGTTAAAACTTTCCTCGTTCAGATGGTGCTCGTCATCAGCGTGCCTTTTACATCAAATGTGCTTTTCCTCCTAATCCAGTGACCTTTTCTGTTCTGGTTGATATCTTCTAAATAACTTTTCCTTGATGGCTCCCTTCTTGCATTCGGTAGTTCAAATCCTCTCACCACACAGGTTTACTCTTTAAATATCCTGATAGCCACCGTGTCAGGAAGACACAGAAAGCATTTTACAATCAGTACAGTGTAGACAAACGTATAAACCGTTCTTGGGAAGTTTGCCTGGGGAAAAAGAAAGATATTCAAATGAGAATGGGACTGGCAGTTAAAATAGAGGCTGCAGCTATTATTGTCGAGCAACATTATATAACCGCTCTTTATATGACAGCATCCTATTTAGAGGCTGGGGCTCGGGTCAAAGATAGAGAGGTAGGTTGGTCAGATGTTGGGTTTGGGAAACTCAGTGTGGGGCAGCTTGCACCCTGGGCAGACTCTTCGGCATCGAGGTGTAGAAGTGTACAAGTTGTGCACAGATGTTGAAAGAAAATGGTTATCGCCGACTGCCATCCACGTTCTCTCTACCATTCACACCTAAAAAGGCCTCCGGTGTCAAGATACCGCGGTCATCTTTTCTTGTAGATTTGGGGTAGAAAGGAGGAAGAGAGAGGGTAGGATTTACGATTGAGTTTAAGGAGTGACTCAGTAATAGATTTGTTCATTTTAATAAGTATTTGTCCAGTGTCTTCTGTCCCAGCCGGGCCCTAGGTGCTGGTAGATGCTGGCCGATGCCAAGAGGAATGAGACACTGTTCTGGCCCTGAAGGAAGGAACGATAGAGTTTGGGGAGCAAAACGTGGTTTACCAAAATAAAAAGGCTGTGTTTACACATGTGTAGAGCCACAGGAGAAGTGCTTGGATTGCAGAATACATCCGTGCCCTGGGAGCGCAGGGGCGGGGCCCTGGGGGGGGGGCGGGGGGTCGGCAGGGGACTAGGCGGGCAGGAAGACAGACCCTGCTAGGAAAAGTGTCTGTGGGAAGGCTGAGCCTGAACAGACGGCTCACTGGAAGTGAAGTCTGGGACTGTTACTCAGCTTTGTGTATCAGATCATCGGTTTCTGGTTTATGAAGTGAGGCTACTCTGTAGGGATAGTAGATTCAGCTGAGAGCTAATGTTAGTGGCGCTCCAGACAAACCGTATCTGCACCTTCTACCATCTCTTTTCTGGAACCTTTGCTATTCTGTGTTCTCATTAGTGAATCTTTTTATCCTCTGATGCATCCACTGTGGCTGTGCACCCCCTGATGTCTGTCCTTCGGAATTACCCAATAGAGATGCAGAGCGGGGGCACCCCCTCGGCCAGTGCCACCTCCCAGCGGCACAGGCAACCACCCCTGCTTCTGAGGGCCTGCTCTCAACTGTAAGAAAAGGTGTGAGTTGATCCAGGTCTGTGGTCTGATTTGACAAACCTCTCTGCCTCGGGTTTGCCAATTCCGCTCACTACAAAGACTTCTGAAAAGTCATAGCCTGTGCATAATCTCTGTCTCATAAAGGAAAATGTTGATGCCATATTATCAGAGGGTGTTGTTATATGTGGCACCCACGGTAATTATAGCATACGACATGTAATTATGACAGCTCTGAGCTGTCTGGGTTGAGAGACACTTCAGAATTTAATTAGCCAAAGGCAATAATAATAAGAGACAAAACGTAGGCCGTATCCTTCAAATGGTCGAAATTGAGCCGTCTTCAAAAAGGGGAGGATTAAGAGAAAACTCACTGGAGAGGCAAAGTTGCATTGCAAAACAACGGCAGTTTTAAACTCCATGGTGGTTTTAACATTATGATTGTTTTCAACTTACTCCAATGTTTGACTGTCTGGCTGCACTGTAAACTCCAGGAGAGCAGGGACTGTGTCTCTCTCTCACACTGTGCCTGGCATCTGAGGGAGCACTCGGTAAATCCCTCAGAATGGGTTGAGGATGAATGAAATGAGCAAATTTAATTCACCCAAACCAGGGCTTGACAACAGGTTCCTTGTTGCGTTTGTCATACAGACCTTCTCCTCCCCCACTTTCCTTCTTTGCGATTGATATAATTATTAAAAAAAAAAAATTAGGTGCCGGTACTTAAAAATGGGAAGACGTACATAAAATTCTGGATCTTTCTGCGTATCTGGAAATCCCAGAAGATCTGATGACGCTGGGCTGGTCTTCCCACTTAGCAGCAACGGATTGGACAAAAATGGCAGCTGTCGCGTCGGATAGGGACTGTCCTCCGCGCTTGGTTTCATGTCCACTGCGCTTGGTTTCTGCACTTGTCCGGGTGCTATGGCCCTCTGAGTTTGGAATCTGGGAATTGTTAACCTTTTTTACCCTGGAAATTGCCTCCTGTGGTCACGCAGCTCGTGTTTTAAATAGAGCAAAAATGTTGGATTTTTCAGGCACACTCATTTTTGTATCATACTTACGAAGTGATTTTAAGCCTCTTCGTTTTCTACTTATGACTTGTGAAATGAACTGCTGTGGGCTCTGGTTCATCTGGTTTTGTGGGAGGGTTTCAATTATATGCCTTACACGTCGGGATCCACGTATTGTTTTTTTTTGCCTCTGCTTTTCGGTGAGCAGAACTTGAGCCCCCAATCAGTGCCACATTGAACGCTCACCAAAAGCATAGGAAGGGCAGAAGGAACAACCAGGCGCCTTGGTTTTTACTGTTTTTACTGTTTACAGACTAGTTAGGGACATTAAACACAGATGCAAGCTTTCAGCGTTCCAAGGGCAGAGATGCAAATACTTGTGTTTATGATCTTGCTTTACAGTCTCTAAGAATTAAGACTTCCTTAAATACTTACTGAAATAGAATTTTTTCAAAGCAGACTTCTCCTGGTATTACCTGGATGAGGCATTTCATACCATTCTGTATTAACTTTCTCTCTGGATAAGATTAAATATGATAGTTTTCCAACCTCTAATGTCTATTTTCTTTGGAAAATGTGTATTTGTCATGTTAAATGTGATGTGACAGCCATTGCTGTATCACACAGGGCAGTAAAAATAATATATATACACACACAGAGGAAGCTAAGATCCCATGTGTTAAGACATATGTTTGTATATAACCGTTTTCATATTGGCAGACTTTTCTTTTTTTTTGTTCAAATGATTGATTTTAAAAGTAAGGTTATATAGAAATGATATATACAAGACAGTAGTGGACAAGCTGCATGAAATTAGTAACATGAATCTTTAAGTTCCAGATGCCTGTGCAAAAAATAAACAGCCTACCGAGGAGCCAGTGGCTGAAGCAACACAGTATTGTATCTAGGTAATTCTGGGTTTAGCTACCTTCAGACTACATTTATTTCCCCATTTAAATTGGGGTTGGCCAGGACTAGGTGCCTCTTAGTAATTTTCCAGCCAGCTCTACGTTTAGAATAAACTGAAGCTGAACCATAGTGGGCCTCCAGAAAAAACAGAGTTCATGTGCCATTTTCGTGTTCATTCCTACATCGGTGTTGCTTCTTTGCCCTGGGCCTTTTTCCTTAGTAGGCGGCCATCAGATCAGATCATTGCTGGAAGGGAATGTGTTTTATGGGTAGCAGGTGTGTTTGGCCTGATTATTAATTAGAATAATTTGACCCTGCCTCTCCTGGATCCACTCTTTATTGCCCACTCCTTGCTCCTTGCGGGTAGAGTAGGTGTGCGTTTGGGTAAAATGGACAGCCTCCATTTAGAAAGCTACTTTGCTAAGGGTTTCTGCTTGGCAAATAATTGGGCAGTTAAATGGAGACAGCACAGAGCTGGAGAAGACTGGTCTAGCTTTTGGGGGCAGGTTGACTAGAAAGTGTACATATCAGTAAAGCTGTCATCAGGGTTCCATTTCTATTATTTTCAAGACCTGGAAATTAAGCCATGTGAGCCAAACTTTAGATTTGGAGAGTAATGGACTTGTGCTTATTCCCTAGTTTTGTTACATGACTTAATTTTTAAGAGGTATCATTAAAATGTTCCTGTGTTTTCTGAGTAGTTAGAAAAATTCAGCAGTGACTGAAGTGTATAACTGCTTCAGATAGAAATTTTCTTTGGTCTTTGTATTGGAATATTGAGTTCTAGCTCATGGGAGAAACCATAACACACTGAAGCATGTGTTTGGTTAGTGATGTTTTGGGTCACTGAAGCAGCCAGAGTCTTGTACCTCGTACATCTTTCCTGATTTCCCCACTTTAATTTTTGTTTTGCGTTGCCAGAATGGTCTATATGAGACCCATCTTTCTTCTCATTACCTTGCAAAAAGTCCATATGAAAAGCATCATTTTAGAATGACTGTTTTATTTATAACTTATTTGGTGACTTTAGTCATGACTGAAAATAAAAGTAATATAAAATATGAATATACTAGGAATTACAAAGGAATGCCATCCATATTTTTCTTTTGGGTGCTGTGATGGGAAGTCAGACCTTAGGCTTCTATATACCCTGTCTGTGAATAATACCTGTTTTAAAGACCCAACGGATCCATTGAGGGTGCTGTTGGGTGATGGGGGACATTATCCTTTAATAGATGGGGGTTCACATCCAATTGACTTCTCAGGAGTCTCCATTTTCTCTTGTTTGTTTATTTACTTGTTTGAGAGAGAGAGAGAGCACGAGCTAGGGATGGGGAGAAGGAGAGAGAATCTTAAGTAGTCTCTACGTTCAGTGTGGAATCTGACTTAGGGCTCCATCCACAACCCTGGGATCATGACCTGAGCCAAAACCAAGAGTTGGACGCTCAACTGNATCATTGCTTCTACAAGCTGCCTTGGGACTTTGAAGTGCCTCTCTTTAGGAGAGAGTGCTCCTCAGGAACACTGCACCAGCTATGTGCTCCACCTTTGGATCGAAGCAGAGGCTCCTTCAGTAACAATTACTCCCAACACCAAGGGGCAAGTATTAGGATAAAAGATTCTGTAAGTTGGCCTCTTCCAGCGATTTCAGTGCCTTAATGTGAAAGATTCACTAAAGGTCAGATATTCGACATTGAAAGAATTCCGAGTATCTGAGTTTTTGGCATTTACTTCAAACTTAAATGTTACTTTGTGAGCTTGCTGATCACCAGAAGGCTTGTGGTCTCCATGTTTAGTCCTTTAGTCCAGTGGTTCTTAGTGGGCAGTAAGCTGAGTTGTTGCAAAGAATGGCTTTTGATAATTTTGATTTCTTTGTTCCCTCTGTGGTGGAGGGAGGGAGTGATAATGGGCTTCCAAGGTGCTGGGAATGGTGCTGGGCGCTTATAGACATCATTTCATCCAGAAATCATACACCCTGTAAGGTGCTGATCATTTTTACAGACAGAACCGGTGACAAGGAAAGTTAAGTACCTGCAGCCGGATTTGAATCCATTTAGAACCTACCTTTCAAAAAGGTTGGAGTTGCTCAGGTTAGGCATATCTCATTGTCTTGTTCAGGTAAACAGTTGGGAGAGACCTGGGACCGAGTTCGGCCCCTTGTCCATGATAAAGTTCATTGGGAAGAGTATTCCTCTTACCTTATACAATATCTTTTATGATCTTCACATTAGCTCTGGAAGGTGGCATTGATTCTGGATCTGGAGTTTCTGAACCTTGCAGGCCACGTGGTAGTGGTGGTGTCTGAGGCCCGGAGGTACGAGTTGTGTTTGGAGGAGGAATTGGGAGTGAAGTCATCTGAGGCCCAGGTCACCAGGGCCCCTCTTTCCTTAGGGGGATGGTTCTTTCTCTGAGATTTGCAGCAGGGGTGTGGTTCCCTCTGGGGCCCGCAGCTGTGGGGAGAGACTGTGGTGACCAAAGAAGGGAAGCAGGGGTTCCTTGTCCCTGGGAGGCTTGCCATGGGAGCATGGAGATGACCTTTTTGTCTGCCTTCTTCTCCCAAGCCCCGCCTTTCATTTTCATTCAAAAATTACATCACCCCAGAGGCACAGTTTTTGTGTCTGAAGAACTCTAACAACTTATTGCAAGACTTGAATCTATTAGATTGTTTTCCATTCTGAATTTATGATTGTTCCCCTTAACTAATGTCAAAACTGCAAGAAGAAAACACCCTAAGTTTATTCTTCAAAGAGAAAGAAAATGGCCACTCTGCTCCATGAGCATTCCTTAGATCTCTCACCTCTGCTAATTCTCGTTCTCGGAGGGAATACAGAATTAAGTGTCCTGCAGTATTTGTACCACAAGCCGTGATACCGCACCCATTTGCTAGTCAGTTCCTCAGTTTCTTTGTTTCAGATTGATGAAGGGCTGCTTGGACTCTGTCTCTCCTCAAGATGTTAATTATATGTTTCAAAATCATGTGTTCTGTTAAAAATCACTTACGCATAGCCTTGGAAAGAGAACTGGAGGCAGGGAGTTGCTTCAGGGGTGCAGAATATTGTTTTGGAGGCCTTGGGAAATAAATCTTAAGAGTTAGTTCATTTACCACCAAGACATATTTAGTCAGTGTATATAAACAAAAGAAGTCACAGTGCGCCTGGACATTATTTGTCCCAGATGGAGTTTAAACTTGGCTCATTATCCTGCACTGATGTCATTGGTGCATGAACTGGCCCCGAATTAGAGCCGTGCATTGAATCTGCTGTGTACTCGTATGTGCTGAGAGCGGCGAGGAGGAGCGGAGGGGCTGGCTGGAAAATCTTTGTCACATTTTTCCTCTGTTGTCTGCAGAGACTAGTGTCAGTCCTGAATTTGGACTCGGTGCAGAATGAGGGAAGGATTGGAATAAGCTGTTCATTTGTACAGATCAGTATGTGTCTGCACTCAGGGATATCATCATTCCAACCAAGAGTACAAATGCTCTGAGCTTTCCAACAGTTGCTTACAAAACTCTGATAACTAAGATCTAGAAAGGAAAATCTTAAAGCATTACATTTTTGAAGAGTGTTTTCAGTCTGTTTGTCTGAAACCTTAAATCTGGACAGTTTCTTTAAACTTTTTAATGGTCTTAAGTGTCCAGCTGTATTATTCTGTTTTCCTGGAATGTATGGTGGATAACCTCTCAGGCTACTTGCTTAAGTGTTTAAAAAGGCAAATGCCTGATGCTCCTTGGAGAATGTGGCCAAGTTTAATTCTGTGTGTTTGAGAAGGCAGCTTATGGGTCAGAAAAGGGTCTTCTGGAGTTCTGAACAGTTACTAGGAAATTTCCACGTACGGTGGTGTTATTTTATTTTTTATTGCTGATTTTCATTATGATAATCTTAATTAGATGCATTTCCAAGTAATTCAAACCATTTTGTAGATGTAAAGGGCTTAGATTTTCGAACTTCTGTGAATGGATTCCAAATTCACCATTATTGCCTGAGACCACGGAAGCCGAACAGACACCGGAATGCAGATGAGTTGGGAGGTGAACTTTTAAGGAAAGCCAGAGAGTTTCTCAAACAAAATCTGGGCAAAGGTGAGAATTGGTTGGTTTTAGGTTTTTTTTTTTTTTTTTANGCCACATTTTTTTTTTCTTAAAGGTTTGTCACTGGTAGAAAGTTGAAGATAAAGAAGCATTACTAGTTATTTATTGAGCACATACAATGTGTAAGCCTTGTACCAGGGGTGTATTAGGGTTGCTCTTTTCCTTAATTGCAAATAATATGAGGTATTCTCTCTCTCTCTCCCCCTCCCTCTCCCTCCCCCTGCCTCTCCCTCTCCCTCTCTTGTGTATGAGTGAGGAACTACAGGGCTAGAAATGTTAAGTGCCTTGTGTAGCTGGACTCAAGTGCCATCTATCTGATTTGCTCTTCTCATTGGCAGCTTGGTTATCTTGGTTGATTTTTACACTACTAGGTCAAAAAAGGGCTGAAATTAAAAGAAGGTGAGCAGAGAGTGACTTAACTACTCAATATTTACACGCTAGCCTGTTATTTAGAAGACAGCTGTGGCCTGAGTTCCATCCAGTTTTACCTCAACATACAGTATGGCAGGAAGAGACACTTAAACATGTAGAAGAAATATGTGCCATTGTGTAATTACTTTTTTTAATCTTAAAATTGTTTACGATTGGTTTTTGTAATTTAAAGATGGCATTGTACGTGATATGGTTTTATCTAAAATTCTGAGTCCTTAACTTATTCTTCAAATCTTTTTGTGTATGTACAATATGACGAGAGGCAAACTTTAACTTCAAGATTTAAAAAACGAATGGACTGGTTTGAAATGGAAATATTTAGGAATCAGAAAGTAGATGTTTTGGGGAGATGATTCACTTTGGGCCCTTGACAATGAGTCATGGTTCTCCTTTGACACCTAATTCTATCTGTTTCCCAGTATTTTACCAGTCCTACTAGTCGTCCTTTTCTTATGGTGCACAAACCACCTTATCTGTTATGCCTGCTTGATGAGGTGACTGGAAATAAAGGGATGCCAGGATGGCAGTTGAACACTCTGGGGCTTAGCTTTTTAGAGTAAAACCCAAGAACCAACGAGAAGAAATAAAGGACAGAACAAGTTGGGGAGGAGGAGGCACAAGACGGGTGGACTGTGGATGCCCATCAATGAGAGCGGGGTCGATGTGGAAGTGGCAGAATCACAGAGAACGAACTAGAGTGACAGGAAGTAGGAAAAATGGAAGTAGTTCTGGCTTGCAAAACCATAGAGCTTACTATAATACCTCCGTCATCTTAAGAGAGTTCAGTGTTGGTAAAGAGGTGGGGCAGAAAGTGTCTGCAGCAGACCTCGTGACCTGGCTAGCCATATTTAAAGGTTAAACCAGCATTTGTTTTTGAAAACTTAAACTTTGAACAGCTTAATCCCTGAATGATGTCCCAGGTGGATGTTTCATTAACCTCTTTACTGGTCTCCATGTGCCCAGTGTCTTCCGTATCAGTTTGAGGTCCTCACTGCTATCAGAGTAATCTAGTAATGTTGCTTTCCCATGGAGGAGTTCTACTGCTCACAGGAGAAAGTCCAGACTTTTAAGTGGGGCGAACAAAGACTTTCCCTAGGTGGCCCTGCTCTGCAGTCTCACCTTTACCCCTCTGTTCTCTGCATATGCCATTATGGCCACGTCGGAAGTCTGAACACATCCTGCTGTCCAGGCCTCATGCATTTGCTTGTGTGTGATTGTTCATTTGCTTATCCACTTGCAATCTCTCACTTCTGCTTTAAATGTCACTCCCAACTTAGCATTCCCTGATTTCTCCATGCTTCCTTCAGCTTTCATATTCATAGCTCTTTGTAGCACATAGTCTGATTTTATTACCGTTCATTATATTTTCTACCCTTGCACCAACACACAAACGAGTAGGATGTCATCTTTCTTGTCTTGGAATCATCAGTGCTTTATAACATGCCTGGCACATGGTAACTACCCAGCAAATAATGCTTTTGAAAAATCAGGGCTTACATAATAATAGCATTGGGCATCGATGTTAAATAAGTGTGATCAATGGAAAGTCAAGGGCTGAATAAGTGATAACATGCTGTGTAGTGGTGGGGAAGGGAAGCCCCCTCTGTTCCGTAAAATCCTTCCAAATCCCTAAAATAAGACCTCTTTGAATTCATTTCTGGTTTTATGTTAGTGGGCATAAGATACCAGGCACTAGGAGTGCTAGTTTTAAACAATTGAAGACGCATAGTAATTTAGAAGAGTTAACTCTAGAATATCAGGCACTGATTTCCTGTCACTTATAAGGATGAGGATATTCCCCTTGGGTACATTATTTCTTGATTACATCTTCATGGGGGAAGAACAGTGTTCAATGAATGACATGGCCAATATTGAAATAGGCTTAAAAATATTAGAATCTTGGGAATATAGGCAGTTAAATCTGTTTCTTCACTGAACTGGCCTTGAGATTCTTCTTCTTTTTTTTAATGTTTGTTGATATTTGAGAGAGAAAGAGAGAAGGACAGACAGAATGCAAGCGGGGGAGGGGCAGAGAACGAGGGAGACCCAGCATTCGAAGCAGGCCCCAGGCTCTGAGCTGTCAGCACAGGGCCCGACATGGTGCTGGAACTCAAAAACTGCGGGATCATGACCTGAGCTGAAGCCGGACACTCAACCATCTGAGCCACCCAGGTGCCCCTGGCCTTGAGATTCCGATGGTAGAGTTGTTTGTTTAGGTTCAATGCATAGCCTACCAGACATGCATGACATGAATTAACACGTCAGTGTGGATCACATCGCTCTTTCTGAGCATGAGGAAGCTAGATCTTAATGGCGGGGGACATTTTAGATTCCGTGTGCAAAGCACTTTCATGGTAGGGCTGGTGGGTGAAAAGCGGTCTGAACTGCCCATTCTCTATCCGTGTAGTCAGAGCCCAGCCTGTGGGCAATGGGGTGTGTGGCTGGAATTGAGGGGTAGGAGGGGTTGTATCTCACCTGATGGACATTTTTGACAAGCATTAACCCTGAAGTAGTGATGACAAGAACCAAATTTTGATCTCCATGGACATAATTTTCAACTAAAGGAAGAAGCATTCTACTTTTTGGCACTGAAAAACAGTGTGAAAAGTTTATTTATTAAAATGAAAGAAAATTATTTAAGTAAACATTATGGTGCCTCAAATGCTCAAAGATATTTGGGGGCTGTTACTTTCAGCCAGGGAAAAACTATACTTAAGCTTGCATAGAATTTTGGTCTTTTATATTCTTGGTTTTTATCTTGAAAGTCCTGTAGTTGAAACCTTAGACTCTGGCATTTGTGGCTCTCTTAAAAGAGGCTTTTAACCTAGTTTTGGCCATCTATATTACATTTTGCATTTTTTCCATTTAAGTTAAGGCTGTATTTTTATTCTTAGCAAACAGCAGCTCTTTTTGTAATAGAATCTCTTTATTCAAGGCAGTATACAATTAAAGAGAGTAGAAATGTATGACTTCTTACAAGCTGCCATTGTATTCTCTTTATAGCCCTTAACACTATCTATAAAGGTTTTATTTTTTGCTTAAACACAACCCACCCCCCACCCTTCCTCATCCCATGTAAGTTCTGTTTGTCAGCCTGAGGTGGGCACAACTTTGTATTGTCTAAGGCTCTGTTCCCAGTGCCTGGAGGAATGCCCAACCCATTCTGGCCACTCATTGATACTTGTTAAATTAACAGAGATACAGTAGTAATTCTTCTGAGGACGCTTGTTTTATGAAATGGACTTACTAAACTCTTTTGAATGTGTGTAGTTTCAGCAGGCACTGGCATAATTTCAGTGTATAAACATGTCTCCTCGATTTGATTTCTCTTCCCTTGGTTACCTGTTAATCCATTCCTGTCTTTTTTTGTTAATCACAGATGACTGGGAAACCTGGAAACTGGGTTCCAGTCTTCCCAGGAGTCATCTTATTTTTCTTATGCCTTCTATTGGCCCATGAGAAGTGGCATCTAGTGATCGTGATAGTCAGTCATTAGCTCCTTGGTTCATCTTAGGATTCTAGGGGAATTCAAAGACTTGACAAGGACTTTATGAGAATAAATCTTGCTAAGTATAAAAACAACTGTTTGTTGTTAGTTAAGGTTTTCTAACTGCCATATTGGGAATTATGGGCCCTGGCTCAGGGAGTGGGCTTAGATTTCCTAGAAGAGATCTTGTCCTCAGATCATGTCTTGGAGACACGCCTTTGACCCAGTTAAGTGAGTTCTCTCCTTATAGCTATTTATTAAAGTATAAAGTATCTTCATGAAGAATTGACTTTGTGAAGCCCACAGCTATTAGAGCGGGGAATGCATGTGTCAGAAGAGAAGAGCGTCCATTTTGGTCAGATGGGGCTGGATTCCAGTGCTTACTCTGTCATTTTGTAGTTTTGTGACTTTAGACAAGTTATTTACTTTCCTTAAGCCTCAGTTTCCCCACCTATATAGTTTTGTTAGTAATACCTATCTGGCAGACCACAGGGGTTTAATCGTTGTAGGAAAAAAGCTGTTAAAAAGAGTTGCTACAGTAGCCTGCATCATGCTGAATTAATTTTAGAGCTATGTAATCATCGATGAGGAAGACAACTTTTGAACCTGCCATTCTTTGAAGAAATCAAACCATTGAAAATTTTGGAGCACTGAAATATTCCTGCTCCTTGCTTTAAACTGAACAAGTCTGGGATGCCTGGCTGGCTTAGTCCATAGAGCTTCTGACTCTTGATCTCCTGAGGTTGTAAGTTCAAGCCCCACACTGGGTATTAAAATGTAAAAAAGAAAAAAAAATTACCCGAACGAGTTCTAAAGCTCAGGAAGAAACAAATCAAGACTGTCATATCAGTGTTACAGACCAGGCTCCAGCTTCACATCCCATGCATGTCCCTGTGCCTTGACCCAGTGTGTAAGTACTTTTGGAGACTTCCTGGTCTTGTATGTGTTTTTCCTGCCAGCTTTGCTTTCAGGCTCTAGGTTGGACAGGTGAGCAGATGAGGCAATCAATACTTCTGTAGCCTCTTCGAGTACATTTCTATTTTACCTGTCACATTTTAATCCTGGGACATTTTCTTTGTGTATATCATTCCCACAAAGATAATTATTGGTTATTTGCAGCTCATCTTTTCCCTTTTCCTGATTCGGAGCCAAAAGAGGGGACTCGGAAAACAAATGATGCCTGGGTGGAGCTTTGCCAGGACTTCTCTGGAGTTTAGGAATCTGGAGGGAGGGAGGAAGAGAGGGAGAGAGAGAGAGAGAGAATCTAGAAAAAAGTGCTGCTTTTCCTCTCATGTAGACNAGAGAGGGAGACACAGAATCTGAAACAGCAGAAGTCATTTTTTCAAAGTTATTAGATATTCATGGATAGAATCATTCCTCACATGGAGCTCTTCTGCAGCTTTTAGGTTGTATCATCCCCCCCCCACCCCCAAAGATATCTGTTGAATAATCGTAAATGCTGGCTCCAAGTTTCAAGTGTTCATTTACACATAAAACTGTTAAGAGCAAGTTAAGACCAGCCTCACAGAGTATGGCAAATGAAGAAAGCTCCAGAAATGAAACGAGATCCCCTCTCCTAGCACAGTTTTCATCTTCATGGTCCAGGGATTGGATTTAACTTGTAAGGAAGCTGCAGATGTAATGATCCATCTTTGGTCAGTCAGTACCATTCTCCCAGAAGGGGCTTTTGTGATGGACACACACGGCGGTCAGCGGGCTGGTCATTTGTTACTTGAGGCCTACGTTGGGAACTTGCCTCCAGCAGTAATCTTAGGCATTGGTCTGGTTAATCAGCCACCCACAATTTATTTATTTTTTTTAATGTTTTTTTAATTTATTTCTAGGAGAGAGAGAGAGACAGCGTGAGCAGGGGAGGGTCAGAGAGAGAGGGAGTCACAGACCGAAAGAGGCTCTAGGCTCTGAGCTGGCAGTCAGCACAGAGCCCGACGCGGGGCTCGAACCCACGAACCGCGAGATCATGACCTAAGCGAAAGTCGGACGCTTAACCGACTAAGCCACCCAGGCGCCCCCAGCCACCCACAATTTAAACGGCAAAAATAGCTTTCCTTTACCTCATCTACTGGGCAAGAAACCTAGTTCGATTTATACCTTTGAAGGAGAGGTCTGTGAACACCTTTTTCAGCGCTCTTGTCGGGCACAACTCTGTCACGATGCTGTCTAGCCTTTTACTGAATGATATTAATTCTCCCTCTTGTTTTATTGTTTAAGGTTTTGGAAGATTGGTTACTTAGGTTTCATTAATGTTTGACAAACGTGCCTCTGGTTATTTTAGGCTGCTTGGTTCCTGTAGCCCTAGTGGCTCGGAGACTGATCTGATGAAGCCAGGGTAGCCCGAAGTATGCTCTTGTGATTTGATTAACATGGTTCTGTTTTAACATCTCTGGGGACAAAGAATCTATCAGTGGTTAAAATCTCTCTCTCTCTTTCTCTTACTCTCTCTCTTTGTCTCCCTCTCCCCCCTCTTTTCCCTCCTCTGACAAGACACAGAATGAATGCAGCATGAATTGTTTTAATGCTGACTTCAGAAAAGCAGGAAATGCTTAGTGAGTGGACGAAAAACGATGACGTTTGGGCAGTGGTAGGATGTTTTACGTTATGCATTTCTGAGAACTTGGAATAGTTATGTCTGTCTGCATTGTGGCTAGAGAGAGAAAGAGGAGGGCAGAGAGAGAGAGAGAGAGAGAGAGAAAGGGAAAGGGAGGCTGCTATGATAGGAAAGGTTAAGCGCCAGGGAGCCTGCCAGGGTGTGACTCATGCTCCTCAAGGCTGTGGGTGATGCAAGGCAAGGCTGCTGGCGTCTCATTCATGTCTGTTGTCAGGGACAGATCACTGGGCTGGTGTGTGTCAAAACTTTTTTCTCTCTCCTTTATTGACAGTGAAAACAGCAAGGTGGTCAGTTGGCCCCAGGATAATAAAATGCTTTCTTTTATAATAACTCCATGCCAAGATGAATGCAGCTTGGTCCAATAATGACTTTAGCTCTAAGAAAAATTGATATTGGGACACAGGTGATTTGCCTGGTTTCTGAGGTAACTTGGTAGATTTATAATCTGGTTGCCATAGCAACCCAGCAGCAGGGAAAATTACAGGAACTAAACATTTGAAGAGTGGTATTTTAGTAGGATGCTTAAAAGCTCTTTACCTATCATCTTTCTCCCTGAAGAAGCCGGGTGGGGGTCAGGAATTGGCCTCCGTAAGCAGAGAGAGCCGACGGCATAAATAGCTTTTGGAGGCTGGGTGCCTCAGGGCCATTCCTTGAATTGTGGCCTGGTGTCCATGACCGCTAAGAACTGTTCCACCCTTCATGCAGTGTGAAAAGCAGGTAATGTGACGGCATCTGGAACATACCCCAATTCAGAAATCCCTTTTCTTGCCCGGGACTTTCCATAATACTGGTGAATTGTACTTTGAGAACCAGCCTTTGGGACATGCTATCTGACAGTTTTGAGAGTAGTGGGAAGAGAGTACTTGAATCAGGGATTGTCGGAGAATATCTGGGGCAGAATCTTGGTGTCCTTTGATTTTTTTTTTTTTCCCTCCAACTCATTAATTCTACGGGCATATAGTATAGGTCTTATACTGAGACGTTCCACACAAGAAATGGTTTCTGCTGTATTACAGCGATGCTGGAATCGGTCTAAGGACTTCTAAAAAGACGCAGAGAACTTTCTTTGTTGGAGTGTCTTTTTTTTATTCCATTGTAGTCAAGTTATGGTCTATGTTTATGTGAAAATAAAGTTAAATCAAAACTATTTTCGTGTTAAGAATGACTTTAAAAGCTCGGTTTCAAAAAAGCAATTGAAATGTTTTAATATCTGTATAGAGATCTGAAGGGATTTCCTTTTGAGTTCTTAAAAGGGCACAGTGTGTTTACATTGGTGAGAATTTGAATACTTAAGACTGAAAGATTATTGACACAGTTACTGTACAGGAAAAATAAATTGCCCTGAAACCACCGTTACAATTCAAGATAATGAGAAGCACCAGGGATGAAACTTGGACTGCTTTTCCTTGAAGGATCTTGTTTTCTCCAGTTAATGTAGTTCCTGATTTAAATAATTATAATATCCCAGCAGTGTCTTCTGTGGTGAACTATTAGAAGAAGCAAAATACATGGATATTAAAGGTTTAGGTTTTAAAGATGAAATAGCTTTGATCTCCAACATTTTTACAAAACATAAATTATGGTACATACAGTAAATAATGTTGACTGTCTAGGTTGAACATTATGAAAGCTCAATTTCTAGGTTAAAATAATTGTTTGCGATCGTTTTCCTTTATTTTCAGTATTCCTTCAGTAGAAATAGTATTCAAGCACATATTTATTCTATGCCAGGTACAGTTTTGAGTACTTCTTTCCTGCCAGACCTTGTCCTTCTAGAGCCAGTGTTAAAGAGGGAAGGACAGACCCTAAAATAATAGCTTAATGAATTGCAGTTCTAAATTCTAGGAAGGAATAGAGGTGTGTGTGTGCCCGAAAACATATGGTGGGAGACCCAACCTGTCCTGAGAGGCAGAAGCCACTTTTCTTTGCTTTTTTTTTTAGATTTTATTTTTAAGTAATCTCTACACCCCACGTGGGGCTCGAACCCACAACCCCAAGATCGAGAGTAACAATGCTCCACTGACTGAGCCTGCCAGGCACCCCAGCAGATAATACTTCTTAAGCTGACAAGAATGAATAGGCATTAGCTGGTCAGACAAAGCTGAAGATGGGTGGTAGGCAGTGAAGGAGAATGGGAAGCTTATTACTGACAGACGGAACGGTGTGCTTGATAGTTTCATTGCAGGGAGGGACAAGCCTTGCTAGCAGAGCTATAAGATGAATATGACACTGACATCCTTCCAGTTTCCAGAAATGTACGGTAATTATTTGAGTAGTGTTAACCTTGCCCATGGTGATTCTCAAGGACAGTTTTTAAGCTTGAATTACATCTTTTAATTTGTATGTAGATATAAATTAGTGATCCTTTTTCTTTTGTTACCTAAAGGAACCAGGTGAGAACTAAAACTGTAAGGCTCTTGGAAGAACATACGTTACCATTGCTGTGCTTTGTCTAGTCTTGGACGTTGTCTACTAATATTAAATATTTATGTTCACTGACATTTAGTTAATAGATTTAAAACTTTGAGAGTTTGAGGCTGGTTTGTAAGATCATTCGTTTATTTCATAGTGTGTATTATTATTTCTGGACCTTATACACGGACACTTTATTCTCCAAACATTTTTCTTATAAATTGCTTTCTTTTTTTACACAGTAGAATCCTATAACCCAGGTCAGTAATGGACACTTGGGAGCAATATGCAGTAGTGTTAGGCCAGAACGATATTTCTCTGTGCCATTTTCCTTTAGAAGTCTAGTTTCTGGTCTTTTTTCTTCTTTATCTGTTATTTCTAAATTAGTGAAAGAAAAAAAATGACATTTTAGGTACATAACATCGTAACCAACACAGGAGAATTCACTTGGCTAAATTCAAAGACATGTACTCTCACCCCACCCTTAAAATTTGAACCAGCTCTAAGACATATCCTAAGTTTTGTGTTTGTACAGGATTCCGTGCTACATACTTCCTGTCTAGTACATAAATTGAAGTAATAAGACTGTTGAAGAAAAACCCCAGATGCTCTAGTATTAAATTGAGTTTAATGTGTTATTTTGGCAGGTCATTCTCGTTCAAGTTAATCCAGGTGAGACTTTTACAATAAGAGCAGAGGATGGAACACTTCAGTGCATTCAAGGTAAGGAAGTTTTTGTAAGCCTTCTAATCAAAGGGGTTTTCTTCTTTATTTATTGTTTTAAGGAAGTCAGGTTTTCTTTGTGTCTGCATGTTCTTTTCCGGAAGTAAAATTTATCTTGGATTTTTAAAAAATCTTTTTTATCTTTCTGTGAGATAGAGTCTTCTTAATGCCGATACAGCCCTGTGATGTATAAGGGACAAAAATTAAATGCCTCTAGTATTTTCTTGGCTTTTAAGTGAATTCATTTAATTTGGGAAAGCTTGCCGTATCTTAATATATTATGGAATTTGGAACATTTTAAGAGTTTGAAAGACTTTAACTTCTCAATTGAGAAAACGAACTTGTTCAAAGTAGATAAAAGTTTCAAATACATATTGTGATGCTAACCAGATGATGTTTTTAGAGGTAAAGTCTGTGTTGTCTGTTATTAGTTACCGATTAACAGATTATTCCAAAATTTAGTGGCGTAGAACAACAACATTGAGTATCTCAGGTTTTCGTGGGTCAGGGATTTAGGCACAGCTTCGCTGTGTCCCACGGCCCCAGGCCTCTCGAGAGCCTGAAATCCAGGTGTGGGTCAGAGCCCCAGTCACTGTAAGGCGTGTCCAAGGGTCAGTCTGTCTCCAGGCTGGCTCGAGTGGTTTTTGGCAAGATTTAGGGTTTTGTGGGCTCTTGGCAGGAGGCTTCCCTCAGTTCCTTGCTAAGTGGCTTCGGCGTGCGGCAGCTCGCTTCATCGCAGCAGCAGCTGGAGGGCAAGAGGGGAGTCCCGTGTCCAGCCCACTCGGGAAAGGGGATTGCACAGGGTGGGAACACCGGCGAGAGGGAGTCACTGGGGACCGTCTTCAAAAGCTGCTCGCCACCACCTCCTCTCTGCCCCTAGTAATTTATGTCCCTCCATATGCAAAATACCCCCTCTCAAGTTCTCCGGTACAGCATCAGCTCAGAGTCCAGAATCTTGTCCCCTAAATCAGTTCCAGGCGTAGGGTGACACTCCTTGGGTGTAGTTCTGTAAGTACAGCTCCTAGGGCATTTCGTTTAATTTCTAGTTGTGTAATACAGCGCCTCCTCTCTATAGTTCACTTTGGACAGAAATGACTTAGGTACTCTGAACCATATGGAGGTCCGTGTAGGATGCTCAATCCAGATCGGTAGGTAGCTGGAAACTCTGCTGTGCCTGAGGACACTTTTTGTGACCGCTCTTCTTGACAGCAGTTGGGATTATAGGGCAAATGGCAAATTGGCACGTAGTAGAGTTCAGTACTAGGTTATTGATTGGACTAGACTCTGACCAGAGGCCTTATTTTTAATTTCTGGAGTTGCTCACCAATATATAAATGAATGAAGAGAAATGCCCTTTAGTTTTAGTTTCTCATAATGAGCTGCATGGTAAAAGGGGGATTTTTCTGTTGCTTCAATAGCAGAGCATGCTGCTTTGTGGTTTTGCTACCTGTTTTTGTACCTCTAAGAATAAAATTTGGGAAACGAGCTTTTACTTTTGGAAAGATGAGTATATTTTCAAAGATTCAAGCCTACTGAGTTTTAATTGCATTTAATCTGAATTGACTTAACCATTTTATTAATGATGTTTACCAATTGCATTTCTCTGACCATTATGTTCCTGAAATTGATCTTTGGTGTTCTAAACCATTTAAAAACTGAATCTAGGCTTTGGAGATGAATCATACAAAGAAGCTTCAGGTAAAAGAAGAGAGGAAATAAATATTTTAAAATAGTATGATATAGAATCTTCTATCTACTTGCAGTTCCATAATAAACATATCGCCCACCAATAAAACCTCATAATCCACTGTCTTTAAAAAAAATTCACCCTAGAAAAATTAGATAAAATGTCATTTCACCTTCATAGAATGAACCTGGTATTTTCAGTTCAGTAAGAAAGAATTTGAGCTTCTCGTCGTGGTAACATTGGAGCCCCATGAATTAATTGGAAGGTAGACTGTGTTCCTCTACAACTTGAGTGTGTGCAGTAGAATCCATAAAAAGCAAATTGCTGAGTAAATCAACATATATGAAATCCACTCTTTCATGCCACCTGCTTTTATTGTTCTGTGTCTAAGGACTGTGCGTGCGTGTATGTGTGTGTGTATGTGTGTGTTCATTTAGCCTCTCCCCCACTTTTTTTTGAGTTTATGTCAGTAACTGGTGGTAATCTGCAGGGAATGTCGCAAGTGTATCACTGTGTTCACAATTGGAGCATTGTATTTATTCATGATGATACTTTGAGATAAGTGACATTAACAGCCCTTCCAGTGATTTCAAAAATGCCTTTGACTAAAGCAGAATTGTGGAGCCATTTATCTTTGCCTTCCCCAGCCTTCCTATCCTTTGTTCTCTTCTGAACCCCCAGCTACTGGGGTTATCTGCATGTGGGACATGGTGGTACCTGGTCCAATTAATTGAAATGACACAGGATAGAATGTGAGAAAAGGGGACAGGAAACCAAGTGGTGGGGTAGGGCTTGGGAAGCCCTGGGGCAACAGGATGAACTGCAGGAGCTATAGAAGGAACCTAGAATCCGGACCCAGGACTATCATCATTGTGTAATAGGCCCCGCCCCGTCCCCCAACAAATAAGCCTTCTGATGAGTTCCAGTGTAATTGAATGTTCTCCAGTTGGGTAGAGCGTATCAACACAGAATGTGGTAATAGGCAATATATTTGTAAATTCCAACACAAATTGTAACATTATTATCCTTTCACTATGATTAACATCCCTGTTGTTGCTAATACTTATTTTAGCTCTTAGGCTATGCTTTGTATTCCCTCATGTAATGGATATGAGAGCATGCATGGGGCTGAGGCTCACAGAGGTTAAATACACAAAATTCAAAAGAGGCAGAGTTGAGTTTTCACCTCTTGTATGTCTGGACTGGAGGCCCTTTATTGCCTTGCTCTGTGGCTCTACATCAGGGAACTGCAGTAGTAGGACTCCGTTCTCTTTGGGCATGTGACAAGAGCAAGGTCGATTTCTATTCTAAAATAACGGGATTCCGGGCAGGATACCAGTTTGAGTTCTCAGACGGCCGGGATGTAGTAGAGGTGGTTTGCAGCAAAAGCGTGTGGTAGAGACTGGGTCTTTGGAATAAGACAGATGTCCTCTTAACAGAACTCAGAGAAGATAGTGTGACATAGAAGTACTAACTTAGAATTCCTGAAATTATTTCTGCCCGAAGTTAGGACTGGGCCAGACTTGGGTTGGGCTGAGCTTCTGGGTGTGGGGCCTCCAGCTGCAGCTGCTGTAAGAGGAGGGGTGCCGCGGGAGAGGCCTGGTAATGCGGGAGGCCGTCCTCTCTTGCTTACCTTTTAAAAACCTAGTAGGGAAAGATCTGAAATGGAAACCTGTTGGAAGGGGGGTTCCTGAAAGAAGCATTTGCGTTTTACTAGGGATTAGAATGAAGAGAATGAAGCTCCAGTTGTGGTCTTTCAACACCAGCCAGCAGGTGGGGAGGTGGTTTTTTGGGGGTGTTGGTTGTGGCCTTTCTGGAAAGTTTGAAGTCATAGCTATTGCTTGTACCATGGATGAAACTGGCAGCTTAATAACTTCGCTCTTTCAACACTACTATTTCAGCGGGTTAGGGATTGCTGTTGGGAGTGGAGGGGATTAGGAGTAGGGAGCGGAGCTGGTTTTGGGGCCTTCCTGGAAACTCTGAAATTCCACCATATGACGTCAGCCTTCTTGACTTGGGAGTTGAATTTGTTAGCCCACTGCTTTTCTCTATAGGACATTTATGACATCACTAGAAAGACACCAGAAGCTCATTGTGATGCCACGAAAAGGCAGTTTGGAGAGTCAAAGCAAATCAATATAAAGAATCTGGTTACTCTGGGGGGAAAAACAAGACTTTGTTTTCATGAGAATGTCCTTGGTGATAATGAAGGAAGAAAAACACAGGAAACATACAATATGCTGTGAAAGCAAATTCATTTCTAATGGAATATTTCTCAATATTTTCTATGAAACATGAATCATAGGGCTTGAAGGGGCCACAAAAGGTCAGAGTGTATTCTCATTTGGAGGCGGCCCTGTACCTATGGCACCCTAGACAAAAGATTTTTCTTTCTTAGGCCAGATGAAAGTATAAAGAGCCAATTGTTAGGGGAAAAAAGGAATCTTAGCAATCAATATGAAGTCTTGCCTTTGCTTAAATTCAGGAATTAATAGAGGGCAGCTGCGGGCCTCTCCTTTTATTTTCATATCCATGTCTGGGCCGAGGTGCTGGCAATGCAGCCTTCCTTCCTGTCCACACACGCCATCTTTTTATCTGGGCCATTTTTCTGTTCCCTGTAAACTCCTGCAGCCAAAACAAATACTGCACTTCCTTTACGGCTCTGGGTCTGTCTCCTCATGGAGCCCTCCAGGGCCACTCCATTCCATTCTGACTTGTGCATTCCTGGAGGAGCTGGTGGAGGTGGCATTGCCTGGAGCAGTCTGATTACCTGCAGGAACCTTTCTTTAGCTCTTGAATTAGACTGTGAACTCAGTTGTGACACAGTACCCTCAACCTGCCTGCCAGGCGCACAGCCTCTTTTAAGTGATTTTTTAAAAATGTTTTTATTATATTTGAGAGAGAGAGAGCGAGAACGCGAGAGCACGACAACGTGAGTGGGGTGGGGGCAGAGAGAGAGGAAGACAGAGGATCCGAAGCAGACTCTGCATTGAGAGCAGAAAGCTGGATGTGGGGCTCGAACTCATGAACTGTGAGATCATGACCTGAGCCAAAGTGGGCCACTGCACTGACTGAGCCGCCCTGGGGCCTCTGAGTAATTATTAACTAGATCCTTGCCTGGCGCTGGCGCCCCATTAGGTGTGATCGTTTTTCTTTTAAATTTTATTATTGTGCTGGGAGCTTAAAGAGGTTTGGGTCAGGACTTTTTGTGGTCTCTACAGACTCTGTAGAAGAACTTCCACTTTTCAAAAATGTTGGATAATTGAAGCTAATCAGTTGCCTTTAGAGATACATGTTTAGAATTGAAAGTGCTTTCATGGTGACCCGATATATTACAGCTTCAGTTTTTATTTGTCTCTTAAGACTTGTATACAAATCATGAGCCTGAAGAAAACAGGTGGATGTCATGGTGATAGGAGAAAAGACAGATAAAAGTGAAATGCATGGGAAGCATCATTAATTTAATAAAGAATACTATTTAGAAATCACCTAATTGCTGATGTTTTCTGCCAGAATAACTTCGACACCTTTTACAGATGCGGTTTACTCTGCTCACTTGTGTCGAATGGGTTGGGACCTCGAAATGACAGCAGAATGTGCACTAGAAGGAGACCCCTGCTCTGACATGGCGGTAGCTTGGCTGCCAACGGCATATGGAACTTTCCCTCCTCTACTCATTGTCCGCAAGCCTTCATCAGCTCTGTGTCTCATCCTCCCCCTGCCCCACTGAGTGTGGGAACTGTCTCATTGATGAACACCACGCTCCGCTCAGGGGCTCTGTGAATGACACCATTGAGAGCGGTTCCACATTTCTGAATCTCCTTGATTGTCTCTCCCCC
>NW_027530001.1:2734575-2887235 GCF_008692635.1 Crocuta crocuta
TTTTTTTTTTTCTTTTAATTCCCTCATTTGGTGTTTTAAGTGCATTTATTAGACTTGTTTGACACATTAAAACACTGACCTGTCATTCTTGCTAGGAATTTTATGACAGGTCCAAGGGCACTCTCACTGTCTCTTGCTTTGTGTATCGAGAAATGGCATGAGTGGTGTCAGAGCTAGGGTTTACAGGCTGAGGAAGACTATAATTTCACAAGCAAAGCGTCTATATGGTCTAGTTCATTAAAGCAGACTCTGCATATAAATGAGAAATTCTTGTTTTACTAGCTTAGAACCAAGGGAGAAGACCTGTGACAAATGAAGTCAGTTTTCTAAGGTTGATTAAACCCTTGCCTTGGCTTATTACATCTGCAGTCACGTTTTTTATGAAAAATATTTGCGTGGTTCGGGAGTGAAATTAAATTTACGTCAGTGCCTTACCTTCTTCTGAATCTTTGCAAACTTTCATTACATTGAACACGTAATTGTTATTTGACTGTATTTATTTGTAGAATGTATTAGAAGTGGAAATGGTTTTTTTTCTCATTACAAGATTAGGGTTTTGAAAGCTACTTTTCTATGTGAGAAACTGCCTTAAAAATTCATTTCTTTTGCAACAGGGGCATGGGGACATGTGGGAGGGGCGGTTTGTGAGTGATCACCAATCTGCAGTGTTACTGTGAAGAGTTAGGCCTCCCTTGAAAATCTTTTAGAATTGCCCAGACTAGCACCAGCGTCCTGCCTGTCTTACTGATTGATCTAAAACAGTATTTGGTGAGGGTTAGTTCACAGTCCTCCAGTGAGGTTCTAAGCTGGGAGGGTCTGAGTTTCTAGGAAAACTTTGAATTACTCCATCAACTTGCCAGTCCACTGTATAGCTCTTAAAGGTCAGCTTCAGGACAAAACGGCCTTTTGACTTTGTGCATGCAATACAGGTCAAAAATAAACAGTAGCATTTTGGAGTATACCTGATCTCTGAAATGTTGGGGGACTTTACTTTGAACGTGACGATTTGGCTTTTCTGTCGTACATAGATGGCACAACCATTTGTTGCAAACGGGCATTTTGTAAGTGGACTTGCTAGGCCCCTTTCGGAACATAGCTTGCTGCTGAGCAACTGGAAGTTGACTGGTAGGGTCGTCTCCCCAAGGCCTGGTAAGTATTGATGGGCCTCGAGGAGAATCAGTCCAGTTTACGGGAGGGGCGCGAAGAAGGTCTGTGATGGTCCGTGCAGCTGTCTCATGCCGGGATTGAGTACGGTCATGAGACTGGGTTGCATCAGTGCCAAACTATGTCACTTCCCCGGAGGTGTGAAGGCCCTCGCAACGGCCATACCCAGTGCATCTGCTGCTTTCTGCCCTTCTCCTTCTAACCTTGCCAGTTATCTTGATTGTTTACATCTGTCCTTACATCTACATAATTAAGACAAAAACTTCACCTAACATTACATCGTCGGACTTTCTCTGGCCTCTTTTTCTCCAGGTAGTTTTAGAGATTTGATTAGTTAGAGGTTATAAGGATGATGCTCTAAGAGGAAAGGCTATGTGGTGTGATCCTTGGTTGTTTGCTAGCTAATGCTTAACCCCTTAGCCTCAGTTTTCTTTTTGAAAATGGGGATAGTGCCAAAGCTTACCCAACAAAGTTGTGAGATAATCCATTGTAAGGGCCTTCGTCGTCGTCATCATCATCACTGCCACCTTATCTATCCATGTGCAGGGCTTTGCTGATTTTTTTGTTCTAGGGAGATAGCATGATAAACTGTGTGCAATGACTTGATTGTCTGACTCCTGGAAATCAGTGGAAGGTCTAGCCTGCATTTTACTGCCTACTTATTCTAGGCTTGCTTTCATGCGGTTCATGGTGATGGCAACAGATCAGAAGTCTCTGACAAAAGTTTATGGGAATGTGTATATTCAAATGTAGGTTGTGGATAAAACTATGGGCCCGCTGTTCCATTCATTTAAGGTAAGCTCTGTTGTACTTGAGGCTTCAGCTGTTGCTTTTCTTTGGGGTAATAAATAGTTAACTCTCAGAGCGTGCCTGAGCAGCCATATTCAGACAGGCATATAAAGCAGTTCCTCTGGGTATACCTTGCCTTTTACATTTCAATTAAATTCCATACTACTTCAAAATAAAATGTATTTATTTAAATAGACTCCACATCAAACGTGGGTCTTGAACTCCTGACCCTGAGATCAAGAGTGATATTGTTCTACCACTGAGCCAGCCAGGCACCCCAAATTTCATACTACTTTTAATCTTTATTTAATGTGTCCTGCTTTTAGGCAGTACTGAAGGGCTGCAATGCATATGGGTAGATCTTTATGGGCTTTGGAGTGAGATTACCTGGTTTAGAAATTCCTTGCGTCTTGTATATCATAAAATTAGTTACTTTTCTATTCCTCTGTTTTCTTATCTGTGGAATTGGAATGACAATATCAGTCTTGAACGGTTACCCTGAGGATTAAATGACATATTGTGTAGAAAGTACTTAGCTTCCGGGTCATTGTAAGGTCCAGTAAATAAGATCCGTGGTTAGGCCCCCAGTGTCCATTATGGCCAGACATTGAATAACTCTGCAGTTCAGTTACCTGTCATTTTAAAGTATTCCAGGAAAACCCATGTGAATTTGTGGGACTGGTTAGGATTATTTTTTAATTTATTTTTTATTAAAAAAATTTTTTTAGCGTTTATTTTTGAGAGAGAGAGAGAGAGAAAGCGAGCAGGGGCAGGGGCAGAGAAAGGAGGAGACACAGAATCTGAAGCAGGCTCCAGGCTATGAGCTGTCAGCATAGAGCCCGATGTGGGGCTCGAACCCACTAACTATGAGATTATGACCTGAGTTGAAGTCAGATGCTTAACCGACTGAACCACCCAGGCACCCCTGGTTAGGATATCTATCTATCTATCTATCTATCTATCTATCTATCTATCTATCTATCTATCTGTTTATGAGAGTCAGAGACAGCGTGAGCAGGGAAGGGTCAGAGAGAGAGGGAGATACAGAATCCGAAACCGGCTCCAGACTCTGAGCTAGCTGTCAGCACAGAACCCAATGCGGGGTTCGAACCCACAGACCGTGAGATTATGGCCTGAGCTGAAGTCAGACGCTTAACTGACTGAGCCACCCAGGCGCCCCTGGTTAGGACTTTTTAGATGCCTTCACGTTCTTGTCGTAATGCTTCAAAATAACACATTCAAACATTTTGCGATGGGAATTTAGCTTGTGTGCCCTTTTGCTTTTCAGACTTGTTAAGCAGTGGTTAAAATGTCATTTCCAAAGGTACCATTGCTTAGAGTTGCTTCAATGCTGCAGTTCTTTGGATGTCTGATAATTCAGAAGAGCAAATGGTGTCCCGTTACCTCACTTGTCTGCCACATTTTATGTCATAGTGTCTAGTCTTTTGGGTCTTGCTTTTTTCTTTCTGTAGTTTTTATTCTTATAACTTGAAATGGAAAGTGTCATGCCGGAAGTGTCTTTAAAAGAAACTGTGAAGGGTTCTTCAAAGGTAGGGTTCTGCCAGACCAGGGGTCAAGTTGAATGATCTTTGTATCCCAGTGTCTTTCCAGCACCTACTAGGCATTCAGAATAAAGGAAAGTCATTTACTAATAAACTGCTAAAAATTCATGTCAAGGTGATGGAAAAATTCTGAGTTAATTCACAGAGGTTCTTTTTTCTTTTTGTTTGTTATTGTACTTAATTATATTGACTCTTAGTTTTTCAAATTAGGATAATGAATGAAGGGAAGAGTGCTTTTCAGAAAAAAATCACTCAACAATTCTGACGATGTCCATTACATGGGTTAGGTCCGCTTACCTGTAAAAAGGGTGAGGGAATGATTACTCATTCTTCTGATAACTTTTTTCTTTTTGTGAGGGGTAGGCTGGGAACATATTGGAAAATATTTTTAAGGTTCTTTAATAGTAAAAAATAGACCAACTTTATTTTTTGTATTAGCAACTATTTTCATGTAGATTACTCATTAATGTTTTGTAAACGTTTTCGTGTGGTTAAAAATGATCACATTGATCTGTAGTAGACTCTCAAACTCTATGTCAGACCTAGGAATAGTGGAGTACACTTTAAATTGAAAATGAGTCTGGTGACTGAATTAAACGGAGTGATTTTTCTCTGTCTACCACCATTGTGATCTAAGGGGAGAGTGAGGGAAGTGGTGAGATGGGCAGAGGGGAGGAGCAGGTGGGAGGCCAGGAGAGCCTGGTGTGGACAAGGTGGTGGTGGCCTCTAGAAGTGGGAATAGAAATCAGAGGTGCTTAGGGAGGTGGTCATGACTTGCTGACCAGTGCGACCCACAGTGAAGGGAGGGAATGAGTGATGGGCGCTAGATGAACTGGAATTGTACCTTTCTCTGAGATAGGTAGAATCTGGTCTTTTAGAAAAATGTTTGTCCTTTGATGAATATTTTGTACTCCTTCCATCCCAATTGGACAAGCAATAGGATGAACAAAACAGGATAAGAAGGCAAACAAAAAAAAGTAAATAACATTTTTCCGCTTGTCAACTTGGGTATTGCTTCTCTGAGGACACTTTTCAGTGACTTGGGAGGTATTTTGCACACTGTATTTTGAGGATGTGAAGGCTGCTGGGTAAAAGGGGAGTATGTTTTAATGCTTCTTTCTGGGCCTGTCCAAATGTGGAGAAAACTGGCCTCAGAATTGCCCAGATCAGTGAATTTCCTTTATGACGTTTGGTTTGGGGTTTTTTGAATATACCCACATTTCTTATGTGGTTCGTTGTAACCTCTTCCGTCCTGACTCTCCTTTTGCAATTTGGAGAGAGAAGATTTCTTCAACTCGTCAAGTCTTTCTGTGTCTTGAGTTAAAGTGGAAGCATTTCATATTTAAATGTGACACCTTTATGGAAACTTTATATGTTGCATTGTAGTGCCAGAATTAACACAAGTTTTGTGGTAACCTTCTGGCTATAGGAATTTCTACATTTTTACTAATTTAAAGCTTCAAATCATTGCTGAATTATAACTTTTGTTCTAAACTGACAAGAAATGGAGATAGAGCATCAAGGGAAGAGACATCTTTAGGAATAGGAGTAGGAACTTACAAAGATCAAAATGTAAGCATTATCCATAGTGTATTTAAAATTTTTTTAATTGTTTATTCATTTTTGAGAGAGATAGAGTGTGAGCAGGGGAGGTACAGAAAGAGCTGTGAGCACAGAGCCCTACACCAGGCTCGAACCCATGAACCTGAGCCATGAGATCATGACCTGAGCCAAAGTCGGATGTTTAACTGACTGAGCCACCCAGGTGCCCCTACTCTTAGTGTATTTTTGAATGAAAATGTTATTCTGTTAGAGGACTGGCTACATGAATTTTATGTTTTGTTGTACAGTTCAACGTTAAAGTGGATAGATACATGCACCTAATGTAAATGCCCTCTTAAACTCTGGCTTGCTTGTCCTTGTCTTGAACTGCCAAGTCTTTAACAGGTTCCAGGGTTGGGTTATTTTGATTCTTGAGGATTGGATCTTCTAACATCAGTTCAGTGTGTCTCACGCTGAAAATCAGGGTCGATTTTCTGTGCCTGCTATACCAACAGAGAAGCAGTGAGGAAGAACGGTCTTTGCAAGTAGTGTAATCAATCTCTATACTTAAAATTGTCTTTGAGTGTAAGCATGAAATTGTCATAAAATGTTAATACAATAGAGCCCAAGTATGGCATGTTATCCCATAAATTAGAAATTAAGATCTTAGTTAACTCGGTTAATTTTCTTTAAAGTTTATTTATTTTGAGAGAGGGAGAGAGAGAGGGAGGGAGAGTGAATGAGTGAGCAGGGGTGGGGCAGAAGAGAGGGTGAGAGAGAATCCCAAGCAGGCTCTGCAGTCAGCACAGAGCCCAATGAAGGGCTCAAACTCATGAAACCGTAAGATCAGGACCTGAGCCAAAAGCAAGAGCCAGATGCTTAACCGAGGTGCCCCTAGTTAATTATTTTTAGTTCATGATGAAGATAGTTTTTATTCTGTGAATCAAGTATTCACATTTTAAGTTACCTAGTTCTTGCATCATATGCTTAAGATAAATAACATCTCTGACATCTCAGAATTTTATTATTCTTAATATTTATTTTTTCCCCAGAATTTTAAAGCTGGTTGTATTAATATGGTGGTTTGTAAATTTTGCTCATCAAACGACTGAGGAAACTTTAAAAAATATATATGCAGTTGATCTTTAGGTTAATTTTAGAGGATTGTTAGATTGTAGGCGGGTAAGGCCTGGGCATTAGTAGTTTTGAAAAGTTTCACAGTTGATTCTAATACACACTGGAGATGGAGAATCCCTGCTTAACCGAATCCTCGGGCTAGCTTAAACACTGAGGCCAAGCTTTCCCTCGCCCATCACGCTGCACGTGCTGCGTACCCATGACTGTTTATCTCATTCAGGTTAGTGTCCTTGAGGAAGTTTTGCAGGTTTTCAAAGTGCTTAAAGATCTTTTATCTTGTATTCATATACTTGCCAAGTAAGCTCCACGTGGTGGTTGTCTTTATTAAACCTGTTACTTAAAATTGGTATTAAACAAGGGTCATCAAAGAGAAATTTGGTTTCAGCTGAGTACAGATTTACCTTTCCTTAGATGTAAACACAATATTTGTTCACCTCTTGTAAGCTAAAATTCAGAGTTGATCAGAATAGGTAAGATTGCTTAGGGTGGATGGAATGGGAAAAAGTGAGAAAAGCGCCCTCTGACAACTTGGTGCTTGCGGAAGCTGCTTTTAGCCTGTTTCTTCTGGACTTGACGAGAGAATTGGGCTGGCACTGTTGTTTCTCTCTTTGCTTCCTTCATTCTAGGTTTTGCCTATTACCTTGAATGGGATGAGTGCTCAGGAAACATCTTGGTATTTGACTCAGGTTGCCCCATAGCGTACCTGAATCCGAGGTATTGTGTCTGGTGTCAGGTGCTGGTCATTACCAATAACTTTTGAGCGTGGAGGGTTGTTAAAATGCAGATTGCTGGTCCCAGCCCCAGGGTTTCCGGTTCAGGTTTTGGGGAGGGTGTGTGATAATTTGCATTTCTGAGAAGTTCCCAGGTGATAACGGATGTTCTGTTTGTTGTTCTGGGTCCAGACTTTGAGAACAACTGAGGTGAGGTAGGTGAAGGGTACTTGTAAGGAAAGAGTAAGGGTAGTGCCCTTAACAAAAGAGAGAACTCTTGGGATTCAGTTTGGTCACAGAATGGACCAAAGGGAAAAGAAATCCACGTGAATGCGGAAAAATGAAAAAGAATCGGCTTAAACTCTTCAGTCATGAGCTCAAAGGTAGAATTTTTTTCTTGGTCTGAAATTTTTTCCCCTTCGTCTTCTGGAATTTTGAAGGCCTGACGTTCCTATCAAGGACTCTGTTTTCAGAGGACTTGTTTGTAAACAGGCTTTCAGTTTATATCTTCTAACTCAACTGCCATTTTATCAGAAATTCCTCTTTCTTTGTGCCTCAGTTCCCACATAATGAGAATATGATCGCCAAAGATATCCTAGGAGTGTTTTAAAGTTTAATGAGCACTATGTGTATGTGGAGATCACCGAATTAGGAAACTTCTGTGAATATGGAAACTATTCTGAACAGATCAACAGTACCACACTCTATGCAGGTAATAAGCAAGTACATCCCTTTCGCCAGTTAGCTGTGTCGTACATCGTAAAAGAAAAAGCCAAAAGGGAGAGAGGGTAAAAATAGGTAGACCCGTATGGAAGTTGGCTTCCGCGTGTGTCTTCTAGAGAAATAGGCAGGTTTTAAGGCATAAAACTGGAAGGAAAGGAAGTGACTCAGAATTCGCAATAGATAGGATTGCACACCAGTAGTGGTCTGGACTGGCGGAACGGTGCCTGTGGAAGAGAGGAGAAACAAACCAGGGGAGGCAGTTGGGGTTGGTGAATGATTCCATAGTAACGTGGAAAACAGGATTATACATATTCTTTTTTTTCCCCCTTCCCCCTCCACTGGACAGGGCACCATTGTAGGAACTCAGAACTTTGTGCCCTGTTTGAAAAATCTGTTTCAAGGGCCAAACTGAATTCCAGACCGATTATTAGTCATTAAAGTTACAGCTCCTGAGGAGCTTTTCTCATGGTCTCTAGATGACTTCTGCTGCTGTTGTGTTACTTCAATCCATTGATCCATTTTTCTTCTCCTCATTGCACCTGTCATGCTGGTATCAGCAATTAACATTCCTCGGAGGTGAATAGAATGCCAGCCTCCCTCTCAGATGGAGCTCAAGAACAACAGGTGCTTTCTACCTGTTTCTTGGCTTTACCCAGCCTAGTCAGAAGGCAAGTAATTAACCACAGGACAGACTTTGGAGAAAATGAGATTCTTTCGAATTTGAGCCAGAGTGCTGAAAAGTGGCTCTGGGTAATGTATTTAGAAGATGGAGGGAATGGCTCACCAGGAAGGGTGAAGTAGCCTTGCTAACCCGACCTCTTTAAATTTATGTCAAGCCTCTTTCTTTCTTTCGATACAAATCTTAACTGTGCACCTTCCACAGACCCTCAGTGTGTACAGCTTTTGTTGTTGTTGACTTAGGTTCACATCCAAGGTCATTAGACTTGAACGCCTAAGGTGAAAATCAGCAGGTTATATTGTTAATTTTCCTTCTCCCTCTTAAATGAAGACACCTGACAAAACCTTGTGGCTCTGATTAGAGGAGGAGTCCCCTGCTACAAGTTTAACTCCCTTCTCATCCACTCTAGTTCCATTGATCAGAGCCTCACTTTCCTCACCTGAGAATAAGAGGATTGGACCAGATCATGTCTAAAATTCTTCTTACTGTTCAGTTTTCATTCCTCTCTCACTTTAATTCCTTTAGAATTCTCTGCCATTTATATGTTCCTAATTTTCATGAAAAGATTATGCTCTTAAATAGGTTCAAGTGTGGGCAGATTTCAAGAGCTTAATTATCTAGGGTTTCGCTTTGCAAGTGAGATGTTAAATTATCATTTGAGACTCTTTAGGCACTACAAGAATTTCTCTGAAATTTTATTAGCATTAAGTTAATCTTGACAAGGAACAAAAAACGGAAAGAAAATTACCCAGGATCATCTTTTTTTTTTTATTTTAATAATTGCCACATTTTTTTAAATTTAGAGAATATTTTATTAATTTCTATAATCAAACCAATGTCGATAAGACCTGATGTATTTAATACAGTGTGTTACCCCTGTACAAATGGAAAGAAATTTCCGCCAACCCAGCGCTGTACAATGGGGATACTTATCTCAAGTTGACAACACAGCTAAAGTTTCCAAAAAATTCATGTATATAACATGTGTGTGTGTATGTGTGTATATTCATCAAAAGACCAGTAGCAATATGTTATGCAACAACAGCTTTTCTAGGTTCTGCAGTCATCTGAACTAAATGATCGAGACATCCAGCACACTCCATTAATAAAGAAGAAAGAAAGTAAAAAAGAAACAAAACACCCCCTAGAAAACAGCAGAGTTCTGTTACTGTTGTGATATGGCACCATTTTTTAGTAGCTTCTCAATTGGTAACTGGCACATTTTAAAATGTAAAGCATTGGGGCGCCCAGGTGGCCCAGTCAGGTAAGCGTCTGACTCCTGGTTTTGGCTCAGGTCATGATCTCACCGTTTCGTGAGTTCAAGTCCCGCAACAGGCTCTACACTGGCAGCTGGGAGCCTGCCTAAGATTCTCTGTCTCCCTCTTTCTCTGACCTTTGCTCACTTGCACTGTCTTTCTCTCTCTCTCTCTCTCAAAATAAACAAATAAACTTAATTAAAAAAATTAAAATGGAAAGCATCTGGCATACAGTAGACATACATATTCATCACTGGTGGTCGTGCCTGGCTGCACAATGGAATCACCTGAGATTTAAAACAAGTGATGCTCTAGTCCCTACCTCTAGAAGATTATGGCATAACTGGTACCTAGTATATGTATATATATTTTTTAAGTTTTTAAAAACGTTTGTTTATTTTTGAGAGCCAGAGTGTGAGGAGAGGAGGGGCAGAGAGAGAGAGGGAGAAGTGGGTTCCAGGCTATGAGCTGTCAGCACAGAGCCCAGTCCGGGCCCGAACTCACAAACTGCAAGATCATGACCCGAGCTGAAGTCAGACACTCAATCGACTGAACCACCCAGGTGTCCCACAACCTAGTATATTTTTAAAGATAGAGCTGTCATAAGTGTCATGAGTTTACATTGCACTCGGTAAAACATTGGGTGGATTTTATTTGTATGTCATCTGCTGTTTAAGGTATTGAATTATTTGTGAATGAGAGAATTCCTAAGGGCCTCAAAAAGTGAAGCTATTGTAAAGTCTTGGCGCCCATCCCGTGCCTCTCTTTTCTTTGTGAACTGGATGGCATTGCCTCGCCGCTGGTCTCTCATCTACAGGACAGCACCCACGCCTGTCCTTTTTGCTTTGGTTTCATAGGATTCTTTGCAATCATGTTATTGAAACTAGAATGGCATTGATTTTAAGGTACTCCATTATTTTACGTATCTCCACAAAAGAGGAGACAGCCATTCTCGAATAATGACTTGCCATTAATGTAAAATGCTTTCCTCTTTCAGATGTTAAAATGAGGGAAGAAAAGTTACTTGGAATCAATGAAATACACTCATTGAGTTTTTAATTTCTCTTCTAGATTTAATTAGGTCTTTAAAAAATCACAAATTGACATTGGTTTTCCTAATTCTGTGTTTGCATAGTCATTTCACGTATCCTTGTCCTTGTGTGTGTAAAAATTGGAATAGCTTACTATTCTATCTACTTTTCAGTCATAGGATATGACTAATTTGTTTAAACATTATTCCTTCTGAATATGTCCTTGGAGGATTTATATACAAATCATAATCTTGCAGTGCTCTTTGTTTTAGCTTCTCACCAAATGTCGGTCTTATTATGCCGAAAGGCTCATTTTTATAATGCATATGTATGTTTGAATACACACACACACACACACACTGTATGTGTGTATGTTTGTCAGTGTTACCACTTGGGTGGGTTCTGTTTCGTCTAAAACTTTTGGTAAGATTTTCACTTTGGGTTTGTTTTTATACTTTTCAGAGCTCCTCTGTGGTTCATCTGTGTGCTGGCTTTTACAGCATTATCCTATTAAAAACAATATAATCCGGTTCTTATCATGTGCTTCTAACATTAATATGGAAAGCATTTAGTTCTGGTGACTTATCCCTGCCCCCCCCCCCTTTTTTTTGTTGGTTTGTGTTTTTTGGCCTCCAGTGTTAACCAAGAAATATGTTACCTTTGAGTCTAGACCATCTCCCTCTAAATACCTTCCTTGCGTAAGAACTAATTTCAATTTATTCCAGGTGTACAAACAGTATATGAGGTTTGGTAGTTTTTATTTTATTATTATTTTTTTAATGTTAATTTATTTTTGAGAGAGAGAGAGCAAGAGAAGGGGAGGGGCAGAGAGAGAGGGAGACACAGAACCCAAAGCAGGCTCCAAGCTCTGAGCTGTCAGCACAGAACCCGATGTGAGTCTCAGACTCACGAACTAGCAGATCATGACCTGAGCTGAAGTCGGATGCTCAACTGATGGAGCCACCCAAGTTCCCTGGTAGTTTTTATTTTTGAGAGGAGTTTAAAGCTTCACTGTAGTTTATCAGGGCATCCAGGTATTTTTCTTTGGTGAAAATGTTCTACGTATAACCTGTGGTAGCCAGTTAAACTCAGAATACTGTATTTGGGTTTTAGTCAGTCAATGAGTCTAGGATTTTCTTTCTCCCTCATAAGTAGGTGCTGGTGAGATCCACTTAAGATACTGTGTGAAGACCAGGTTTGATGAGGCGCTGCTCAGATTAGGTGTACTGTCGTTCATTTTATGAATGGCTGAAGATTAAAAGAGTACTTTTTATATCCCTAAATCTCTAAGTACCTACAACATTTGATTTTGTTGTAGTCTGTAGTTCCTCATGGAAGATTTAGTGCTGCAGCCACAGGTAGTGTCCTGGCTCTGTATGGTTTCTTCTGTCTCTGGTTTGTTCCTAATCTATTCCTGTCGACTTCTCTGGGAAGCTACGTAGACCCTTTTGCATTTGGGTTTGTGTGTGCACACGTGCACTTGGGGTGGTTAACACCTCTCTGCGTCGTAGCTCAGTGCCTTCCAGAGCTGATGGGAGCGGACTGCTTTTGCTGCGTCTTATCAGTGTTTGTGTGTATCACCCCTTCCCTCTGTCCTGTGTTGCTTCCTTCATTAACACCCCCTTCTCCGCGTCCTGAACTACTCTGTCTTCACTTTCTTTCTGTCCTAGTTTCTCCTGTTACTACTGTCCATGGGAAAAGATATTCTCTTTTGGACACATAGTGGTTTTGAGGAGAAAGATTTGACTTTTTGAGCTGTCTGCTTAAGAAGACCTTCCAAGAGTAGAGGGGAAAGCCCTCAACTGAGGNTGTTCTTTTTACAGAATCCCTGTTCTAATTTGCAACAAATCAAGAAATTTTAAGGTATCCTTGGCACATAGGAACCCTGCTGATTTTTGCATGTTAACTTTAATCATGTTGGTTTACCTGAGTGGGATTGATTTTGGAACTTACTAGAGTAGCTACATAAAATACAGTACAGTAGTACCCATTCCCACCNGATTTTTTACAAATGTAATTTATTGTTAAATTGGCTTCCATACAATACCCATCCACTGGCATATATTTTAAGATTCCCAGTGAGATGCCTGAAACTGCGGACTGTACCAAACCCTATGCATGCTATGTTTTTTCCTATGCGTGCATACCTATGATAAGGTTGAATTTACAGATTGGGCACATTAAGAGATTAACAACAATGACTAATAATAAATTAGAATAATTAGAACAATGTGCTGTACAAAATTTGTACAAAAATATCAAATCAAAAGTTGTACCATATCTCAGAATACCTTGTTCTGTATGCCTTCTTGTGACGATGGGAGGTAAGATGCCGACCCGATGAGATGAGATGAAGTAAATGGCTGGGCCCTGTGACATAGTGTTAGGCTGTTTTTGACCTTGTAGGACAGGTTGGAAAGGAGGGTCGTCTGCTTTGTGGGTAATGAAGGCTGCCACGCAGAACCTTGGATGAGGGGAACCACTGTACTGTCAACTATTCCTTGGGTCTCTTTGTGCAGGGTGAGTCATCTGCTAGTTGTCATAAATCTCCTGTGCGATACCCCGATGACATCTGGCACGCCTTATTTGTTTATTATTTTTACCGTGCATTTTTAGAAGAGAGAAGACCCGGAGTGACCCCTTTGCGTGTCAGCCCTTTAAGTCAGGTTTTCCGTCCTGATTCAATGCATGTCGGGGCTGCCGAGATTGGTTGGGTGTGCAGAATTTCCTCTGTCGGACTCAGGAGCCAGAAAGCCACGACGAAGTTTGATTTGGCTGATGGCAGCCTTTTCCAAATATGAATTTGGAGGCAGTACAGTAAGTCCTCTAAGAAAAGGAGGAGAAGGGAAACCAATAACTATAATTGGAAATATTTGGGGAACATTTAGAGATGGGGAAAGCAGCCCGGGCTGCTGGGAGTCTCCCCCAGGCTCGGGTCGTGGTGGCAGTGGGGGCCGGCCCTTCCTTCCAGGCTGAGCGCTCCCTTCGCTCCGGAGAAGCCATAGAGCAGCCTCTGTCCTGCGGGTGCTGCGCGCTGACTTGCTCCAGACGGTCTTGAATGTGACCTGGCAGCCGGTGCTGTTTCCTGCTGACGTGGCCTCCCACAACTGAGCAGAACAGAGCCGCCTCAGTGTGCTGAGGAAGGAGCGGCCGTCGGCATGAATCACCAGCGGGATAAGGAACAAATTAAGAGGGGAAAGCGCCTAGCTGTTCGGGTTTCCTTCTAGATAGACTTAAAAGACACCTTTTTCATAGGAAGGGAGGAGGAGGAAGAAAAACAGGAGTGGTGATTTGTTTGGCCATAGGAAGGGTTTCTTATCCGCGGGAGTTAACTTCTGGGGTGAGACCCGGTGAGTTAACTTCTGGGGTGAGACATCTGAGGGGCTGCCTTGGGAGGCCGGAGCGGAGCGGGCCGCAGCCTGCACAGGCCGCGCTCTTGCACAGGCCTGGGGGCTGCGAGCTCCCAGGCATGGCCTGCGGACGGACTCGCGGAGAAACAGAGGCAAACTGTGGTTTCTGTCTTGGTGGGAACAGCTCTTTCGGCTTGGTAGGAACTGAAGAAAGGGGCCGTGGGAGACTGCGGAGGAGCAAATCCTGCTGCCTGGTATCCACACTCGCGGTGCCAGGATCCCATTTGATGCTCAGTGTCGGCCTGATGCATCCACCCTCCTGCTGCTTTGACTTGCTCATTTGAAAAGGTCCAAGTACAGCTTTTTGTTGCCTTCTGGAGGGGCTGAAAGAGTCAAGTCCCGGAGTTTCAGATCGAGATGGGACTTCCTTTGATTTAGGCCTTCCGTGGCTTCCTCTGTTTCCAAAAGTTAATTGTAGAAGCTCTTCTTTCATTAGTCTTACATGGAACTCCAAGTTTTGCAACAGATGCTGGCCCGGCAGACAGGGGGTCAGGGTGGGGGATGGGCGGAGAGGCCCAGGTATACATGCTCATCCTTCTTCCGTTAGTGGCCCTCAGAATTTCCCCCCTGGCCACCTTGTGCTCCTAACATACGTGCATTGAAAAGCCACTGAGCTAATCTACTTGTCTTATTTTATAGATAAGAAAATTTTGCCTTTCAGGCAGGCCAGTCTGTTAGGTAATACTACAGCGACTTTCAAGGTATCTTAGAATAGAAGTTCTGTTCTTTATCTCCTGCTTTTGAGCTTTCATAACCTCTGAGCTGTTGTAATAGCCGCTCCCAGTTACCCTGCTATTAGACAAACCATGCTGTTCGATATATTTGTGGTCCAGAGGGCTAGAAACCATGGAATATGACCCCGATGGTGTCCCTGCTCTAGGTGTGAGGTGGATGTAGGGAGGCATCAGGATTGCAGATGAGGGGAAACCTTTGAAAGGAAGAGCCATCAGCACAACTTTAGCATGGCCTACGTTTGTAAGTATGGTTTACATTACAGAATTTGGAACATTACAAAGAGAAAGTCAGCAATGACCCTCCAATACGTAGCCTAAGCGATAGGGACAATGTGGAGCCCATCTGCCACAGACTGGGAAAACGTTCCTCAGTTTTCAAAAAGTCCGCTTGCTCTTTTAAGCTCCTAGGAGTTCCTCTCATTAAGGCCTCTGGAGGTGACCAAGCAGTTTGCTACTTGCTTTTCTTTATTGTTGTAGCATCCCTATGTGACTGGTGGGTGGCTTTTGGCATGTGGGGTAACCCTTAGTTCCCAGTGTATCATTCATTTATTTATGTAATTCCCTGGAATTTGTTTGGTGGGTTGTTTACCCTAGATTATGGACGAAAACAAAGGCAGGTTCAGGTCCAGTGTATGGACCTCATGCCTGCTTCAGCGCTGGCTTTCCTCCATCACCTTCAAGTCTAGTAGGTGGATGGACTTGTACTTACAGCACAGTTTGGAAATCCTTTATATGGGCCATATTTTCCAGTGTCTCTTCTTCCCTATAAGCCACTTTGCTCTTTTGCTTCCCAGGTTACCACCCTCCACTCAGTAAACAGAAACTCCTACCCGTAGCAAATGAGTTCGTAGGAAAAGCAAGCAAGATAAAGTGACGTGGAGAGGTTGGCATACTAACTGTAGAATAACGGGTCGATTTACGTTTTCCATCAAGTCATCTGATTTTCTTTAAAGAGGCTTTGATATTTTTTTCACAGACCATACACCAGTGGAATTAGAAAGTTACCCCAAATCACTTATGATGTTTGATTGCTGTTTTCCCTCTCAGCTCATGCTAGGGGGGGAAAAGATCCAGAGACTCTTATTTCCAAATGTTCTTGGTAAATCTATTCTTCAAATACAACTGTGAGCAGGAAGCCAGGGCAGTGGGAGTGCTCATTCTTTTGTGTGATGGTAATGAGATAATTTGTGCATTACACATTTTCAGGGCACTCTGTTGAAATGAAACTTCAGAGTCTTTGCCGAGCCACATTAGCAAGTCTCTTTTCTTTATTTAAAAAAAAAAGTCTTTATTAATTTCATATGTTTTGCTGTCACCAATTGCGTCAACTAATACAATTATTTCAGAAAAAAAGAACTTCGGCCATCATTTGTCTGGTGTGTCATCTTTTGTCCATCTCTTCCCCAAGCACAGTTTGATCAAGTCTGGTTAAGTCGCTGTTGTTCCCGCCATCAGCCACCGAGCTGAGTGGCCAGCTGCCAAGGGATACTCCTTGCTGGTGTGGCAGGAAGGCAGGAGGAAGTGTTCAGGGTTGGGTGCAGGACCATTGCTGGTAGGATGGGTGGCCTACAGCGGCTGGGGCCCTCACAGAGCCCCTCACAGAGGCTGCCAGCAAGGGACAGCCACAGGGATGTCCATTATACTGCTGGGAGGAATGGGATAGGCCCGATGGAGTCACCCTGGGCTCCCAGATCTGAAACGGATCTGCGCATTATTCACTGATCGAACCCAGAAGGCCTTGCTGTGGGAGGTNGTGTTCTGTAGTGAAATCAGGCCGTTGCTGATTTTTGGAAATTTATTTCAGTGCTCATTCTCCAAAGCAACTGGAATTTACTTGGTTAAAAAGCAGCTAATTAATCTGTTTGATCTTGATGTGGAAATGAACCATATCAAATTCCAGGTCAAATCGCTTTCCCTTGTAGAATGTTTGCTTAACCTTTCGAGGTTTATTTCATCAGCTTATGGACTATTGAAGGTTTATTTGCCCTCAATATTCTAATCTAAATGGTGGCATGGCTATTGCTCTAATAATGCTCTTAAGTGTAAACCTAATTTTATCTACAAATAAGAAAAGTTACATTTACTTTTGCAATGGATTGCAAAAAGTTGTAGGTACAGGGTGGGACTTAATCATATGCGCAGCACTATATATGGAACAAGTTTTGAAAAATATTTTGCCATCTGGTCCCATTTATTGAAGATGAAATACTTTTTCCCGCTTTCTAATTCTTATTAAGCTGCCAGCAGATATCATTATCCTTTTTTAAAATATGAAGAAACAAAAGTTCAGAATGGCCAAGTAACATATCCATAGTAGTAAGTAGCAGATCTAGAATTTGAACTCGATGATTTTTAAAGCTCATGGTGTTAAAACAATTTTTTAAAATTCAAAATAATTATAAATTCACAGGAGGTTGGGGAGAAAAAAGTACATTGAGATCTCACGTCTGTTTGGTCCAGTTTTACCTAAAGGGAACCTCTTGCATGGCTGCAGTATAGTCTCAAAACCAGGAATTAACATTGTACAATCCGGAGTTCACTCAAATTTCACCAACTTTCCATGGATTCATTTGTGTGTATGTTGATTTGTGTAGTCCTTACCAAAATCAAGGATGTCCTTTCACAAAAAGGCTACCCTGCATTATATTATAGCTACTCCCTTATTCTCTCAGCACCTCTGACCTGATCTTACTCCCTGATCTTACTACTGAAAGAATATCCTATATGTCAAATCTTACAGTATGTAATTTTTTTAACGTTTATTTTTTCTATTTTTGAGAGAGAGACAGAGACAGAGTGTGAGCAGGGGAGGGGCCGAGAGAGAGGGAGACACACAATCCCGAGCAGGCTCCACACTCTAAGCTGTGAGCACAGAGCCCCACGTGGGGCTCAAACTCATGAACCATGAGATCATGACCTGAGCTGAAGTTGGCGTTCAACCAGCAGAGCCACCCAGATGCCCCATTACAAGTGTATACGTTTTAAAGATTTTCTCTGAGTATAATTTAAGATCTATCCAAGTCGTGTATACCAAGAGTTCATTTTTATTATTGAGTGGTATTCCATATGGATGAATTGCAGTTTGATAGTTCACCCACTGAAGGAAGTTTGGTTCTAGTTTTAGGCAATTACAAATAAAACTGCTGTGAACACATGTGTACGGGGTTTTGTGTGAACCTGCTTATTTCTCTGGGACGCACAGTGATATGTTGTATTATAAGTACATACTTCATTTTATGAGAAATGCCAAACATTTCCAGAGTGGCTACACCATTTTTGCATTTCTCCCACCAGTGTGTGAGTAGTCCGGATTCTCTTCATCCTTCCCAGCAATTGGTCTTACCATGAAGCTCTTCTTTTTTTTATTCCCCCCCCACTTATCAATTTTCAGTTATTCCAGCACCATTTGATGAAAAGAGTTTTTTAATTGCATTGCTTTTGCACCCTTGTTAAAAATCATTTGGGCGTATTTATGTGTGTTTATTTCTGAGTCCTCTGTTTCTGTTCCATTGATCTATGCATCTGGTTGATTGATTGACTACTATTGCTATGTATAGTACGCATTCACATTGGCTCCTGATATTTAAAAATGATTTTTATTTTAAAAAGTAATTTAGGTATTTAGAGTAAAGACCCAAAAGAGGCTTCTCAGTTATTCTTTAAAAAGTACTTGTAAATAGGAGTTTTCTTTTAGGAGTTTTGGTTCAGCTCTGACTTATTCTGAGAAAATCAGTAGGAAAACCATAAAGGAAGTGTGCAAAAACATGAAGACAGATTAAATAATAATTGGTTTGTAAGTCTGAAGTTCTGTACCGCTGTCACTGAGGTCCCTGAGTGACTCTGAGTCAAGAGCGACCATAAAGACTAGAATCTTTGCGTTTGTTGGGCTTGAAATACCAGCTGTTGGTGTTCGAGAAAGAAATTATATGAATAGAAAGTTTAAACAAAATTAAGATTCAGATCCATTTTATTTTTTAAATATCATCTCTTTTGAGAAAGAGAGAGCTCGAGCAAGCNGACAGGGAGAGAGGGAATCCTAAGCAGACTCTGCACTGTTGCAGATGACGTGGGGCTCCATCCCACGAACTGCGAGATCACAACCTGTGCCAGAACCAGGAGTTGGACACTTAACCAACAGGGCCACCCAGGTGCCCTGATTCAAATCCATTTTAAAAAGCTCACCACTTGTGTATTTTAAGATCCCTCACTGGCACTTAAGCCTTCTCTGTGTTTTGTCATCTTCAGAGAGCACAGATACTATAACAGAGTAGACTTGGAGGGGAGATAGAGGTCGATTAGTTCAGCGTTTATATCTTACAGGTAGGAAACAGGGTCCTTTCGTAAGTGGCACATCACGGAGGGCACATCATGGACAGATAGCCTGTCCACGTGGAGAGGGAACCTTGATCCAGGGGACATGGGCTATGCTGTGAACACTCACACACTCAATCAGCCATTACTTAGGGAAGCCCGTCATCTGGGCCCAGCTGAAACATTTTCTTGCAAGGAGGCGCTATAGACAAAAAGTGAGCAGAAAACTGGTTCTGGGGCCTGCACATATATGTCTATACCTGTGCTGTAACGTTTCTCACACACTAGCTTTAACCGATGCGCACGACAATTTGCAGGAGGCCCATCAGCCCCTGCTGTATCCTAGTGTCGTTTCCTCCATCTGGAGTCACGACCTGACTGTCCGCGTGGGAGTCTAGTGTGGAAGCTGGTTCAGGAGCTGCAGCCTTGTGAACTTAAGAGATTTGAAATCGTTCTCTGTGACTCTCAGCCTTAGGGCCACGGGCTTGGGGCACAACCTCATAAGGCAGCATTGCCTGGAACTGAGTGCCTTCTTGGACCCACGTTCCTTGTGTATGAAATGCACATTGGGGCCTAGTTTGCCTTTCTCGGCCTTCTTCTGCCTTGGGCTCTTCTGTGTCCGGGTGTCCGGCAGGGGATGGCAGGAGGGGTTGGAGAGGTGGCAGGTGTTGACCGGAGTCCGTCTTGTGGGGAGTGTGTTAGCCTTGTGCAAGCTCTTCTTTTTCATCTAACATGGTCCTGAAGCCAAGCCCAGAAAGGAGCATCACTGCTCTACGGCACTGCATGCTTCACACAACGAAAGCCCCCATCCTCTTCCCTTGAACTCGGGTCCACAGACCTGCGCCTGGAATGAGGTGGAAGTCCGGCCGTGCTTCCCGCCTGCTCGTGCCCCTCGGTCTTGACTGCATTTCCTCAGGCTCTTCTCTGTAGTGTTCTTCCTTCTAGTCACCAGCCTGCCAGCTTGAGCCTGGTCCCTGCTGTGGTTTATGATGACATCTAGGGCTTAGACCCCGACTTTAAGTTAAAGTCCTATTGAATCTTCTGGAAGAAATGCTAAAAATATTGATGATACTGAAACTGCCTTCTAAATAATATTGGTCCACTCCTTTTAGGATTGTCATGGAATAGAGAAATGAAAAGGCCAACTATAAATCAGAAATGTCAGTTTGATGAGCTGGGGCAGGGAGGGGGGCAAGATCCAATAGTGGAGTCGGGTTCATAGAAATATGGTTGTATATTTTAAAATATATTCATTGTAAGGATGAGGGCTACACTTTAATAATGTTGGCTTTTGTTTTTTTTAATTGGGCTTTAATTTTTTAATTAAAAAATATGTATGTTTTTACTTTTGATTGATATATATATAGAGAGAGAGAGAGGAGAGAGAGAGAGAGAGAGAGCGCGTGAGCTCGAGAGCATGAGCAGGGGAGGGGAAGAGAGGGAGACACAGAATCCAAAGCAGGCTCCAGGCTCTGAGCTGTCAGCACAGAGCCCGACGCAGGGCTTGAACCCACAAACCATGAGATCATGACCTGAGCCAAAGTCAGATGCTTAACCAACAGAGCCACCCAGGCACCCCTTTTTAGGTTTTTAATAGGTTTTTAAAATAAAGAAGCCACATAATATTAAACTATTGCTAAATACTAGCCGTAACTATTTTCTAAATGCAGAACAATGGAAGGAATCCCTATTTTTCACCTTTGGATTTTGTCTTCTTACCCCAACTTACTGGTGAAAGGATTGTTGGCAGCTTACAGTTATGCATATTATATGTTGAGATAAAATAAGTTTAAAAGAAGTGGAGAAAAAAGGATGTCAAGAAAATAAGGCCATCAAAGGCCACCAAAGAGAAGGTCAGGAGTGATTTTGACACTTATTTTTAGGAAGATCTTAAAAATCTCATTCTTGTTTTTGTCAATGATTATTCTTGCTACATTGTTTCTATACTTTTTTAGCCGTGTTCATTTTTAACTGCTACGTAGAACTTTGGTTAGAAATAGCACGCACCGGCATTGGAACTGCTTCACGTTCACGTCTGCATTTGGGCAGGCCGTTGGATATTGGTGGGGTAGAATGTGAACTAACTGATCGCTTTTCCAATCCTGTTATTTTCCAGTGTGGTTTGGAAAAAAGTCTCTACATATGAAGTCAAGAAAGCACAAGGAAGCCTTCTGGTTAACAAATTTAGTGAGTTTCAGATTTTCCTCTCCTGGAGAGTCCTGGAAAATCACTTCAGAAAAGAGGTCATGGGTCACTTGTAGAAGAAACTGCTTCACTTGCATATGAGACTTAGTACGTCTGCAGGCTCTCATGCATTCTTGCCCCGCCTCTGATGGATCAACTCAGAACGTGTTGATTACTGTACCAAGAATTGGAAGCAAAGCCATTTTGTGCAGCAAAATTTAGGTTTATGACTGGATAGATTTCCTCAGACTTAGGGAGAATATAGAAGTTCATTTGACACGTGCGTGTGTTTACCAAAGCCTGACAGTTCCTAAGACTGTTGTGTTATTTATGGCAGGGATCATCTGTAATACATTTTTAAATAATTACAGCTTTATTGAGATATAATTCGCATTCCTTACAATTTGCCTATTTAAAGTGTACAGTTCAGTCGTTTGATATAGTCACAGTTGTGTAACTATCACTGCCATGAATTTTGGAACATTTTCCTCACTTGAAAAAGGCCTATACCTATTAACAGATGTCTCCAATTTCCCCTTATCCTCAGCCCTCAGCAACCATGAGTCTACTTTCTGTCTCTATAGAGTGGCATATTCTAGACATTTTAATTGAATGGAATCAGTGTAATTGAATTCAATTACACTGATTCCATTCAATTAAATGGAATGGAATCATATATTATGTGGTCTTTTGTGATTGGCCTTTTTTCACCTTGCACAGTATTTAAGGTTCATCTATTTTGTAGCATGTATCAGGACTTCATTTTTAAATTGCCAGGTTAATATTCCACTGTGTCTGTGTACTATATTTTATGAATCCATTCGTCAACTGGTGGGCATCTGAGTTGTGTCCACTTTGTTTGTACTTTGTGGCTGTTGTTAATAATGCTTCTAGGAGCATCTGTGTACAAGTTTTTGTGTGGATAGATGTTCTTAATCTTGTTGAGTATATACTGAGGGGTAGGGTTGCTGGGTGATATGGTAACTCTGTATTTAACATTCTGAAGAACTGCCAGACTGGTTTCCAGAGCCGCTGCACAGTTTTGACATTCTCACTGGCAGTGCGAGGCTTCCCACCTTCTTCACATTACCACCAAACTTGTTATCCGTTCTTTTGGTCTTTAGTACAGTTTTCTTACCCCCCCACCCCCACCCCCCACCTTGCATTATTAACATTTATTCTTTCAAGGGGACGGGTGTTCTATATACTAAAAGAAGTAGAATGTGGTTAGCTGTGGTATGGCTTGAAGCTCTGTGCCAGAACTGGCATGTTTCCTTGTTTCTGACCTTGACCCCAAATCACAGCATTGACAAAACCACGGTAGTACCACAGAAAGTAATTCTCTTTTAGAAGTTCAGTTCTGATCTTTTTTATTTCATCTTGAGCTATCAGACCTACATGGGAATGCATAGGATATATATAAAATAGGTGTGCTTTTATGTAAAATGTATATACATAGAATACATATATATAGTTAACATATGTGTAGTTAGAGAACAGTTATAAATACCCATATAACCCACCTAGATCATAAAATACAAATTTTAGGTTTTGGTAACAGTAAATAATAAGGATGACTGAGAAAGCATATAAATATTGTAAACATGAATAATCATTAAATATATCTGTGCCCTTCCTTATCACATCAAACCACTAGCCTTTGGGGATAATAATTTTTCTTATTTTTCTTTGTAGTTTTACTGTATACACGTGAACGCACGTAGACACTTGTGCACACAAGTGCGTGTGTGTGTGCGCGCGCGCACACATGCCCTGAGAAATGTATTTTAGTCTGCTTGTTTTCAGACTTTCCATAAATCATACTACATGCAGTATTTCCTGACTTCTCTTGCTGAACATTAGTTTATGACCTTCAAAGATACTATGTGTAGCTTTTTCTTCATGCTTTTGTTGCCATGTAGGATTTGGACTCCTTATTTCCGTTGTTCCTCTCTTGATGATTTGGGTTGTTCCTGGGTTTTGGATAGCGGGGACAGTGAAGCTGCATATGTTCCTGTTTTTGTCTCCAGGTCTGTAGGGGTCTCTCTAGAATATTTACCAAGGGATGGGATTTTAGCTTTATTTAAGTAACGCCAAACTTTCCCCAAAATGCTGCAGTGCTTTCTTCTACAACCTTCTCAGCCTTTAATAATTTCAGACTTTAAACATTTTTGCCAGGGGTGCCTGGCTGGCTCCATTGGTGGAACATGTGTCTCTTGATCTCAGGGTCATGAGTTCAAGCCCCATGTTGGGCATAGAGCTTACTTAAAAAGCAGACAACACACAAACATACATTTTGCCAGTCTGGTAGGTAATGGTATCTCATTTTGCTTTTAATTGGCATATCTCTGAGTGTCTTACTGATTTTAAAATTTAACCAATGCAGAAGCAGTTAGGTTTTTTATTTGTTCAAAGGGAAGTCAGCATTGAGTTACCTGAAAACTGTATCTGTGCTATTGAAAAATCATCGTGATGGTATATTCCTCATGCATATCATAACTGAACACTAGATCACGTAGATGAATGCCGTCAGTTTTTTCAGTTCAGTGATTTTTCTCTTGTATACATTTTTGTGTAATAAATTTAAAAATGTATGGAATTATTTATTTATCAATTGTTTGATATCTTTTACCTAACATAGCAACCACAAGCAGTAAGTCTGTGGTTTGCCAATATTTATTCGAGGCCCAGTTTATACAAATTGTCATACTTTTTTTGTGGCGAATTGAGTACTTCAGAGGAATTCACAACTATCTTTTTTGTGTGTGCATGATAGGTGTTAGTGTATGTGTGTGTATATGTGAAAGGGTGAAAGGTGTGGCGTTTTGATCTTTTTGGTTATTATTTGCCAGACGCAGGAAGATACTGTTTTTAAAGGGGAAAAAACCAATAATTTGAAACTTAACCGCAACCTAAAAGCAACTCTTGCTTATTAATTCAATGAGAAAATGTAAGACGGTCGCTTCAAATATGAGGAAATGTGCTGAAAGCAGATTTATTGGTATGAAATTAAAAAAAAATCAATTATGAATACTCCGTATGTGACTCATATAAGAGGAAAATTTCATTATAGTACACCCTATTTATGGGTTTTGCTGGTGTGTGTGTGTTCAACTTAAGAAAAATAGCTGCAGGGGAGTAGGGTTTTGTCGGGTGATTGGTGCAGTGCTTTATTTAAGAGAGAAAAATGAATGATTTACAGCTGTTACTTCCAGTTCTTGGACTATAGATGAATATAAGTGAATATAAGATTGTTATTTGAAGGAAAATATATTCTGTCTCCACATCAAGTACTTTATTATAGTATTTAGTTAGGAGCATAAATTATTTTCATACCTTACTCTTGAGTATTATATATAATTTTCAAGATATCCCAGGAATATTTGTACTCTTACTATTATAAGAAAAGCTTCCCCAAAAGTGAATTCTGTATTTCATTGAATTTTTGGGGGGAGAAGGGGTGATCTCAAACAGGTCCTCTCATTGATATTGGAAATCTAAACAGGGCTGTTGAATTACTTTACATAATTTGTTTTTATAATTAAATATGTTTTTCACCAAATTACAGTTTGTTTCTCTATGTGTACTACTGCAATATATTTTATGGTCTCACTCTAGATTGAGAATTCATACTGTACCATACAGAGCAGAATTAGTCTTTGTTTTTCAGTACACTAAACTTCAGTCCTAAAGTCATAAGAATTTTTATCCTGTTTTCTACAAGTAAAATCCTATTTTATAAAATGCCTTGTAAAGATGTCCACATTACAGAACAGCATTTACAAATGGCAGTGGTAGGTACAATAAAAGAAAAACTTGCAGAAATCATTTACTTACATGACTTGGGTGCTCACAGACGAATTCTGCTATAATCTTTGTGAATCACTTCATGTGAAAAAATCAAGGACTACTCTAACATACATGTCTTTGTACTAGGAAATAACTTAGCTGTCAGGACAGAGTGTTTCGTTCTGTGCTTTTGAGAAGTGCTTGCATTTATTGTTGGGAGGGTGCTTCTCTTTCCCAGGCGAATGAGCACTGTGGCCGTTTGCCTCTCTGGCTGTCAAACAGGTCTTCCCAGTGTTCTTTGACACACAAAGGGCTGAAAGTGCTCTGATTTCTGTAAGTCGACCTTTTGATACTTTAGGAAATTACGTTTAATTCATTTTAACAAATAATTCATTTAAGATCTTTTGCATCTTGCCCACCACAGAGTATGCTAGGCACATTGCAGACTGTTGGAAGTTGAAACCGAAAAGATTACATTGTATGGAATCCAGGGACTAAAATCTGTACATTTCAGACTAAGCATCTGTCAAGTTTATTTCAGATTTTACATTCTAGATTAATTAGTCTGGGTCAGAGTGTGTGTCTGCAATGACTTTGGGGGGGGAAATGTCAGCATGTTAAAACTACGTGTTTCATTCAGAATTATAGCTAAGCTTGCAAAAGTTTGACTTTTTCCAATATGTATTGGACTGTATTGATTACTCCTGTATTTCTAGTGCCTTGTAATACACTGTCTGAATTTTTGTTGAATGACTTTGTGGAATGAATGAATGAATGAATCAGTGAGTGATTATTAGCCCTTCTTTGATTGTTTGAGGGCCTATAGGGTATGTTGAGTTGTTTGATCTTTCCCCATTGAGAGAGTCTTATAATTCTCGTTGGAAGTAATTCACTTGAAAGCATGTGCTCTTGTCCTTATCTATTTGCTCCACACACTCTGGAATCCAGATCCGTAGCTCGGTGTTCATTTCCCTTTAAGAATAATTAACTGTCTAAGGTAATGGCTAAAGAATCAGAACCTGTAAGAGCTCTTGGAAGTCACAAGAGTCATTTATTTATGTATCCACTGAGATGGTTTAGAATTTTGGAGGTTTCTGCATCTCTGTTCCTCTTCAGCTCTTTCCCAGAGAAGAAAATAAAAAAAGATAAAAGATCTTGGTGGTGTTCCTTCTCTACAAAAGGAACACATTTAGATAGTGACAAAAAGGACAGAAGTGCCCTTTGTGCCATTTGCATGGTCTTCTTTAATTATCTTAATAGCACTGTGAGGTTGGAATAGTGATCAGCCCATTTTAGAGATCAGTCAGGTGAGGCTTTCAGGTGTTACACTGTTTGCACTCTGGAATATACACTCAGTGAAGGCGGCAGTTATGTCTGTCTTGTTTGCTGCTTTCTCATTATGTAATCTAGTGTCTGGCGTGTGGTTAGTAAATAATGATTGGCTCTACTTTTGCTTGAGATCACACAACTAGTCGGTGGAAGCAACTGTGGTTATACATAGTTTTCTTTCATTTTATAGCCTGTTCCTCTTTTCACTGCAGTTCTTATAAGTTTTCCGAGAGATCATTTTGAGTTACACTTTTCTGAAAAAGTGGTCCTATTGCAGTGACGTGCCTTTCCTAAATTTCCCGGCACGGACAGGACTTTGGCCCAGCACCTGTTTTCATGCTGTGGTGTAGGTCTTTTCCCCACACAGAGCATGCTAATGACTGTGTTTGTTGGCTACTCATGGTGTGTTTACACACAAATCTTATGTAATGCACTATTTACCCTCTCTTATTTTTTATTTTGAGAAAGAGTGCGCGCATGAGAGTGCAGGCATGCACGTGCTGGGGAGGAACAGAGGAAGAGAGGACAGAGAGAATTTTAAGCGGGCTCTGTGCGCAGCATGGAGCCTGACATGGGGCTCAATCCCCTGACCCTGGGATCATGACCTGAGCAGAAATCAGGAGTTGGGGATGCTCAACCAGCTGAGCCACCCAGGTGCCCCCCCACCCTCAGTTTTCAAGTTATAGTTTCAAATTGTTACAGTCAGTGAAAATAACTGCATTGTCTCATTTAACTATCTTAATAGCACTGTAAGGTTGGAGTAGTGATCAGCCCATTATTACACGTATTGCCCTATCCTGGCCTGATTTGCTTTTGTGAGCCTAGTAGTTCACAGATAATATAGTCTGCGCCTCCTACTCTCCTGCTAATGTTCTAAAAGGACTCTGCCAGAGTAGCCCTGGTTTCCTTACACTCTTTGATTCCTGCTATTTTGAAGTTGTGGGAACTGGGGAAGGTGTTGCAGTTTCCCTACCATTCCACCGCACCTTCGCCCGTGGGACGCCTCGGGGTTGAGTAGGACCAGGTCACTGGAGCGCTGCAGATGGCTTTTGTGCCTTCTCATGAGAGCTGGTTGTCAAATTTTCAGACATTTGAGAGCTGGTTGATAAACCTATCATTAAACACTACACTATATAAACTCACAATGTAAATTATAGTTAATAACAAAGGTGATACATACTGGACACTTCTCACTTCCTGGTCATGTTGCTACGTGTTGATATTATCTGTGCTCTTGAGGTTATTAGGTCTATGGTACCTAGATGTTGGAAATGCCGTGTAGCAGGGTCTTGCTGCACGTGTCTTTTCAAGTCCACGTTGAGTGGGGTCACGTGGGTGGGTGGATATTGGCTGTGGTGGGATTATTGATATGGAAGAGACTGCCAAACACTATAGCCCAGGACACACCTTCCCCTTTTTTTCCTGGAGAGCTATTAGTTATTAACTATTTACAACCACACACTCAGACAGGATGCCTAGAAACGAGAAGAAGATTGATACTGCCATCCTTTTGTGTTATTTGTTTGGTTCTCCTGATCATCCTTAGTGCCTTGAAGCAGCTAGGAGAGAAGGAGACGACAGTGAGGAAGAAAGTTGAGGCAGAGGGGCACACCTTAGCACGGAAGTGAACACAGAACTAACTCAGATACAGATGGTAAAACTGTACTAATTTATTTACTGGCATTAAAGGTGATTTTTAGGAAATTTTCTTTCAAAAAGATACAGCTTTGTAAAGCAGTGACTACTTAATATCTCGTTCGTAGTAGAAAGCCATTTATAATAATTAGTTTTGTGTGTGTGTAAATGTTACTGCATAGAAATAGATCTAGAATAATTTGATAAACTTTTAGAGCCCGAGGGGTCAGGTTTGCTTTTGAGACACAAATTGGAACCATTACTAATTTTTACTCACCAGATGTTGGTCTTCGTGGTATATGTGCATAACCAATAATTCAAAGCATTTCATAATTTAGGCCCATTTGTAGATATTTGTATATAGGCCTCATGGTCTTAACAGTTAAGCTAGATTGCTTAAGGTTTTCCCTCTACTCCTGCCTTGATGTAAAAGTTTTCCTTAGGCCACACAGTCCTATTTTCTTTCCTTAAAAATGTTTGTTTATTTTGATAGAAGGAGGGGCGTGGGGGAGAGAGGGAGAGAGACTTGCAGGCACGTTCCATGCTGACATTGGGGCCCAACGTGGGGCTCGATCTCATGACCATGAGATCACGACCTGAGCCGGTATCAAAAGTCAGACCCTTAACCGACTGAGCCACCCATGCGCCCCTATATTTTCTTGAGGGACACCCTAGGATGCTTCACTGATGTTTGGCATTGTTCACCAGCAAGCCCATGTCCGCACCCGTTGTCCCTTCTGCTCCGAAGGAGCCTTGAATCCTTGTGGAGCGCTGAAAGCTTCACTGGTGCTGCCAAACGTGCACAACAGCCCTTTCGAGGAGCCCCCGACGGGGTTGCCGGAGCAGCGCCCTGGAATGTCCCGCCGCCTCCTGCTGAGTGCACAGTACTGAGTGAGGCCTGCCTGGAGAATGACGCCACTTGGTGCATTTGGGAATAGGGGTCGGACCTGGTCCTTATGTGTGCTCACAATGTAGTTGCTAAATATTAGAAGATTTTTTTTTTTTTTTAAAAGCAGGCCAGCTTTATTTACTGCAGAGATTAGAGGACTTTGTTGGAAAACAACATTGACAAACAGTAGAGATGAGTCATGTATTTCCTGCTTACTTGGCCAACATCAAATAATTAAAAGCCATTTCGTGGATAGGGCGATGCAGCCAGAAATGGACTTTATGATACTTTTTGAAAAGAGCGGGCCGAATTTCACTTGCTCTCATTGGGAAGCACGCCACATAAATGCTGAATGATGAAGGCCGCGCGAGTGCCAAATAGGTTGCTCTGGTCCATTCATTCACTTCTGTTGGATGAGTTACCTCGTTCTCCATTCTGAAAGCTCACTGCTACTATTTCCCATTTACTTAGCACCTTATGAAAATTCTCACGTAGTACCCCCACATTTTATGCTTACTGCAAAGAAGGAAATTCACTGCTTAATTAAACCTAAGGGGAGGATTTCTGAAAACTGAAGGAACCTAAAAGCCATTCTGACTTCAGCGCATGAGTTTAAGACCCTGTGGTCAGTCTCCATCCTGCTCTTGCTCTTTTACTCAGACCAGCTTCATGCCGAGCTTTGCCATTTTATTTGCCTTCCTTCAAGTTGAATACTTAACATTCAAATCGGAAGGGTTTTTTGTTGTTAAGTTTTATTATCTTTGTTATTTAATTGATAAGTTTTAACATATTAGCGAAGTTCCACTCCTCTTCTCCCGCAGTGACTTTTCTTAAAAATAGAAATGTGAGGGGCGCCTGGGTGGCTCTGTTGGTTAAGCATCTGACTTTGGCTCAGGTCATGATCTCACAGTTTGTGGGTTCGAGCCCTGCGTCGGGCTCTGTGCTGACAGCTCAGAGCCTGGATCAGATTCTGTGTCTCCCTTTCTCTCTATCCCTCCCTTCTTGTGCTCTGTCTCTTTTCCTCAAAAATAAATATTTAAAAAATTAAAAAAAAAAAAAAGTAGAAATGTGAGTCTAGAGGGGAAAATTATTTCCTAATTCTCTAGATTCCTGCAGCATTTTCCTTCCAAGCACCTGGCACTATTGGAAAGCTCACTGCTACTATTTCCCATTTACTTAGCACCTTCTCTGTCGCTCTTCATTTGGGTGTGGAATATTCAGAATGGTGGACAAATCTTGTGTTTGTTGTCTCCCATGGTCTGCCTATCCCCCTGAGCGCTGCCCCCATGATCAAAGCCACCAGAGGTGCCACATAGAAGAGACGCCTTTGGTGAGTCAGGGCAGTCACCAAAACTTGACCTAAGCTATACCAATGGATGGGGCTGGGGACGGGAGCAAGGTTACGATTCCTTTCTTAGCTGCCTGTAGTTGTTCCCAGACTCCCTTCCACAGTGACGACCAGAGCCGGTGGAGAGAGAGAGGAAGGATGTAAGGATTTGTGCGTCTCCCACTCCAGGAGGCAGGTGGGCCTGGTGGAGAATGTGAAGGAGGCCAGTGGATGGAGACCCCTGGGAATGTCCTACCGACACAGGGCCATGGATCTCCTTCCACTCGCTCTTCTCCAGGCTTCCTACATGAACCAGTGAGGGGTTCAGCCAAAACACATTTTGTAAATGCAACTTTCAGGTGTTGAAACATGTCCTTCCCAGTCTTGACCACTCTCTCTCTTTTTTTAATACCAAGGCAGCAGAATTTCATCATGCAAATCCTTGAGCCACTTGTATGGCCTCAGTGCCTTCGTATTGCTCTAATGTTAAAAGTCTTCTCTGTTTACTGTAAGATAAAACCTTTGTGTTTAGTTGGAAAAGAAAGGCACTCCTCCAGAGGCCTTTGCCAGTGGCTGTATGAAGATCTGTGGCTGAGACCTCTACACAAAGGCCTTCTGTGCTGGGTCCGTGTGGCCCTACAAAGGTAGTAAGCCGAGCTGAGAGGGGAAGTCCACAGAAAAGCGAAGCTGAACCTCCTCTGTCCATTATTGCAAAACGAAGTCGCTCCTTTATTTAGAAAACAAAGTGACACACCAGACGAGTGCATAAACATTTCATATTAAGACAGGCTTAAAATGTACTTTAAAAACACTTGGTTTAAAAGCATACATTTGTCTTCTGTGAAATTAATTAACTGCCATTTGACGTATGATCTAGCACGCACGTTCTTCGTAGGAAATTCTGTTTGATTTCTGTGTTTTCCTTGCTGTAGATGTGGCATATATTACTCCTGGAAACTTGGATGCCCAGCATTTTCCCCCCTCTATTCTTTTTATTAAAGAACAGGATAGCTTTTTGAAAGTTCTCCTCTTATTATTAGTATGATCAGGGAACATAATACTGGTGGAGAGGAGCTCAGGGGAGTTTTACAGGCTGGAATTGCATTCTTTGGGCGTTCCTGAGAAGAAAACAGCTGTATTAACCATTTTTCGCCCCCTTTTTTTTTGGGGGGGGAAGTAGGGTAGGCTGGGGAGGGAAGTCCAGGGGTATCTCCCCCCAATGCCCAGAATTCCAGCCCTTTACAACTGAGAACAAACAGCTTGGCACTAGCTGGAGTCCATGTGCATGTGTGTTACAGTTCTGATTATTAGCCAACAGAAAACAGCTGTATACACTAGTAATGAAAGTACTTTGAAATAAAAAGTCCAATAGTAGTGTTTTCCCCTATAAACACCAGATGTGTGCAGGGGTTGTACCCCGTGTCTGCCCTGTATTTTAGCACTATTGTTCAGGGACATAAATGGAAGCCAGCATTTGAGAGGTAGGCATGTGGTGAAAGTAGATATGTTTGTAGCAAAATAGGTATGTTGTGGTTGACTAGAAACATTTTAAGGTTTATTATTTTAAGGAGGGCCATTGCTGCCTGGCCAGTCATTCCATTCCGCCTCCTTTGCCTCTTACAAAAAGAAAACATTGTGTGCCTACAAAAATAGGCTCTACTATCAGGATTCAAACACCCCATGGTCTGAATCATTTAGCAGCTTTTAGTGTGCTCAGTAGGTAAATGATAATTGAAGGGATCTACAGTTTGATATATGCTTTCTAAACCATCTCTGGAATGGACATTTTCTTCTTGCTGCCTGTGGGAATTTCTGTACTTTTGTTGGTGTATATTTAAACCCATGACCCAGGCTACCTATATCTCAATTTCTGGACTTTTAAAAAAATAGTGACCAAGTAAGGAATATCTAAGATTAGAAGTAGGAATATCTAGAGTTCTGTAGGTCTCAGTTTTGGGATTTTTTAGGTGACCAACCAGGGGATGTCTAAGATTGCAAATCTGAGGGAAAATTCAAAGATCCCTTCTCCTCCTCTTCCTTCTTCTTCTTCCTCTTCTTTTTTTCCAAAGCAGTATGATCCTGGGGAGGGGGTGGGGGGTGCATTTCCTGACTGGTCTTGGGGGGAAGAAATGAAGTAGAACTGGTATTGAAGAGGCAGCTTTCTATGGGAATACAGGAAAAATACATTTCTAAAAACTTGCCTGGGGAATTCCCAGATTCTTTAAACCCTGCATGTGAAATAGCTTAATATAGATACAGGTTTAGACATACTGGTTTGATGTTTCATTACCTATTTTTGTGTGCACTTATCACACCCAGGTCTTCTGTTTTCCAGTTGTTCTAGGAAGTCAGGGTTTTAAAAACGATCCTGATTTGAGTATAAGGAGCTTTTTTTCTTTTCCTTTCTTTAATTTTCTAAAATTCTTCAATGAAAGATGAAAGGAAAGCTCAGGAGTGAATTGTTAGGGTTTATTCTAGTCTTAGTGATGTCAGTTTTACTACAGCTGTATTCAGTCTCCTGTCTTATTGCCTCTCATCGATAGAATTTGGACATTGGAACAACTCTTTAGTTTGTTGTGAGAAAATCATGGTAAAACCATTTATAGAAAACTTTTAAAGTTCAATTATTAACTTTTCCTAAGGAGTCTCTTAGGGGAGTTTTTCTTTCCCCTTTGCATAAGTTAGAGAAAAAGAAACTAGAATACAAAAAAATGAAGGAGGAATGTTACGAGCCTTTTTGCTCAGGGGTAAATGATAAGAGAATTTGCAGAATTACCTTCTCTACTTGTTACAAAGGTTATCGGTTTCTTCCTTTGGAAATCTCCCTGGTGGTGGTCCCAAGGCTCCATGTCATGTTCTTTTATCACAAGAGTCCTGAACTTGACCGTAACTTTTTAAAAATAATGCCCAGAGGTTACCACATGCCTTATTCACATACAAGAGGTGAATGACAATTCTGATGGGTTCTTTGAACCCGCCATCTCTAGGAGAAGACTTGATGTGTACTTTTCAAGCTATGGTGTGGAATTGTGCTGAAGCTTCAGATGCCTTGGAAGAGAGGGCTCTTGGCTGTGGCAGGGGTGCTGAGATGGGAGGAGGAGCCGCCAGCAAGATTCATTCAGTGTTGATACAGTGTGGCCCAGCAGTGTGCTATTTACAGGGAAAACTCGGAGTCCACCAGTGGGGAACTGAGAAGCCATTCATGCATGTGGTAAAAGATGCCCTTTGGGGGAATGTGTTTCTGTGCTCTGTGGCCACCCCCTCTGTCAGGGAATCCGGTGGCTCTCAGTGAGAGCTGTGAAGACTGTCGCTTTCACACCTCTAGCTGCAGAATGACTCCCATTTTCCCTCACCAAAGGGTGGATTCATCATTCAGCTCGTTATGACTAAAAGCATTTGAACATTCTTGGGGAAGACTACTCTTGTTTATTAGGGGGCACATTCTAAAAGACCAGAAGTTTCCAAAGACTGAACTTTATTCCAGAGATAGTTCAGTTTCTGCCCGCTTTGTTATCTACTGGATAGTGAAACCCCCATTGAGTTTAGTCTTGTGAATTGAAGCCTGTTTATACAGTATCAAGTCTGACATACAGACTATTATTTTTAGCCTGAAAAAATCATGAAAATCATCTATTTAAAACTCCTAAAGCTGAATGGCAGTCTCATCTTGCTTAAAATTCCTTCGAGTACTTTTAAGCCAGTGGAAGGGAAAATATAAACAATTTGTTAATTGCAACAGCTGCTCTCTGATTATTTTTATGTTAATGTTTTGAATGGGTGGATTTGAAAGATTTTTTAGACAGAGCATCTGGACTAATGTAGTGCTATTCAAAACTCAATCTTGAGAAGTGGAACCGGCCTCTTCAAAACAAACAAACAGCAGCCTCCTACGGAAATCAGAGGGTGACTGCAAAGGCATGGTGAAATTTCTCTACAGTCGTGGAGGACAGTGAGACAAATGGTCCCGGTGAGGCTGTACCCGAGCAGCCTCTTATTGGATTTAGTATGGTGTTTATCTGACTGCTGTGGTAAATGAGGTGAAGTCTTTTGCGTACACAGTTAATTCCCAATTATTCATACATGCTTTAGCCAAATTGCTGATTCTCTATGGACTTTGGAGAACTTTCCTCAGTGAAGCCCTCCCCNCTTTCTCAGAGGGGTTCCCAGCTGCTCTCCTCATTTTCCTTTCCTTCTCTGGCCCCCACTGCTTTGCTTTCTCTGCTCTGTTCCCCCGATTTACCTGACAGCCCAAACTCTTGTCTCACACTGCTTTTGTTGTTCAGTTATCTCAGGTGTGTGAAAGAGAAGCTAGTTACTGTCAGGGTAAAACTCTGTGGAAGATGATGTCTGCTGCCCCTTCTTTCTCTTCCTGCCCTCTGTGGACCTTTGTGGAATAAAGGAGGGGAGAGTGAGTAGAGAAAGTATTTTCCCTAAAACATTTCTGAGCTGTTCTTTTCAATGATTTCTTCGGGATTTTATAGTCCTGTGGAGGAGGTATTAGCGCTAAATGCTTACAGAGTCTTTTCATGCTTCATTTTCTCAACTTTGACATTTCTTCTTTCCATTGCCAAAAGGCAAATAATTAGAAAGGGGCTGTTTAGAGGATGTTAATCTGAGGAGAAGTCTCAACTTTGGGATGGAGTGGCAGCTACAATAGTAACAACAGCCTTGAGTGGTTCCTCACTTAGCAAATATCTAATTTATTGAGTTCTTTTTATACTTTGCTTACCGTGGAAGATATAAAGTGAATTTGACCTATATTCTGTCTTTAAAGAGGTTGAAATAAATCGAAGAGAGAAGTCTACACTGAAAGCCATAAATCTAAAGCCAGTACATAAACACTTGATTACCATAATATGGGAGAAACTTGTTGAATGTAGATGAGGTGTTAGGTCTCCCCCGAGGGGACTTCATTCCTCCTTGGGGAGGGGGCCAGAGTTAGTAGAGATGTAAAAATTCTGCCCTAATACTCCTTTTCTGCATCTAGGGCATGGAAATGAAAACTCTCCTGCCAAATAGTTTTATCTAGACAGTTTTTATGCACCTGTTTTTATTCCCTTTTTGTATATTCAATGTCTACATAGAATGTAAATTTTCTCTCATCATATGAGAGCTCAGTAAAGATGTTCAGGCCCTACTTAGCTGAAATGTTGGCTAAAGGAACACAATTCTGTGACCAATTCCCAGGTCAAGCTCAAGCCAGGTAACTGGGTTGAAAGGCCTTTGATTAGCCAGTCAGATTCTGGATAATTCAGCACCAAAGCTGTGTGCATCAGATTCCTAGAGGAGCCCTTGGTGCTCTCCCCAGCACCTGCTCTTTGGTTTATTTGTGGTCCCATGGAAACTTTTGCTTTCTCACAACAAATGATATGATGGGACGCCTGGGTGGCTTAGTCGGTTAAGCATCCGACTTTCGCTTAGGTCGTGATCTCACGGTTCATGGGTTCGAGCTCTGTGTCGGGCTCTGTGCTGACTGCCAGCTCAGAGCCTGGAGCCTGTTTCAGAGTCTGTGACTCCCTCTCTCTGACCCTCCCCTGCTCACGCTGTCTCTCTCTCTCTCCTAGAAATAAATAAAAAACATTAAAAAAAATGATATGGAAGTCAGCAAATTTTAAGGAAGGAGAGCTATGAGAGAGAGAGAGAGACTGACTGACTAGTAAAAAGGCTGAAAAACCACAAATGGACACAAGAATTCTGAGAGTATGGTAGCTTTCAGTGGGATTTCCATTTAAAGTATTGATGCTCTAAGAAACTTAACCTTCCATGGAATATCTCAACTCTTTGTATTAATGAGATGTTTTTGTTGCCCTTAAGTATGAGCCACATAAAAATAGTCTGTAAATTGCAGTAGAAGATTTAGTTCCTGCTCTAACTAGAGATTTCATGGGGAGGAGGAGGGAAGGTGCAGGGATTAGAGATGATTTGGGGGCATCCCTTTAGAATTCTTGCCCAGGATATTGATGGTCAAGTGAGATCATGTGAGAGTGATTTACGGTTGGAAAGTGCTAGAGGAATCATGAGTTTGTCTGAAACTGTAGTTCATTATTTATTAAAGAGTAGCTCATGTTATTTTTCTGAGTGACCTGCAGTGCCTGTTACATATTTAGATTCCTGAGCCTGATGCTGGTTTTGCTGAATCAGTATCTCTGAGGACAAGGATCCAGGAATCTGCATTTGAACACACTCCTAGGGCTTGTCTTCTGCACTTTACACCCGCGCTACTTACACCGGAAGTTGTAGGTTTTTGAAGTGTGAAGTTGCCAGTTGTGAAACTTTGCCGTTGGATAGCAGGGGAGTGCGAATGTCAGCTCAGAGCTGACCACAGAGTTACTACAGGAAGGGTCTCCCAGACAGGTCTTCTGTCTTGAAAGTAGGTGTGAAAGACCCTCCTCTCGAAAGCCTATTATGTGCTCTGTGTAATTGCTTACATGATACAATTTTTCCAATAGCCTTGAGGAAGGTTTGAGTTTTACAACCCCTGCGTGGTGCACAGGGGCAAGCTGAGGGTGAGAAAGGCTGGGCAACTTGCCTAAGACCACACAACTAGTCATGAAGGAGCTGAACTTGAATCTGATGGGAGCCCAAAGCCCAGGCTCTCAGCCTGAGTCAGTTCTGAATTGGCAACTGTGGATGGGACGGTCACAGCCCGCAGGGACGGGACGCAGTGGGGGAGGCAGGCAGTGGCTAACGCATTGCTACGGCAGTAGGCTAGTGCAGCCACAGTACTGGCCCACGGAAGCCAGACACACTGAAACGGTGGCAAACCCATGAGGCCTGATACACTGCTTGGGTGACTTAGAGGCCCAGGAAACAGTCATAAGAAGCTGGCTGCTTTGTCGCCGGAAAGCTCATATATTGACTTTCTAAAGCAGGTGGGAAGAGAAAATCACACGCTATACTTCAAACTGCCTGTGAACTTTTTATAAGGCTTTTAAAATCAACACTCATCAATGCATTTTCTTGACGGATGGTAGGACACCGGCTGGTAAGAGTTAAGAGCTTGTCTAAAGTTTTGCAGAGGGTCAAGGCTGTAGCTATGGGAATAAAAGAAACATGGGAGGGAAAAAAGGCAACAGAAGCTCGATGCGTAGAAACCCCATGAGCTGTGATATTCCTGCAATCTCACATTTTTGTTATTTTATTATGTCTTAGAACCAAAGATCTCTGTAGAGAGTGATGGTAAGGGCAATAAAAATACAAGTTATAATAGAGGTCCCACCAATCAGGAAAATTGGAAGAAGCCTGAAGTTGCTTGTGGGTAAAGAGCCTGTGCCACATTCTGAGAACCTCAGGGTGTTTTACTTCCATGTTGCCTGTTAAGTTTGGCTCCCTTACCAACCCAACGGTAAGCATTTGTGATTTTCATATTTCTGCCTTGTGATTTAAATATGAAGACCGTAATTATCAGTGTTTGACCAAAAACTTGGTTTGTCTTTGGAATGTATAGTTTTGAAAAGGTTTACTCTGTATTTTACTGTTGTTGAGGATCCAGTGGACCATGGAGTCTCCTAAAAATAACAGTTGTGGGGCACCTGGGTGGCTCAGTCTGTTGAGCGTCTGACTGTTGATTTCAGCTCAGGTCATGGTCCCATTGTGGGATCGAGTCCTGCACTGGGCTCTGTGCTGAGCATAGAGGCTGCTTGAGATTCTCTCCCTCCTCCCCTCCCTCCCTCCCCCCTCCGCTCTCTCNACCTCTATATTAAAACACTCCTTTCATATATACAAGGGAGATGGTGTGAAGTGGGATTACCTGGGTTTTGTGCCATATGCTCCCTGTTGGAAACATACATATTTTCCCCAACTATCTCCCGGGCCTTAGTGTCCTCGTCTGTCTGATGAGGAAATGGTCAAGTGGCGTCTTTCGGGTTTTATACTCCATAGTCATCAACCATAGTTTTGTGGTGACCCTGACTTGCCCCATTCTGACCTAGTGACTTATGGAAACATGTTATGTCTTCGTCCTCTCTTCCCATTGGCTTCATTTGATTGTACTTGTTCCTTAGATTGAGTGGGTCTCCAGTCAAAACAATCATGTTTTCCTCTGCAGCGTAGAGAAGTGGGTGTGGGCAGGCAGTGCTGTCCCTTGGCTCACTTCATGCTTCATTCATCCAGCTTGACAGTGTCCCTTAAATGTGGATGCCGGGTCTCCTGGCTGTTTGGTAAAAGTGCAGACTCCTAGACCTCTTGCAGACCTGTTGAGGATGAATCTCTGGAGACACGGCTGTCTGGAATCCCTGTTTGAACAGCCTCCAAAGTGGTCTTTGGTCTCACTACACTTTGAGAGCCTCAGTGAGTCCACCTCTAAGTATGTGCTGAGGTCTTCAGATCTAACCCATGGTTCCCTGAAAGCAGTGGCTGTGTGTGTGTGTGTGTGTGTGTGTGTGTGTGCGCGTATGCGTGTGTGTAAATAAAACTTCTGAGAAGAGTTGTAATCATCTGGTTTATTCATTCATGGAACAAATATTTGCACGCTTACCATACACAAAGCCCTGTGTAGTTGCTGTGGGAATGGAGACAGGACAGACCTCAGCAACTGACGGGATTTGAGGGATGTGGGAGAGGTCAGAACAGGTTTATAACTGGGGATGGGAATCCAGTTGTGCCGCGGGGAGAAGCAGGCACACAGGGAGAGCAGGCAGCAGCTTGGGGGGAGAAGACGTCTGTCTAAATGAACCTATAGCATGATGATAAAATATGCCTGGATTTCTGGAACCAGTTACAAAACAGGCATTATATACAGATTGATAGTATCTTAGAGTTGGGAGGTTATTTTCTAGATCCTGTTCAGGCTCCTCAGAAGCAGGAAAAATGATACCATTTGGAGCCTGTGGTTGGGCGGGGCGGGGAAAATGTAATGAGGGAAGCAGCTATGTGTAAAGGTGACCTTTCCTCTCCAACTTGACAGAAGCTGATTTCCTTAATAATCTCTAATTGATTTTGGATCTCTACCAGAAGAACCAGGAATTAAGATTTGAAATGACACAGGCATTTCTAGCAGGTGCATTCTTTTGATATTTAAAAAAAAATGCTTTCAGGGGCGCCTGGCTGGCTCAGTTGGTTAAGCGTCTGACTTCGGCTCAGGTTATGATCTTGCAGTTCGTGAGTTCGAGCCCTGCATCGGGCTCTGTGCTGACAGCTCAGATTTGGATTCTGTGTCTCCCTCTCTCTCTGGCCCATCCCCACTCACGCTTGCTCTCTGTCTCTCTCTCCCTCTCTCTCTCTCTCCCTCCCTTGCTCCCTCCCCCCCTCAAAAATTAATAAACTTAAAAAAAATTTTTAATGCTTTTAGAATTTACTCTCTGTGATCAAGTAGAGCTTTGGTCTGTCTACTTTAAAGGTAGCCACTCAGTACCTGCCTCCATCCATAAGCTAAGGAAGAGGGAGACATCAAGGCCTTCAGGAGAGAACAGACCACTGCTTCCACCCACTGAGTGGATGTCCTTGAGTAGCCTCATAGTGTTTTCCCAGACTGCTTAATAAATAAATAAAGGCTGGACATGACTGTTTTTTTTCCGTACTCTGGCCCGAGAGTGATGCAGGGTAGCCTGTTGAACTTAAAAGGGTCTTAAGCTTCCACACCACATGTAGTTTTAAGTGTGTGTTCCGTTTTCAACAGCAGTGACTTCGGCATGGAGTTGGTTTTGTGCTGGAGGCAGTAACTTCCTCTGCCTCACCAGAATCAGCGAGGTGTAGCTTGGGAGAAACCCTTTGCCAATGGGACCGGAGGCAGCTAGGGAAGGCTGGGTCAGCAGAGCAGTACAATTCACGATGCTGATGCTGTCACGGGAAGGATAGAGTCAGGAAGAAGTGTGAGTCAGGCTGGTGACCGCCCCTGGTCTCCTCGTACCAGCAGCTGGAGAGCCTGGGCCGAAGGTTGAGTCAGCCGCCTGGCCAGAGGCCAGCACGGTGGAGGTGCCGTGCCAGACTCCCAAACGGACTTCCTCAGGCTCAGAGCTTCCTGGGCTCTTCCTCTTGTGGGGAGCCAGTAGTCAGCACCTTGCGGGCTGTGACCTCTTCCCTGTCCGCACTGTCAGCCCCGGGCAGAGCTTGGTGGAAGTGCTGGGCATGGATTTGTTAAAGGTGCTTATAAGATGAGTAGTCAGGCTGTGGTTTGCTTTTGACATGATCAGCAATGTTTTTCAGCGCAGCTCAATGCAAACTGTAGGGAAATCAGACACGGAATCCTGAGGAAGTTTCTCTCCCTTGAGGGGTCAGCTATGTCTTTAATGCCCAGGCAAGTAAAAACAGTGATATATGGAATACATTTTAAGTTTTCTTACAGAATCTGTTTAGTTTCGTGGCAGGATGTAATGAACTTTAGGAGTGAGAATGAGAAATAGCGATGAAGTATTTTATTATTAGCTTAAAAAAGGGTTAAAAAGAACTCAGAATGTTAAACAAAGTTTTCTGCTCCAAAACTCCACCCTTTTGCCACACTAGCAGCAGAGAAATTACAGAAAGCTGATTGTGTTGTCTATTTGGCAAGTCAAAGCAAGATCCAGCAAGCTAAAAGATGAGTATTCTAGATTGCTGTCACTTTCTGTGACATGAAGGTTCTAAATATAAAAAATAAGAAGCCCCTGGGCGGTTGCTCTTTGGAATTTGTATGGACAGATGCAGGTCACCCTTCTACTTCTTTGTGCTCTTTAAGAAGTGAGACTTTCTCGATGAGTGAGTCAGGAGTTCTGTCTGATAGCTTTTAGGTTTGATTATTTGAAAATACAACTTGTTATACAAAATTTACATTTATAATTGCTGATTAAGTAGGAGATGAAAATTACCCTCCTTCCAATTTTGTTTTCTGAGGTTTATAATTGCCATGTCCTGAAACCTAGAATTTCTCCCTTATTTTACAAATATATTTAAAACACTGATTTTTATTTCTCTTTAGCTGTGTCCTTAAAGTGAGTTGCTTTACTTAATTAGAGGTCCATTATACTTCTTAGAGAGAACTTTGTCAAAATGTGTGTCATTTTAACCCACTTCTGATTGTTGTTGGAAATATAGTTAGGCTGTTTATTGATCTTAGGCTATTTATTGATCTTACAGTTAGGCTATTTGAGAAAATTTTGTTTTGTCTTTGGATGACATTATGTCTTTTTCAGGTTTCAGCAGTATTTCATATTTTCACTTATCCAAGTTTTTCTAGTCTTAGGTAGACCAGTGTCTGGTCTATTCTAGTTTTTGACTAAGATAACCCTTTCACTATTAATACATTCAACTACATTATAAGATTATTAAACTGTAGGAGAGATGAATTTTCTTCTTTTCTCTCTCAGCCTCCCTTTCACTCTGGAAATGTAAGTAAGGCCAGAAGTCCAGTCATCTGATAAGTCTGGTAACTTTCCAATATTTCAACCAGTTACATGGAGACTAAGGATTTCTCATGTTGCCCCCATTCCCACCCCCCATGAACACCTCCATTTGACATAGTGATTTGCATTAATATCACTAGCTAACTTCTATTCATACTTAGTGTATGCTGGGTATGGCGCTGAGTTGTAACCTGCTTCTGATCCCCATAATTACTTTGCGATAAAGCGCTGTTACTTAAAATACAAATGAAGAAAAAGAAATACAGAAATTATAAATAATTCATCTAAAGTCAAATAGCTATTAAGGGGATGGATATTTGAACCCAGGGCATTTGCTCATTGGAATTTGTGTGGAAATTTGAACCCAGGGCTCTGCTGACCTCCACACCTTGACTTTTGGTCTTGCATTATTCTTTTATTCAGCGCATACTAATGAGCTCTGACCATGAGATTCATGCTTCTCTCTGTTGAGAAGACAACAGCAAATGGATCCACCAGGACAAAACAGACAGTAAAGAATGAAATGAATAAACATACACCATCACCAGAGGTGGTAATGGCTTTGAAGACAATATCATTGGTTAAGAGGGATGAAGGGATATGCTTTCCAGGAAAACAGAAAAATAAGATATCCTTTTCTAGTCATTGATTTTGTTTGAGATCCTAGGGCAATATGAGCAAAAGGCAAGGGAAAAAAGGCTTAAAAAAAATTCAGGATCAGTAGAAAGTTTCAAATCTTAATTGAGATGGTGATTTTACTGGCAAATTGGCTTGCCAGCCTGCAGACTAGAGAAAGTGATTGTAGATCTCACAGGGCAGTGTGACCTGACAGAACATAATTGTGAAGGAGATGAAGGGTTAGCTGTTAGGAGCACCATCCATTTATTCCCAAGCTCCAGTACCAGTCTTTCAGATCACAGCTGTGAGAAATTTTCCTCTGGGTTTTCCTTTGCTTTAGGAAATACTATTTTAAATTATTATTTTTTAAATTTTATTCATTTTTGAGAGACAGAGACAGAGCACAAGCGGGGGAGGGGCAGAGAGAGAGGGAGAGACATAGAATACGAAGGAGGTCCCAGACTCTGAGCTGTCAGCACAGAGCCCGACACAGGACTTGAACCCACGAACTGTGAGATCATGACCTCAGCCAAGGCCGGATGTTTAATCAACTGAACTGCCTAGGAAATACTATTTTAAAATTATTTCATGAGGAAGTGCCAACCGATCTCCTCTGTTACCCCTTTTGCTAGTAATTCTCACGTAGGAATTTTCTTTCACTGTTCAATGTTTGTTTTAATTGCTGTGATGCTTGGATAGTTGACTGTATTGTTTATAGGCAGGTTTTTCTTTTTAGACCATATGGCAGTATACGCTGCTCTGATGCATACAGTACACAAAATAACAAAACACACAATATGTGCAGTATTGGATGTATACGTTGGATCCCAGGGTGTGATCCTAGGTAAGCTGAGTGAAGGAACTAGAAGGTCGGTAACACACAGTAAACACAGGTCTGGTTTGAAGAGCAACCGTAGCATATCCAGCCTTGGTGGCGGTGCCTCTGAGGGGTGGTGGAATGGCTTTTGCATTAATCAGGGTAGGACCACACAAGAGAGGTACCGTCCAGCATGAGGAGACAGCTGCCCAGTTTTGTGAACCATGCCTGTTTGTAACGTTAGGAAATTGGTGTTTTTCCTAGGCCCCTTCAATATTATTGCTTGAGTCACTGATCACACGAAAAGAACATTATGTACAACCCCAGCTAAAATCCGGTTGTAGACTAGACGGTGAAGCATCCCTGGATTAGAAGGCTCCAATCCTGCAGCCCTTTCTGGATCTCGCAAAGTGTACTGTGCTCTTCTTCAAACAGGCCCATCCTCAGGAGTCCCTCACCTTCCCAACATCTGAGATTCCATTCTGTCCCATGATGCAAGGAGGACATCAAAGTTTATTCCATAGAGATGCTTATCACGGTGGAAATTGGGTGCACATCCGCCTAAGATTCTTGGTAATACTTCTGCCAGAATTGCCACAGACAGTCCAGTGGCCAGGATGTGTGGCCTTTCAGTTTGATTGCTTCATAAGCGTGGCCAACCACCTATTCCACAAATGAAGTTTTTAAGATTCAGAAGTAAAGAAAAAAAAACAACAGACCAAAATTCGAATATTAAGAATGAATGTTGTGACTGTTTTGAAAATTGGTGTCCAATCAGTGAAATGCTAGATGGTAGTATTTTCAGGATGGTAGACAAGGGCTGTTACTGTTTGCCATTTTGCAGTTGTGTGCTCTCAGCGATGCTTTTTGTCAGGAACGTTGATCTATCACAGCTCCGCTCAGCTCCATCGTCTGCTTGGTTGGTTCTTTAGTAGGTTCTTTCCATTTCCTGGTATCTTTCGTGTGACACATGACCTTTTCATTAATAAAAGTTTGGAGAGGCCGGGTGGTTTAGTTGGGTAAGCATCCGACTCTTGATTTCAGCTCAGGTCATGATCCCAGGGTCGTGGAATCGAGCATGAAGCCTGCTTAAGATTTTAGATTCTCCTCCTCCCTGTCCCTCTCTCTGTGCCCCTCCCCCCTGCTCATATTCTCTCTCTCTCTCTCTCTCTCTCTCTCAAGAAAAAAGGAGAAAGGATTTCCCCTATCTTTCTATTAGGTAGTCTTAAAAAAAAACAAAAAACTCCTGGCCATTTTTCTTCCTCTCACCGTACCCATTGATTGGCCCAATAGCCTAAAAATCGATAGATAGGAAATCCAGATAGACACAGAAGACACCTAATCCTGTGTAAGCCTTCACCCCTGAAAGATTATTTGTGTGGTATAAAGCAGAGCATTTCTGTTTTCATTACTTGCATTCTTATTTTGGGAGAGCTGGAGATGCTCAGTTCTTTTACAGACCGTGTTTAACTTACTTTCAAGTGTTTCAAGGTGGTGTTAGTTCTTTTGCAGTGATCTATTTCTTATTGAGATTTTAAAGGAAATGTTTTATTTTAAAAACTCAGGAAGAAAACTTGAATTCCTCTTATTTGCAATATGTCATGTTACCTTGTATCATTTTACTTAGAATACGTTTATCATAGTTACAGGAAAATTTCCCTGCTGTTGCCAGAAAACAGGCCAGTGGGCTCTGTGAATTTTGTGTTGGTCACTTAATTCCTTACAAAGAAAAAGAATTTGACTAATGTTTTCACTGTGTTTTTTTTTTTTTAATTACAAGGAAGTAATTATACTGCACTGATTTAATGAAGACTTTATGCCTTCTTTGCTTCTCTCTAAAAAATGTAATATCCTAGGTGTATATGGAATTCTTACTGAATTGCTTGCTCTTGCAAGCTATCACTGCTTTTGGTGGCTGTGCCTTCTGTTTTACTCGGAGACCAAGATTTTAAAAAAAGGAGAGTGACTCTAAATGACACAACCTTGATTGTAGATGTTGAGGCTAGAAGAGGAAGAAAGCTTTGAAAGCTGAAGTAGGGCTTTCAAAAGTTGGGGAGCTTAGAGAATTTCCATGAATTAATTGTTTTAAAATTCCTTGCCTCACTCCCCTCTTCCAGCGATGGAGATGTCTCCCTCTGGGATGTTCTATCTGCTGTAGTTTTTTAACTTAGGGAGCCTGGAAAAAGTAAATAGTTGATTTCATAAGTTGTTGTCTGTTTTTCTTCTTTTGAAGTCTGAATAAAATTTAGGATTGAATATGCTCTTCTCCTCAGCTTTGTGCAATACTTTGTTATTTTATTTTTTTAATGTTTATTTATTTTTGAGAGAGACAGAGAGCGAGCAGAGAAGAGACCGTGAGAGAGAGGAGAGAAAGGGAGACACAGAATACAAAGCAGGCTCCAGGCTCCGAGCTGTCAACACAGAGCCCGATTTGGGGCTCGAATTCGTGAACTGTGAGATCATGACCTGAGGCACAGTTGGATGCCCAACTGACTGAGCCACCCAGGCGCCCTACCTCTATGCAGTATTTTAGAAACCCACCTCCAATTTTGGGATTTGAGCACTGTGGCAAAGTCCTTCAAAAAGCATCTGAGATGCTTGCTTTATTCAGTCAAGTATTTGAAGATTTATAGATAGGACACATTTATGGGTCCCCTTCCTAGAAAACAATCCCAGACTGATTGGCAACATCCCCAGTCTTAGAAAAGCCTAACAAACCGCATAAACTTGACAAGGGGGAAAATACACACGCCATTTCCCCAAATTTCTGACTTCTAGTGCCTTTGCACTATGCTGTTTTAATTCCTAGCTTACAAATCCTGCGGCAGCATGAAGAAGTGAAATAGCGTGGGCGGGAGAATAACGCATAGTCTGAGTGTCCTCCTGTAGCACCTCCTCTGTCTTTGCTTTTACCTTTAACACAGTGGGGTGCAGAGAGGCCAAGGTCGAAGATTTTTCCATGTCAGCATTGTCTTCCTCAGCCTGTTCTCTCTCCTGCTTTTTGTGAGCTATGTTATCACTGTGTCTGCATTCCGGCCCCGCACTGTGGCTTTTCAGTGTTGTCTCGTCGACAACCAAAGGGGGTTAAACAGCCCGCAGTGTGTCTGACTCAGTTACAAAGCCAGAGTCATCCCTGACGACATGATTTCACTTTTTATTTTTTAATTTATTTTTATTTAGCAGCTGGAGGCAGGGGACATCATAAGATCTTGTCTCCATTATTGTGGCAGGTGGTGCTATACTTACTGGTTCTTCTAAAGGCGTTCTTCCCGGAAACTGCACAGTGGACTCGCCTCCGAGAAGCGCTCCATGTGCACTTCCTCTCCTGCTGTACCAGAAGTATATGGTCGACTTCTCTAGATTTTAGTTGAGGTGATCAGCTGTGTGTGCTCTTCTGTCCAAAAGTGTTTGTAGAACTGCCTTCTTTTTACATGTTTGTGTTTCTCCACCCCCCCCTTTTTTTATGTTTATTTATTTCAGAAGGAAAGAGAAGGGAGGGGGCAGAGAGAGAAGGAGACACAGACTTCGAAGCAGGGTCTAGGCTCTGAGCTGTCAGCATAGAGCCCAAGGCAGGGCTAGAACTCCGGAACCGCGAGATCATGACCCAAGCCGACGTCAGACGCTTAACCAACTGAGCCACCTATGTTGCTCCTTATAAAGGAGCATCTTAAAATGCTATTATAAAAAATTCTATTTGGGAGGTGCCTGGCTGGCTCAGTCTGAAGGGCATGCAAGTCTTGTTCTTAGGGTTATGAGTTCAAGCCCCATGTTGGGTATAGAGATTACTGAAATAAATAAAACTTTAAAACAATTCTATTTGTTTTGAAAAATCAATGCAGTTGTATCAGGTGAAAACATTACTTGACCTCTGCGTATTTGTTAGGTAGTGGTAATGTGTAACAGAATCACTTTATTAGTGATTGACCATTTCACCACTCTGGCCAGCCCAGCCAAAGAGGTGAGCTTTGTGTAAGTAGCAATGTTAGGGTCTTATTCACCTCCATGTCACTCAGAGCAATACCTGGTGCTTGGGCACTCAGTACATGTTGGAGGAATGATTGTTTGAATACATGAATCATTGACCAGTTCTAGAGAAGGTGTAATTGAAATATTAAAAATTTTAGACCTCATTATTTTACTTATTTCTATAACTCTTTTTAATATTTTTATTTATTTCTAGGAGAGAGAGAGAGAGAGAGAGACAGTGTGAGCAGGGGAGGGTCAGAGAGAGAGGGAGTCACAGACTGAAACAGGCTCCAGGCTCTGAGCTGGCAGTCAGCACAGAGCCCGATGCGGGGCTTGAACCCACGAACCGCGAGATCATGACCTAAGCGAAAGTCGGACGCTTAACCGACTAAGCCACCCAGGCGCCCCCTTATTTCTATAACTCTTAAAACCATCTTCAGTGAATTTCAGCCTGAAGACATATTACAGATGTGTTTGGTCAACCTCTTTGTTTTTGTTGTTGTTATTTAGAATTCAGCCTACATTGAGTTACAGTTAAAACCTCATTTTTATTTATATTTATTTATATATATATTTATTTAATGTTTATTTATTTTGGGGACACAGAGAGTGTAAGTGGCGGAGGGGCAGAGAGAGAGGGAGACAAAGAGTCTGAAGCAGGTTCCAGGCTCTGAGCTGTCCGTACAGAGCCAGGCGCAGGGCTCGAACCCGCAAACTGTGAGGTCATGACCTAAGCCAAAGTTGGACGCTTAACCGACTGAACCACACACGTGCCCCTAGAACCTCATTTTTATTTTTAAGCAAAGCTCTGTAAGCACTAAGTGATACTCTTGTGACATAGGTAGGGCCTTGCTGTTTCGTGTTTCGAGTGGTGTGCTGAATTTAAGTTGAAAAGATTTCTACCCTGTGAGCTATACTGGGTGCACAGCCGGCGTGTCTTGTCTTCTTTGTGTTCGGTTCCATGCCTCAGGTGCCCCAGCCTCTCCCTAAAACGTGAAGCTCTCCCTCCCGCCCTCACTGTGCCCCGGGTATCTTTAACCTACCTTGCAACATTTTACATTGCGTGGTGCAGTTTGAACTCATTTAGGTCATTGTCTTTTGTTCGCTCTTGTTTTATCACTTCCAGGTGTTTCCCTTAGTATTGGAAGAAGGGCCCGAGGAATAAACCATCTCAGTGGGAAGGGAAGCTTTTAATATGTCTTTTATAGTTGGGGACCTGTCAGTATTTTTATTAGCATTAATATTTGCTTCTAAAGAACAGTGAACTTGCCTGAAGTTTGTGAATTTTCATCATAATAATGGGATAGTTGCAATTGTTCTTTTTTTGTTTTGTTTATTTATTTATTTTGGGGTGGGGAGAGACTAGGGGCAGGGAGAGATAGAATCACAAACAGGCTCAGCCCTGTCAGTGCAGAACTGGACGTGGGGGTCAGTCTCATGAACTGTGAGATCATGTCCTGATCCTGAATCAAGAGTTAGACACTTAACTCACTGAGACACGCAGGCTCCCCACAGTTGTTCTTTTTTGTAAGACATAGTTTGCTTTCTATCATGGTTCCATTTTAGAAGGGGAAATTTGTTTTTTTAAAAAAGTTCAATCACAATATTTTCATTGACACTTATTTTTCAAGATGTCATGAAAACAAGTGTTCACTTAGGGCAAGTTTGTTACAGGGTGTCATCTCTCCCCTCTAGCTTTCTGCTGGCATCTCCTCTGCAACAGCTGCCATTGAGAATTAAGTGCTTTCTATTTCAAATTTTCTGTGACAGGGTGCTCCCACCTCAACGGGGGCTCACCATGGCAACGAGGTAGTCATTTCCATTTTTGGAATCTGAAAGCAGTGCCTTCTTAAATCTAGTGATAAGTGATCGTCCCAGAAAACGAGTGTTTTGAATAAATCCGGCTCTTTGCTTTCTTCAAAAATCCTATCATTCAGTCATGTTTCTTATATTGTTTGGAATGGAGAAATACCCAGGAGCTAGTTTAATTGTGCTTTTATTATTATTATTGAATACTTAGCAACCAGAGCTGCTCAGTGTGTCTCCTCGCTGCAGTAAAGTTAGGCACCTTGACCAGATTCACAGAGCTGGCAAGGAAGGGGATTAGAATGCCGGCCCAGGCAGCACGGCTTCACACCTGCTGCTGGAAACCATCTCTCTGTCCTCCTAGAGCCTTGTCTCTCTCTTGTGAGCCCAGCCTGCTCTGTCCGAGTGTCTGGTCCTTTATAAAGGTGTTTTATAAGGTGTGAGGCCCCAGGCGAACAGCACTGGGGTAAACAGAATGAAGGGCACTGAGCGTGACGCAGTGGGAATGAATGGCTGCAGTTCAGAAACACCGTGGGACTCCTATAGTGAGCTGTCCTGTCAGGGGTTTTAAAATTACACAGTCTCAAATATAAGCCTTCTTAGAAAAGACCACAGGTGACCCACAAACTACCAGAGCCATCAGAGGTTAAGGTGGAAACGCTTTCAGTGTTCTTGGAAAGAGTACGGTGGGAAACTGATCACAGCGTCTGTTTCACACAGCATTTGTTAGGAAATTCCTTTCTTTCTGCGGTCAGTTTGTAAATTTCATCCCTGTAAATAGTATTAGACATAATTAGATAGGTTAAACTAAATGGTAATAGGTAAGTTTATTCAGTGTTACATCTGGGTGGGGGGAGGTTGAGGATTAAATATTCAGAAATTTGGGGTTTGATAACCATTGTGTTTCATTTAATGTAAAACATTGAGCTTGAAATTACCTTTACATATAACCTCATTTCACTCATAAGATCATGCCATTTTAGTGGTAAATAACCAAGCCTCTTATTTTCCAGGTAAAGGGATCAAGGCTCAGAGAAACTATGTAATTTGCCTAAGATCACACAGCATACAGCTGGTGATGCTTGGAGACTGAGTCCTTTTGGCCTCATCTCTCAGTTTTCTCCTGTGTCTGTGTGTATTGTTACTGTTTTCAGTTTAGTCCTCCTCCTCACTATTAAACTGACAGTCACTTACTGTTGTATCAGCATTTGGTGTATGTGTTATTGTTAAATCTCAACACAGTATATATTTTGGTGGCAGTGGGAGTGTCTTAAATGAACTTAACACATAGTAAACATTTGCTTACTCTCAACCATCGCTGTTAATGCTGGGAGAATCGACCCTGTCATCACGGTCCTCCTCATGGACCCCATTTTAGAGGTCAGAGGCCTGAGTTTCTCAGAGCTTACGCACAAGTGGTAGGTCTAGGTTTCAAATCCAGACTTTGAAGTACTATTTTGCAGAGGGAAAATGAGGTTTCAACTTTCCTGCCAGCTCTCAAGCAATTGATTGTCGTTGACTGGAGTGCTGAGTGCAGGATCCAGAAACAGCCTCTGGGCTCAGTAGGAGAGATGCAGTGTTTGGTGAGGTCTGCCATGGCTTTGCGTTGGGGTCAGAGGTGGTACATGTGACTTACATGTTGCCAGACCTACTGTTGCTCCTAATGTAACAATCTGATTCTTGGTTTCACAGGATAGAAAATTCAATTTTAAGCATCCATGGGAAGATGGAGGTAGGGTTTGTGATCAGGCTCTGGAAAACCAACTCCTAGTAATCACATACGCAGAAGACTTTTTTTTTTTTTTAATTATTTTTAATGTTTATTTTTGAGAGAGAGAGAGAGAACAGGGGAGGGGCAGAGAGAGAGGGAGACACAGAATCCGAAGCAGGCTCCAGGCTCTGAGCTGTCAGCACAGAGCCCAATGCAAGACTTGAACTCACAAGCTGTGTGATCATGACCTGAGCCGAAGTCGGATGCTTAACTGACTGAACCACCCCGGTGCCTCTCGCAGAAGACTGTTCTATAAGTACTAGTACCAGTTTAGTAATTTGCCTTTCTGTTGTTGGGTACACTCAATGTATTTATTAAGGAAGGATTAATTCCGTAGGCATCTTATCCCCTATTTTTTTTTTGACTTCTGCACTTTTCAATTATAGGTCATTACAATTTCTGACTTCATCTTAACTTTTGGTATCTCCCCTATGAAGAGCATATGGCCCCTGATGTACTTATTATGGTAACAAGGACTTAACTGCAGAGCTCTGGAAATATAAATTCTTATCCATCAAGGTTGGATGTCTCAAATGCAGTTGATTTCAGGCTGGAAACAACAGTGTCTTCAGAACTCTGATGATTATTTGAAAGAACTCATTATCTAGAGAGTCAATTTAAGAATGCAGTTTATTTGCAAATAAATGAGTCTCTCAAGTGTACACTTGTGATTTTCTCTTCATTCTTCATTTCTGTCTTTCGACTCCTTTGCAAATCTGTAATCTTGTGATACCAGGGTTAAACGCCAGGCCACCATCTTTCTTCTCTCTGTCCTCTTCCTCTGAACTTCTTTCTCACTTGCACTATCATTGTTTTTTTTTCCCCCCATGATATTTGGGTTGTTAATCTCAGGTGTATTAAAAGGTACTGCAGAGTACTATTCAAATACAGAGCATGTGCCATGTTACTCCATTTTTAGTAGATTGACTATGTTGACTGGCTTTTTTTGGGGGCTGGTAGCTCCTAATTGCTGATTTGTAATCTTGTGCTTCATGGTGTTTCCGGTTCCAGAGGCTCCAGAGCATTTTGGTTGCTGGCTGGGGGTCCCTGTGCCGTTCCCCACGCCTGCTGGGCGTGTGGAGGGTTTGGGGCCCCTGCGTTCTGCTTGGGGTTGCTCTGCCTGGTGTCTTTCTTCCTTCCCGCGCTGGGACTCTGTGCTGGAAGGGACGATGTTCTTGATGTCTACAAATGAGTCCTTGTGAGGAAACCATGATAACCCAAGATACTGCCACAAAAGGAAGATCAAATAAAGCTTTTCAAACACCACATCACGTTTATAGGTGAAGTGCTCACACTGAAAGGTGAATGGCAAAGAAAGATAATTGTGGGTGGACAGGCAAAATTTATAAAATTGTCTTAAGAGTTACACTGTTGTGGAATAGTACCAATTCGGGCATTGGTCTGGTCAGCGATTAGTGAGGCCCTCCTGTTTGCCAGTTCTCCAGCAGGTGCCTCAGAGCTGGAAAAATGGGAATGGATGATTCTTGGCCTTAGACGACTTACCTGCCATGTGAAATAATACATGAACAGGACCTATACTCTACAATTATAAGTGAGATTTTATGTCACTATTAAAGATAACAGTCACATTTGATAGTCAGGCTTTTATTTCTTTTGGAATATTCTTTCAGTGGGTGGGATGAGACTGAAAAGCTCCCAACATGAAAGCATAGCATTTGTGAAAAACATTCTATTTTTATGAATTCTTAAGTAATCTGAGGTACAATGGAAATGACTGGGGTTGCAAGTACTGTAAAATTGAGTAGCTCATGTAACTCTTCAGTGAAATTTTAAACATGTATTTTCCCAACACAAACAATGTCTGCTGTAGATTTTGGAAAGTGGTATTTATATAAATTATGAATTTATTTCCATCTATAGAACATTTATTAACCTTCTGTAATATGTGAGCCAGAGGTTATATAAATACTTGACTTTAAAAGTAAATTGTCACTCTTGTTTCATAGATGTTTTTAATGAATTGGAAATCATCGTGATTTTTTGGTTATTTACTTCTTAATGGAACTTAAGAATACTTTCAACACACTCTAAACTTTTTGTTTTTTTGTATTTGAATTGTAACTTTCTGCTTCTATAAAGTCATTTCATCAAAATTGTAACGTGTACTTTTTCACTGTTGGTGAAAAAATACTCTATTGAAAGGAATCTGATTGTAACATAGATCATATACCTAGCTCCAAATTTCTTAAGGAAAAAAAAAAGGTATTAAAAGCATTAAGAATTGTTTTACAATTGGGAATTATGTTTCTGAATATCTACTTATCTACTCTAGCACTGAAAAGTCAAATCAGAACTTAATTTCATAGGTGAATCACAAATAGCATTAAAAAATTCTGTGTTTTTCGTGTTACCTTGGGCCTATAGATTTAATGAGTTTAAATTATTCCTTTGGCCTCTACCCCGGGGGGTGGGGGGGTAACCTAATTCTAATACCATGGTGAATGGTTTCTCTGACTACCATGTTGCTAAGAAACCTGTTATGTTATCAGGTTGCCTTGGTGAAGCAATGGCTTCTGAGGCCTCCTTAGCACTGCTGGGAGGTGGTTAATCAGAGCTCCGAGGGACCGTCACAGAATTTGTTTCCCAGGTTATAACTAATTTTTCATCAGGAAGAGAAACAAACCTAGGTCTGTAAAAGTTGACATAAAAGAAAGTCCAAGTTACTTTAAATTAAATCACGACCTCTAGTCCGTTTTTTCAGAAAGTTGTGATCCAAGGTACAAAGCCATTCATACTAGTATTAGGTTGGAACCATTCGTGTATTGAATGGTAGGTATTTCTTTTCCTCCTTAACTTTGCATTCTGTTCTTGTTTTCTTGGACTGACTCTTGGCAGTGCCTTTACAATGTGTAGATGAACGTTTGGATGGAGTCTGTGAGAAAGAAACGTGTGAAATGGTTTTAGTCACTTGCTAGAAATTGCTCTTGCTATGAAATGAGTTTGTAAGAAAACAAACGCTATACTCTATAGCATGTTTTTAAATGTACCCAGACTTGTTAGGTGAAGAATCCCATTCAGGGCAGGGCCCTGGCTTTTGCTGCTTTTGCTCCTTTTGCTCCATGGCTAAAGTTTCTTAGATAACTTTGTCATCACTACAGATTCTTTCAGCTCCACACCACACATTACCACGTTACAGGATCTGAGAGGTTGTGCTGTAGACTGTTCATCATCTGGTTCGGTAACTTCAGTTTCCTCTGTGTTATTTTCTTCAAATTCCCACATCTCTGCCGTGCTTGGTTTCAGCAAATTCAGTTTTGAGAAGCCTTGCTCTGGACTGCCATCCAGATGAAGAATGCCAAAGGAGTTCATTCCCCTTTGATGCCAACATGCTCAGGGTGGTACCAGTTAAATCACAAGGTGGTGGCACAGGTGTGGCGGACGGATCAGGGACCCAGGACTGGGTGCAAGCAGTTGAAGAGCCCAGGCTTTGGAAGTCTGGCTGTCTGGGTTCCATTCTGGGTCTTCTGTCTCAAACTTTCTGACCTTCAATGAGTTAGATGATGACTCTACTCCTTTAATTTCCTCCACAGTAAAAGATGGATGATAAATTTCTACCTCACGGAACTGTGAGGATTAAATGAGATTATGTGAAATGCTTAGCTTGATTTGTGGCACATACTGTGAGCTTTCATAAATGTGCGATGTTAATTATTGTTATAGAGGACATTTTTAGGGGGCTGTGAGTTCCCCCACATCTTAAAGAGTTAAGGTAGCTTGCATTTGAGAAGCCCTCCCACCTGAAAGCTTTCGATGGCTGAGAAGAGCTTTCACGTTTTAAAATTTATTTGATGTTTCACTTTTTATAGTTGTTTTCTATTTGCCATTTTTCCTTTTTCCTTGAGTTTGGTGTTACCCTAATTCTTGGTCTTTCTGGGGCCTCAGTTTTCTCATCTGTAAAATGGAGGCGTAGAGGTGGGGATTTGGTTGCTGTCTCCAATCATGCCTAACTCTGTGATCTGAACTCTGGGAGTGCATGGTGAGAGGTTCCATTCTGAACAGAAGGAGATCTAGAGTTCAAGGACAGCCTTACAGGCAGATAAAATAAAAATGGACCACACAAATGAGAACATCTCCCTTCTCTCTTTTCCCGAAGAAAGCAGCAAGAGTTTTCAGGGGAAAGTCAGTGGACATTCTTTACATGTTTGTTTGGGTTAAATATATGCTTTCCTCTTTTTAAAAATGATTCTTTAAAATTTATGAAACAGCCTCAGACTCAATGTAATTATTGCAAGTACAGTGCAGAATGCCTGTTAGCACTTGTTGGCTAAAACCACATTTTTGAGGGGGAAATTGAGTACTACAGAAAACTGAAGAATTCAGTTCAGAATCATGTGTGACCTTTAGATGGTGTATCTCTTTAGCCTGTTTGAGATTGGGACAGTTACACAGTCTGCCTTAGAATTCTGCAAACTTCAGGGGCGCCTGGGTGGCTCATTCGGTTAAGTGTCCGACTTTGGCTTGGGTCATGATCTCACGGTTCGTGAGTTCGAGCCCCACATCAGGCTCTGTGCTGACAGCTCAGAGCCTGGAGCCTGTTCCAGATTCTTTGTCTCCCTCTCTCTCTGCCCCTCCCCTGCTTGTGCTCTGTCTCTCTCTCTCTCTGTGTCTCAAAAATAAATGAACAAAACAAAAATTTAAAAAAGAATTCTGCAAACTTCATACTTTTGAAGATTACAAGCCAGGTTTTTGTAGGATGTCCTTTTATTTGGTTTGTTGATAGATCTTAGATTCAGATAATCCATCTTCAACAGGAACATCACACAAGTGATGTTGTATTCTTATTGTCTCCTTTCAGGTGCTTATGGATTTGACTTGTCCCATCACTGATGATATTCATTTACATCAGCTGATTAAGGTGTTGGTATCTGCCAGTCTTCTGTGTTATAGATTTTCTCGTTTTCCCTTTGTAATAAGTATTTTGTAGGAATGTAAATAAATCAGTGTCAAAATGTCCATTTACTCATTTATTCATGCTAGTATGGAACATGGTTTTGGTTTACTTACTTAAAGTAGGTTCCATGCCCAGTGTGGGGCTCGAACTCATGACCCTGAGATTAAGAGTCACATCATGGTTTTGGTTTAATTCAGTGGGTTATACTCCATTAGTAATATCATTTATTTTGATGCTCAAAATCTCTTCCAGCCATCTTATGTTTCCTTTTAATATGTCCCCATCATTTTTTGAGCACTTCCTTCCTGGTACAAAAAGATCTTCCAGGCTTATCTTGAAATTTTCTTACCACAGTCTTGAATTAACCATTTCCTAGGAAATCCTGGTTTCTTTGAGAACAAAATGGTATTTAGAAGCCAAGATCTGGTAGTATGTGAGTTTGTTACTGTGGGGGTCGCACCTCTCTAGACTGTCTGTGTTCAGGGCTGGTGAATATTTGAATGTATGTACATACATACTTACACACTTGTGTGTATATGTATTATATGTATTATATGCATATTCATATGTATATATTATATCTATTGTATGCATATTCATATATATACATATACAAATATGTGTTTGTGCTGATATGTCCAGTTCTAATCCAAAACCAAGGGTTCATCTTAATTTTCCTTACCATGTTTACATAAACCTCTTCTATGATAGTGGGAAATCTGGCTCCCTCCAGTAGTCAGCCTCATGGTGCTTCCCCTGCCTTACCCCTTGGGCCCTCGTACCAGGGGCCAGACCCCCTCCTTGCCCTGCTCGGGATCTGACACCAGTGCCAATTCACCACCATGGTATTTTCTTGATATTTTCTTCAGCCTGGTGTCCTGATCCCGATGCCACACCAGCCTCTCACATGGACGCTCCATGCTGGGCTGCTCCCCCCCCCCCCCCCCAATCTTCCTCCTCTCCCACTCCAGCTTTCGCTCCCCATGTCAGACTGACCACCAGACCTTGGGATGCTTGCCTTGGGGATAGAGAACAAGAAGGAAAAGAAATAAATGAAGAGCTACTTTCATGTTTCTAAGATGCCAAGTGAAGGAGTGGTAACTGTTAGGAATATTTTATTTTTGACAGCAGTATTATTGACCACACTGTTGTAGTAATTGCTTTTTTTTGTCATTTGAATGGAGTTGAAACACATGAATGCAATGGTGCCCTCAGATTATTGGCTTAGAAACGTAAAACTATACCTGAAAACTTGGCAAAAATGATCTTATAGTTTGGGGTACAGGAGCAAGGAACATTTGAAACAGTAAATATTTCTTTCAGAAGTATACCGAGTCCCTTTGCTTTTATTTAATCTTTAATGAAAGGGCTATCTTTGTGGCCATTGTCAATGTAATTGCTTCCATATGCATATGTGAGCACAAAGTTAGAGTTTGAACAGCACTTGTTAGCTAAAACCTGCTTGGCCAATTTATTTCAACAATGCTTCAGAAGTTTTAGGCTTAGATCTCAACCCCGTGGATCTCATCCTGCATAGATGTTGGGTCCAGCCATGTGTTCAGAGGGCCCTGTTGCAGCCCGTCTAAGGGCTCCTACAGTGAAGTTCTGTTAATGCTTCCATTGGAAACCTATCATAGGGGCTGGGTTCTGGCCGAGTGCCCCTCTCCAGAAAGCCGTAGCCCCCGTGGGGAAAGTGCAGGGTAGAGCTTTTCCACCCAGATTCTGACTGCTTTCCAGCCCTTTTAGTGTTCGGCGCAGAGGGGGTGGCGGGGTCCTCTCTTCTTTCTCCCTTTACAAAATCCTGTAAAGGATTACACTACTACTTGGACACATTAGGGACGTGGGCAGTGTGTGCTTGGGGGGAGAGCAAAAGTGGGGTAGGCCGTTGGTTAGCTCCCTAGTAGTAACTCTTCTGCCACTGTTTTTCTTATGAGGGTGACCTTGTGAGAACTCAGAGCGGCCCTGTGAGGTAAGTCCCTACTACTTGAGGATTTCCCAGTCCTGGGTGTTTTATTTCCCGGTGGTTGTCTGAGTATGGCAATGAGAGTCTCCGGCTGTGTCTTTAACTACTTTTCTGTAGCATTCTTTGCACAAATTGCTGACAGATTGAGAGTCTAAGGCAGCCTTACCTGTTTGTCACCTTCCAGCCTAAAGAACGTTCCAAAAGGGCAGCTATCTGACAGATGATGGGGTTTTCCTTCACTTCTTCAGACACAGTTGCCAGACTTAGCAAATAAAAATTCAGGATACCCAGTTAAAGTTGAATTTTGGATATACAAGTAATTTTTAGTGTATGAACCATGTAGCATTAGGACCATAGTTACATGAAAAATTATTTTGTATCTGAAATTCAACTTGAGTGAGTCCTGACTGTATCTTTTAGCTGGCAACTCTGCTTCATGAGTTTTTGGATGATGCAATAACTTGGATATGAGTTGTATTTAAAGTAGTGTGTGTGTGTGTGTGTGTGTGTGTGTGTGTGTGTGTAATCAGTTTCTAAAAAATTGGCAGCCTTCACAGATAAGCCCTAGAGTGTACAGAAATTTGAGGCTTGGTCTTAACCATCCTTAAAAGGCAACCGAACTGCATTTGATCTGGCAAATCACATTTGCCCAATTCCCGGACTAAGTTGAGTCAGCCATCTTGAGGCAAAACTTGGAGTTGTAGCATCCAGAATTTCTAACGGTCTTTTATTTCTTCCCTCTCTTTAATGACTCTTTAGCTTATAGATTGGACGTTTGGGCTTCACTAAGTATTTCCTTCATAAAAATCCTCTTTCCTTTAGTCACTGAAAAAGATAGCCATCTGAGGTTGGATTAGTGCACTGCCTTGCCTTCTCTTTTATTTGTTCAGAATTTCCTTTGGCACATTCTTCAAGTAAACCAGAGAGCCCCATGTGATCCAAAGATCTCTCTCGCTGTCCATTAGGTACTCTCTTTTACATCCTTTGTCTCACTTGATTCAACCAACACCCTTTTATAAGGGCAAGTGGTTATTACTCCTAATTTTGTAAATTAGGAATTCTCCAACTTGAGTGATTTATTAGATAGATTTCCAAAGGATAAAGAGTCTATCTTGTTATGAAGCCTTAGGATTGTCTTATCAACTCTCTGCAGCTGAATGAGTGGAATCCTGGCTCTTTTATCCTCAGTTCTGTCATGTTCATCTAGTCCTGAGTCTCTGAAAGAGATTATTTGAAAGCACATTCACAAGTGGGGTTCATATTCATGATTTGGCTTAAATAGGATCTGGAGTTATTATTTGAGGCTTTTTAAAAAAAAAGTTTATTCTGATAGAACATGAACAGGGCAGAGTCAGAGAGAGAGAGAAGATTCTAAGCCAAGTGCAATGTGGGGCTCAATCCCACAAATTGCAAGATCAGGACCTGAACCAAAATCAAGCAACAGACGCTCAATCGACTAAGCCACCCAGGCACCCCTATTTGAGGCTTTCTTTAAATAATGTTTGTTTATTTAGAGTGCATGCCCAAGATGGGAACTGGGAGAGAATCCCATACTGGCTCTGCACTGTCAGCACAGAGCCCTGTGTGTGCTCAGTCTCACAAACTGTGAGAATCATGATCTGAGCTGAAATCAAGAGCCAGACACTTACCTGACTGAGCCACCCAGGCACCCCTATTTGAGGCTTTTTTATGGTTTGCTACAAGATTGGCAAATTTTCTTTAAAGGACAATATAGTAAGTATCTTGCAGATGTATGGTCTCTGTTGCATATTCCTCTTTATTTCTGTTAGAACCTTTACAAAAGTGAAAGATCCTAAGGTGATACAAAAAACACACCATAGACTGGCAGTAGTTTTCCTAAGTAAGAGTGTTTACTCTTTTTTTTTTTTTAAATTTTTTAACATTTAATTAAGTTTTGAGAGACCGACCGTGCAGGCAGGGGAGGGGCAGAGAGAGAGGGGGACACAGAATCTGAAGCAGGTTCTAGGCTCTGAGCTGTCCACACAAAGCCTGACCCATGAACCGTGAGATCATGACTGGAGCCAAAGTTGGACACCTAAACCAACTAAGCCACCAAGGCTCCCCTAGGAGTGTTTACTCGGAGAAATCTGTTACATGGAGAATTTTCTGGGCTCTGAGATTTTCCCTTTATAAGATGTGGGCACTGTGATATCCTGGGGGACACTGCCCCCTCTTCCTCTGGCCTTCTACTGTGACATTGTATCGTACTCCGATTTTCATTTTATTTCATATTTATACTAAGCAAAAATGACATTCTGACAGATTTCCCTTCTCAGATATATAAGAATAAGTAGTCATACAGCAAGTTCATGCCCAAAGTGGAAGAAAGCAGGACAGACCATGAATTTGTCATCTATCTTTACGGTTGTTGTTGTTGTTGTTTTTAAACTTGTGTCATGCAGGATTTGGTGAAAGTTTGGGTAGAACTGGACATCTTAATGAGTTATGGTGTCTTTCAGAACTGACAATTCTTAAGAAACTGCATAAACATATTATTTTGAAACCTTACGGGAATGGATGTCACATTCACATACATTATTTACTCCATCTTTCTTCTGTCTTCCCTTTGAAAGGTTATACTTGATGTTCTTCCAGAATGCAATGGTAATGACATCCGTGCTCCCAAAAGCACCTTAAGGGGAGAGACAGCCCATTAGATTCATCATATACTTTATACCTTTCCTACTGCTTTTCTTATTGGTTGGTATAAAGTCGTTCAGCCACTTCTTGTCTATTATTGTAAATGGAGATTGGGGTAGTTCTCATTACTTTTTTTCCTCCAGACCTTTACAAATGATGTTTTGGGCCCGAATGCAATTGTGAATAGACAGACATAGCTTCGAGGAAAGCCGTTGGGACCCACTGAATTGTGACTGTTGGACAAAGGCATTTTGTTTAGAAGGCTTGTCCCAAAGTGGTGGTGGAGTCTGAAAGAAGGGCCGCCAGCGTCTGGTTCTTTCTGCCGTGAACTAATAGGAAAGCTGATGTTTGCTGAGTGGATGGCTGTGCTCACTGTCCAAACAGATCTCTGTTTGCCAACTGTGAACATATTGCTGCCTCTGTGAGGCACTCCATCATGCCTTGAATGGATCCTCTTGTGTTCAGAATTTTCTGACTCAAAGAGAGGGAGAGAGAAATATTTCTTTCAGACTTCAGCATTCACTGTAGCATCCATAGTCTCATCAGACCTTTAGAAACCAAGCATGCACCAGAGATGCTTCTTAAGGGGAATGAGAAAGGGGTAGAGAATAAGGAAGAAAGGAAAAGACAGCCCTCATTGAAATGCCTTTATTCTGGCCACTTGTGGCCAAGTTTTCGTAAATAAACCAGGCCGCCTTGGTAAATAGAAAGGATTGTGAGAATATTCCTGATTTCTCCCGAGCAAAAAAAAAACGCTCGGCACTGAGTTTCCAACTCGTGATTCATTTCTGTTCACCTTGACCTACACACACCTCCCAAAGCATATAATGCATTCATAATATGTTACTGAATGAGTAATAGAGTTTTATTCCGCCTGAATCATTCCTCAAAAAAGGGTAATTGATAGAAAGAAGTTTTATTACTTTATAAACTGTCCTTTGATCTTAGAGTTCCAAACTTATTCTATATGAAATTAAAGGGTGCGACTGAGACAAGATTATTGTCGTCAGTTTGGTCACTTTCTCTCCCGAAGTCTACTGTTTGGCAGGGACTGGTGTTAGCAGTGTGCAGTAGGACACGGCTCATTGGGGCAAGGTTAGGCATTTCTTGCAATTACCCGTTGTTTGTTTTAAGGTTTAGAAACCTTGGCTGAGAAGGGGCGGGTGGGGGCCCACAGTGCTGACTAGCCGTGCAACCCAGTGGGCACACGACATGGACAGGACATGTCCATTGTGGCCTGACTTATTACCAAGAACCTGTGAAATACCGGGCATACTTGCCTGGCATTGTGGGGGGAAATGCAGAGGGCTGTTGGTGTTGATGGCAAGGGCAGATGGTTTTATGGAAGGGAAGGAAGAGTCCCATGCAGTAATAAACTGTATTGCTTTCCCTCGGTCAGTGAGAAGTTAGCATTGATTTGCCTAGACCTGGAGTAAGTGATTTTTTTTTTTTTTTTTTGGCTGAATCTAGCAAAAAGCTTAAAATCAGCATCAGCACCCCATCCTAAGCTATGCTATTGATAGTTTTTTGTTGTCTGGATATTTTTATTCACAACTACGTGTGCCCATAGGAAAGTCTGGGTCCTTACCTTTTCTGGTTAAAGCTGGAATATAACAGGAACAGTAGTAGGGACAGTTGGGGTAGGAAGTGGTGGCCGAGGCTGTGGTGTAATAGCAGTGACATCGGCTGTGGAGCCAGGCATGTGTCCGGCATTGTTCTAAGCACTTTACATCTAGCTCCCTTCTCCCAGCTATAGACCTGTGGCTTTCTTCATCATCTAGATGAGGAGACGAGGCACAGAGAGGGCCTTAGTAATCTGCCTAGGGTCACACAACTAATAACTCGTGGAGGTTGGAATTAAATCTAGGAGAGAATGGCCTCAGTGTCTGTGCCGCAACTGACTACTTTACCCTGGTGGACCAGTAAAGCAGCCTGCATGCTCCAGACGCATCCCAAGTGTCCATCGACTGATGAATGGAACAATAAGAAGTGATTTTATCTATACCTAAATCTATGTCAATGTCAATGATTGTCTACAACGGCATATTATTCGGCCATAAAAAAGAATGAAATCTTGCCATTCACAGCAACATGGATGGAGCTAGAGAGTATTATGCTAAGCAAAATAAGTCAGTCAGATAAAGACAAATACTATGTGATCACATTCATATGTGGAATTTAACAAATATATGAGCAAAGGGGAGGAAGAAAAAGAGAGACAAATCCAGAAACGGACTCTTAACTATAGAGAACAAACTGATGGTTACCAGCCGGGAGGATGGGTTAAACAGGTGATGGGGATTAAGGCCTACACTTGTTAATGAGTGCCAGGTGATGTATGGAATTGTGGAATTACTATACTATACACCTGAAACTAATAAAACACTGTATGGTTAAAAAAATGTATTCTCCTTGCAGTTTTCAATTTATCTTTGCGTTCAGTGTGGTTTTGAATAAGTAAAGTTGCCAAAAATGCAAGTATTAGGAAGCTGAGATCACTTCAGAAAGATAATATACTCCATAGGTAAAGGAATTTGCCCCTCTCCTGTATCTGTTTCTACCAGAGATATATTCCATATTTAACTTATTCCTTGGTAGTTATTACTGTAAAATGATTGGATGACACTGTGGTCTAGTAGGTAGGGTTGGGTGATAATACATTTTGTTCAGTGCTTACTTGGCATCTTGACGTTAAACTTAAAACCAATGAATCATTATGAGCTATTTTAGTGAAAATCAGGATATTTACATATACTTGCACGCTGTGTATAAAAAACTGAAAAGCAGATATATAAATTGTTCAACCATACATTTCTTTATGATGTGATGAGAGAGACTAATAAGGAGCAGAAGGCTTGGAAGCAATGTTTTTAGACTTTTACTACTGTAAGGTAATATGACTATGGGCAGTGTAATTAGTTTTGCTTCAGGGACAGTAGGGCTGATTGAAATTGACCAGTTTAAGATGATTTTTATAGGAGTTACATTTATTGCAGCTCACTAAGGTTACTTTAGTAGTTACCGGTCATCTGAAATGTTGCACCAAGTAAAGAGGAGGTCCTGTGACTCCTAAAGAGAAGTCAAAATAGTTTTGCATGAATAACAATAGGCAAGTCTTGTCATTTATTTCTAGGAGCCCATCAAAAAGTAAGTTTGTTTATAAGTATATCCTAGAGACTGTGTTCTATACAGTCGTAAAAAATATAAATAGATCACACATATTGTGATGTTTTATGTAGTTTTAAGCCCTGTAGCTGATATAGAAAGTTTTGCAAATGTGTTGAGCATATGAAACCTCTACAGAATTTTTAGTGTTGGGATTGCTCTGAATCTAAAGTTTGTCCCAGTTTCCTTTGATTCGAAAGAGAAGTTATGACAGAAAGTATAGCTTGGCTTTCTGCCTCGTTATAGGAATCTTTGTTTTGGTCGCCTTTGCCCTTGTTTGTGACTTTTGTTTATTTTACACATCTTGTGTCTGTTTCACCGGTTTTGAACCTGTACTTACGGAGCTTTGACTTCACATCCAGAGGATTCCCGGCCCCAGCTTTCTGCACGATGTCTGTGATCACCCCCTGAATACTCTCACAGTAGCCATGCATTTTTCAGCCATCTTTTCTGTTTGGCTTAGGATTAGTCTATAAAATGCAGCTAAGATGTTAATTTATGTGAAATCAGAAAACGTCTTCGGTGTTAGTTTTTCCTGATATCCAGTCAAAAGTAAAAGTAGTTGAGGGGCACCTGGGTGGCTCAGTCAGTTACGCATCTGACTTTGGCTCAGGTCATGATCTCACGGCTCATGGGTTCCAGTCCCGCTTCGGGCTCTGTGCTGACAGCTCAGAGCCTGGAGCCTGCTTCGGATTCTGTGTCTCTCTCTGCCCCTCCATCACTCGCTCTCGCTCTCTCTCTCAAAAATAAATAAGCATTAAAAAAATAAAAGGAGTAAGTGATAGCATTATTTGCACTCACTCCTCAATCATCGAGAGCAAATGGACCATGAATATCAAATCATCAGGAGAAATGATCTGGGGGTGGGTGGGGAGAGGGGGGAAAGTGACCTCAGCACCCTGTGGATCAGATGTGACCACTTTTGCTTTTGTGTACAGATGCTTCAGCTTGTTAGGATTTTTTTTTTTTTGGTAAATTTTGATAGGCTAGACTTCTCCAGATGTCTTGAAACACTTTGTGAGTAGTGAATTTAGTAAAATTAGGACATTAAAGGATAACTAAATAAAACTTTGGCGTTAACAATAATTGTTTTTCTAGAGTCTTTAGAGAGATTTGTTTTTTAACTTCCTGGTAATTCTCATTCTGTAAAGCCCAGGTTAGGACTGCATATTGGTGGTTAAAATCTGAGCTTTTATTTCCTTTCATTTAGCTGACAGTAAGGAGAACAGAGGCTATGATAAAGCACAAATTGAAGGAACCTGGCATTTCTTCGAACTACCAGAGAGCAGTAGTCGTTCAAACATTAATTTACCATGTGGTCACAGCAATCATAGATTAGGTACACATACTTACTGTCCACTGTCAGAAATAGCTTTTTCCAACCATGAATAATACATGTATTTACCTGAAGTTCCTTCCTATATAGCCTTCTTCCAGAGGCTGTGGGTAGGGGGACAGTGTCAGGGGTAGGTAGGAAGCAAATGGAGAAGACAGAGTATAACTTAATTTTTTAGCAGGAAGTGTTACATGTTTATTGGTTATTACATTCCAAGAATTAATGAGATTAACAGGGATGTAGAATGCTTTATAATGAGAGATAAAACAATATTTTTCATCATGTTGAGACTGAGTTTTTGAAAACACATGTATTTGTAAGACATGACATTTTAATGCAAATCAGATGTATTGTAGAATTTATGGGATGACGGAACTTTCCTAGCACTGTTTACACTCCATCTGTCCAGGGAGGCCAAGCTTTTTTTAAGTAACTTTTTTTGTTTTGCTTTGCTACCCAATTATACTAAGACTTCTGAACCAGTGGTTGTATGAGTTCAGAATATGAGGACACTAGATTCATGGCTGATCTTGGAAATTATCTTCAATTTTTAGATTTAGTGGGTAGTGAGTCTGCCCGTCTGTTCAAGGGGATTGTGACCCATCTTTTTGTAAATTGTAGTTCATTAAAAAATTAATCTGAAAATTGCTTGGTATTTAAAGTAAAATGAAAAAGCTTGTTATAGAACTATTGAGTTCAACTAAAGTGTAACAGATCCTCATTTGAAGTTAAAAGGAGAGAAGAGTCAGGTACATTTGTTTAGGTGCTACTGTATCATTGCGTTTTGAAAGTTTTGTGCAGGAAATGAATTTTCGTGGTTTCTGAGACATCAGACTTGAATGATGCATGTTGGGTTGTTCACAACCAAATTTTGTGATTGTGTCCACAAAGGTCCTATGTGTCCACTGGGTGACTTTGGACCATTGGGTAGCTCTCTAGGATAGGTGTACTAACTTGCTGATTTCTTTGTTTATTCTCAGACTATATACTGTATTTCATTAATTTTTAAATGCACATCTCTGGGGCACCTGGGTGGCTGTCAATTGAGCATTTGACTTTGGCTCAGGTCATGATCTCACAGTTCATGGCTTCAAGTGCTTCATTGGGCTCGCTGCTTTCAGCAGAGAGCCCACTCTTTCTCTGTCCTTCCTCCCCTCATGCTCTCAAAAAAAAAATTTTTTTTTTAATGAAAAGCACACTTCCACTCCCATTTTAAGATCTTTTAAATTGGTGAGCATCTTATAATTGATTGTCAGTTGAATGCAGTTTAGGCAGCGGTTTTGTCTTTTTTAGTAATAACATATTAAATCTTCTTGTGTCTTTCCAATGGTATCCTAGATTTGGTGGAATTAATATGACATTTATGAAAAAGTGATCCTGTACTATACATAAAAAGATGCATCATTTTCCCCCATCTTATTCTGTTGGATCAAAGTAGGGATTCTAGATTTTGGACTGCTAATAAACATAAATGAATTTTATTTTATTCTTTGAATGGATAATCTCTCTGTGAACCTCATTAATTTAAGAGTTTTGTAAGTTGCTATATGCTCATAGCAATATGATTATACCATGAACAGCCTTGATGAAAAAACCCATATATACTTTGGAAAAATGAAGAAACAAATTCTCATGAAAGGAAAATTTTGTTATTTAAAGTAAACATATCCAATAGAAGCAAGCACTTCTGAGTTTACTCAGAATATTACTTTCCAGAATATTCCATGAATTATATTGGCATTTCCAGAAAAGTTTGTGAAATTTAACTAGGAACGTATTTACAGACCCCCTTGCTACATTATAAGCTGTGATATTTATTTTTAAGAGTCTACATTTTTGTGGTGCTTTTAAAAAACTTTCTAGCCATGTGTAAGAAATGAAAAGATTTCCTTTATGAATACTCAAATGGGTGTGAATGTTGAGAAGGATAAACTAAGGTTTTAGAGGAAGAAAGCATTCTTTTTCCTGGCCCCAGTGAGAGAAACGTCAGCTAAGAAGTTACTTGCTTTTTAGATGTGTTATCCATATGTAGAATCATTGTCATTATTTTTATTTTTTATTTCAGAGAGAGAGAGAGAGAGCCCCATGTGAGTTGAGGAGAAAGGCAGAGAGAGAGAGAGAGAAAGAATCCCGAGCAAGCTCCATGGTCAGTGTGGAGCTGACCCATGATTCCATTCCATGATTCTGGAATCATGACAGCTGTTAGACCCTCAACTAACTGAACCAGCCAAGCACCCCTGGTTGTCATTATTTTTATATGCATTCTTAGAGTTGAAATTTGCCACTGACATGTGCAAAAACTGGGATCGAAGATTAGAAAGTATCTTGGTTAAATCAGATTTGTCCTTTAGGGCCTGACTATTCTGTTACAGAAACCTTTGAATTATAGTTACAGATAATGAAACTGTTTCATGTGAAGTGAACTTTGTTATGATTCCATATGATTATATACATACACACACCTAGAAACATATCTGAAAGATTTCACGCAACATAAAAATTACTGATAGCATATAAAAATGAAATATAAATATTTAAATAGTGACTCTAGTGCTGATTTGAATAGCAAATGATATCAATAATCTAGTACAATTTAGTGAAAAAAGTGACGTCATGATCTCCTTCAGATTTGAACATGACAGTACTCTGTTGTTCAACTCTGCCTGATGACAGTGGATTGAGTTCCCAACTGCAAAAGTGGCCCATGGGTTACCAGAGGGGTGTAAGATTTTAGTTTATTCTCGTTGGTCAGCTGGTCATGGTGAGGGGGAGAGGTGGTTTTGTCTCTGCCAATGAGTAGGCTAGTGTAAGTACACACCTTGTACTTACAGAGTGATAGATTGCAGTGTTTCTAGAACCTGATTTTAAAAAGGGCCTTAGAAAGGTAGATTATTAGAGTGACCCATGGGAATGCAGGTGGAAGCCTTTTCTTGTTTTGTTTTCTGTTTTTTTTTTTCCTTTGTTCTGTTTTGTTTTGTTTATTTTTGAGAGAGAGCGAGCATGAGCAGAGGAGGGGCAGAGGGAGAGAGAGAGAATCCCAAGTAGGCTCCACGCCAAGTGAGGAGCCCAACAGGAAGCTCGACTCCTGATGCTGGAATCTTGACCTGAGCCATCCAGGTGTACTGGAAGCCCTTTCACAGAAAGAAATCCCAAGTGGATCTGTCTGTAGAAGAGGAGGCCTGATGAGCTTTAACTCTCCCAAGTCTCTGAAGGAATTGTTTTATGGGATTGAGGTTACACTTAGTCTGTTGTCTCTGTTTGGAACAGAACTCAGATTTCTGTTTGTTAAAAGGTTATTTAAAATAACAAACATTCAACCTAGTAAATGAAAAGTAATTTTTAAAGTTTATTTGTTTTGAGGGAGTGGGGGAAGGGGGCTGAGCACAGGGGAGAGACAGAGACAGAGACAGAGAGAGAGAGATTGAGAATCCCAAGCACACTCCATACGGTCAGTGTAGAGCCTGATGCAGGGCTTGAACTCACAAACCGTGAGATCATGACCTGAACTGAAATCAAGAGTCAGTCCCTTAACTGACTGAGCCACCCAGACACCCCTCAACTGAGTAAATTATAAAGATCTAATTCGCACTGTTAATCTGTTAATGAAATGAGTGGCATCCCATCGAGCAAGTAGATGGGAACTCCAAGCAGGTATAGAAAGGGAAAGGTTTTTAAAGCCAAGACACAGGAGTCATAAACAGAAGAATGTATTATTTCAGGTGAGCTCATCTTCACTTGAGGACAGAAGGGTTTTAGTAGGTGGATTACATTATCTTCCTTTGAGGGATGAAGAGGGCCCCTGTGACAGATTACCTTATTGGTGCTGGCCAGAAAATTTATGATTGGCTGGTTAAAGGTCACATTCCTGAAGGGTTGAAACTGCAGCTAGATTAGGTATTAAGACTTGGTTTACTGATTTGGGGCTTTAACCCAAGTGACACCATTTTGGGCCTGTGCTTTTTAACAAAGGGAAAGCCATTTATCAGTAAAGAATGCTAAAAAAGAAAATGGAATTTGCTGCATTTTGAGGAAGGGAGCTCTACATTACTTGAAGTATTCTGGCCACTTGCTAGAGAGTTTGTTCAGCAGGTCAATCCTTAAATGAGGAACTAGACAGGGCAACCTTTAAGAGCCTTCCCACCCCCAAGGGAATTCTGATTCTTTGATTTTGGCTGTCAACTAAAAACCTTTCTAAAGAAGCCTATTAACTGCCCTACCTATTTACCTATTCTTAGGTACGTTGAGTTTCATAGTAACTATCACTGGTGGCCAGTAATCATGTAAATGAATGCATTGATTACATTGACTGCTTCTTCAGAACACTTATTAGTCTATATCCTAGGAAATCCTGTGGTCATTTTGTTGTTGTTTTCTAGTATACTGATAGTTCCTTTATTATCATTAAAGCTGGAGGACTAGTTTTCACCAAAGTATAGTCATCTTTGTTGAAATATATTCAATTAAATACCCATCAGTAGGATAAAACTCATGGTAACTCTGCCATCTTATTTTCCCTCTTCGCTTTTAAACATTGTGCTGAAATTAAGAGTCAGCTAAGTTTCCTTAAAGTAAGTACAGATAAGATGTGGTTCAAGATCTTGAATGTGCTTATTTTTTTCCTCTGTTTATTTATTTATTGTGCTTTTTTAAAAATTGTTTTTCTATTTTTTTGTATATTTATTTATTTATTTGAGAGAGAGCGCACAAGCAGGGGAGGGGCAGAGAGAGAGGGAGACACAGAATACAAAGCAGGCTCCAGGCTCTGAGCTGTCAGCACAGAGCCCAGAGTGGGGTTCAAACTCCTGAACTGCGAGGTCATGAGCCAAAGTCAAAGTCAGATGCTCAACCGACTGAGCCACCCAGGCTCCCCTTTATTGTGCTCTTTTTAGGTCATTGTTCCTCTGACTGGTCCATAGAGTACCTACATCAAAATCAATGCCATGTGTTGACGGTAGGAGGTGGGGAGGAAGGGACAGGTGGCCGGCCTATAAAGAAAAACAGATTCCAGAGGCCTGGAAATCTATATTTCCAAAAGGCCTCAGAGATCCATCCTTCCTTCCTTCCTTCCTTCCTTCCTTCCTTCCTTCCTGCCCTCCTTCCTTCTTTCCTTCCTTCCTCCCTCCCTCCCTCCCTTTCATGAATGTGGAAGGGCAGAGAGAGAAGGAGAGAAAGAATCCCAAGCAGGCACTGCACTATAAGCACAGAGCCTGATGGCAGGGCTCCATCTCGAGAACTGTGAGATCATGACCTGAGCAGAGATCCAAGAGTCAGATGCTTAACCGACTGAGCCACCCAGGTGCCCCAGGCCTCAGGTATTTTAATATAACTCAGATTTGAGGCTCACAGTTAGAAGGATTTTATGGATTGTCAAGTAACAGCTGTTTTGTAGAATCGCAAAAATAGACATAAATAACCCAAATGCTGTGCATCATATTATTGTTGAAGGAAGCATAGAATTTATTAGGTTCCTTTTTTTTGTTTTGTTTTTTAAACATTGGATTTGAGACAGTTAACATGGACAGTTAAGTGACTTGCTCAAGGCCTTGCAGATGGGAACCCAGATCTCCACTGAGCACCACTTGGTTTGGGGATGGGAAGTACATTGAAGAGAAGAGCTTTTAAAAATTCCATTTGAAGCTGAAGTGAATCAGTGACTAGCCTCCTTTGATTCTTTTTATATGTTGCCATTTTAAATATCATGCGTGTGCCATCACCACAGACCTTTTAATGTGTCAGTTGAATTGGAAAACCATTCAGTTGAGAGTAATTGGGGACATATATTTTCTGAGTGTAGTTTTCTGCCTGGTATGTAGTCGTAGCCCCACTAAGTTCACCAGATTGTTTTCTCTTCCTGCTTCCCCTGCCTCTTCTTCCATGTTAGGTTATCTGTCTAGATCCTCCCCTGTTTTGAAAGAGAGGGCCAGCTTTCTATCCCAAACTCTTCCTTCTCATTACCTGCTCTTCACTTGTAAAAACACATTGTGTAACAGACCTGACCTCCTATCTGTGGCCAGGAGATTTTGAATCAAGTATTTTGACACTGTTTTAGTCTTCTAAAAGTGAACCTGGTACTCCTTGGTAAGTGTGAGGCTGAAGTTGTGTCTTGTTGAACTTCGGGACATGTGCACATATATACATGGAGATTCTTTTATAGGTGAAATCAGAGGGAAGAGGAGTCAACTGACAGCAGGGGTTTCTCAAAGGCAGTGATGGAGAAAAAGACAAAAATTCACCCTCACACCTCAATCTGAGTAGGAGTGCCTAGAAAGGGAGGGGTACAGTCCTAATATTTTACCCTGAAGGCATTTATGACTTGTTCCTGTTTTGTATATCATGCACACCTGTTTATGGTTATGGTCTTGTTTAACCACTGATAGTACTATAGGAGAGATTCCATTTGGATGTAGTTTTCTTTGTTTTTATTGAAGATGTTGATAGTTTTTCTGTCTCCCCTTCTTACCTATCCTAAGATGGTATAGGCATAGACTTGGTCATTCCTGATTAGCAAACTGAGGGCTGGTACTTGTCTGGATGAGATAACTTCAAACTATATCCATTCTTTTGAGAAGCCTGCAGCTTATTCAGTTTAGAAAAAAAAAAAAAAACCCAAAACAAAAGAAAACAAAACAGCAGTGAATCAGCGAGGAGACCTTTCTGGTAACCTATTCCCTAAACATAGACCCTTTATTTTCATTTGTCTCGGGCCCCCTTAGTGATAGGAGGGTTGATACTTGAGAGTGAAATTGTAGCCCGCTCAGGAGGATTGTTTCTGTGGAGCCAATGTGCCAGGACTAGAAAGTATTTATGCCATAAAGCAGTCGCTGCCCCTCAAACAGTCACTATGTCAGCACATTTTTATAGCTGAGAAAATAGCTGGTTAGGGTGCCCCCCACCTTCCCACAGTTACTCAGAGGTGTTTACTGACTGCCTTTGATCCGACTTCACATGAGAGAGCCCAGCTTATTTGTGGCTGTTGTTTACGGTCAGTCCTCAGCCTGCCCTTTGTTTTTCACATACAAACAAAAGAGTGAAAGCAACAGGCTGTGTCAACATGGCTGGTGTATAGGAACTCTCATTTACTTTCCTCGCTTCCTCTGTGTGGTTTAGGTACGGCAGAGACTAGAGCTATAAACCGAACTCGTCATTTCAAAACCCCTTATTAGATCCCAGCCACTGGACAATTTAGAGAAGTTTTATTAGCAATCAAAACGCTTTTGTAAAATTAAGTTAATTTCAGAAGATTGCTGGTCTTGGTTGTGAGAGACCATTTCCTGTCTGACATTGGGTACTTGCGAGTGAGTGAGCAAGCCTCCGAGCTTGGAGAGAAAATGGCGTCGGGCAGGTAAACTGCCATTGGTGTCTTATGAAACATTAAATGCCCTTTTTGCCCCTCATTTCCATAATAACTATGGCTTTTTTTTTTTTTAAGTAGTTCTGTTCCACAGATCTCAGATATTTCTCTCTTGCATTTAGATTTCGGGTGCATGCATTAAAAGAACTAAGCTAGTGAACCATGTTGGGATGTTGTCAATAAAATGCTTTTAGAATGTTGTCAAAGGCTTTTCTTTATAGCAAGCACTCTTCCAAGGACAACTGCCACCCTGAGAGTAGTTAAAGGGGGTCCTCTTTGGTTTGTTTTCTAAACCTCATTAGAACAATGGATAATTGCACTCCCCTCAATACGTTGAGTAATGATATGTTGGTAAAGCTATACACATCAGTATTATTTGTAATTCAGCTCTCAGGTGGGTGATGTTTTTAATGTTCTTTCACTTGTAACATGAATAATGTCAAATAGCTTGTAAGGAACGCAATCACATATTGTTGTCTGGTTAATAATTTGAGTACTTTTTTCAGACTTGCCCCTCCCCTCTAGAGCATGACCTTGGAATTGTGAAGCAGAGCACAGATAGAATAGGAAATGCACGTATGCCCCTGAGTTCTTCACAAAGTTGTTATGCAAGAAACTATTTGCTATCCTGCATTTTGCTTGCTGCTCTGTCCCTCCTGGGAGAAGAGGGCCTTTTATTAGCCATTAGCCAAGTGGCCAGCCATTTGGGGGTGGGAATGGTGGTCTGGAAGAGAAGAGTGGACGACATTTCATTCATCCCTCTTCCCCTTATAGCCCTCCTGGAGAGCAGAGAAAGCTGGCAGAGAATGAAGGGAACCCCTTTAAAATCCTCGGAGCCATAGTGAATAAATTCTGCCCGTTCCTGCTGGCACATTGCTCAGTTGCTCTCCTAGCCATCACCTTTTTTTTTTTTTAATATATTTTATTTACTTTTGAGAGAGAGAGAGAGGAGCAGGGGAGGGTCAGAGAGAGAGGGAGACACAGAATCTGAAGCAGGCTCCAGGCTATGAGCTAGCTGTCAGCACAGAGCCCAATGTGGGGCTCGAACCCATGAACCGTGAGATCATGACCTGAGCTGAAATCGGATGCTTAACCGACTGAGCCACCCAGGTGCCCCCTAGCCATCACCTTTTAATCAACAATCTTTCTGATCCTTTTCCCTACAAAATTAATAGACTTTAATGCTTTTCTTTAAAAACAGGAGTTTGTGTCTTAGCTTAGGACATTTAGAATGAAATTTAAAATACTCTGCTCTAATAAATTGTTACCTTTAACGAGACGGCCTGGAGGGCTCCACTGAAATTATGCTCAGCTTTTTCGACCCAGTGTTCATGGTAACTCCCTTTTGAGTTTGTTACTAGCTGGAATACCAGTTCTTGGGTGAAATGCTCCTCTTTACCATGCGTGGGGAAGGGCCGAGCATTCTCTCTGATGCTCTTGAAGGGCGTAATAGAAAATATGCTGGGCTGGGGCACCTGGGTGGTTCAGTAGGTTAAGTATCCAACTTCGGCTCAGGTCATGATCTCACAGTCCATGGGTTCAAGCCCTACATCAGGCTCTGTGCTGACAGCTCAGAGCCTGGAGCCCGCTTCTGTGCCTCCTCTCTCTGCCCCTCCTCCACTAGCAATCTGCCCATCTGTCTGTCTCTCTCTCTCAAAAATAAATAAACATTTAAAAAGTTAAAAGAAAATATGCTAGGGAAGAAGGCTTTGAAATAAAATGCTTACTACCCTACTTGATACCTTTAACTTTGCTGCTAATATTTGCAGGAACTTTTGTTTTTAAAATATCAGAAACCCTTTCTCAGTATTATTGAGTTGTATTTGTATCATTCCTGAGAGCTTTGAAGTTTATAAGGTTCTGGTTTAAGTATAAATAAGGAAATTCATGGATTATCTGACATTAAAACCTGACATTAAAAATCAAAACAAGTGACAGACTGAATCTCAGTGTTCATTTGGATAGTTGAATTAACAGAGTAATATTGGACGTGTTTCATTTGTAGACTGGTAAATTATATCCTGCATTTGGATAAGGCAGTAAAGGTAAGCTTGAAAGCAGGGCCAAGAGACCTGGGGAGGTTGAGCTTCAGCATCAGTGTGAGCACACTGTTTTCTGTTTTGTTTTGTTTTGCTTTTTCCCCCAAAGAGCAACTTCTTGAACTATTTCTCCTAGGCTTTCTACCTTAATTCTTCAATCATTTCTATTGCTAGACCAGGGTTTCACCGAATAGTCCCGCCCGCTGGACCAGGGTTTCACCGAATAGTCCCGCCCGCTGCTTGAGCTGTCTGGGCTGTAGGCCTGACTCCATGCTGAGCTCCACAGTGTCTGTCACAGAAGCCTCGGGCCAAAAGCAGGACACGAAGCTGGGTTTCCCCCTCCCCCACGCACTTCTGTGCACCTGTGCATTACTCATTCTGCATGCCATTCTCTCCATAATTAAGAACAGAAATGCTTGTTCTCTTCAATGTCATTGTGTCCTTGGCATCGTGCGCAGGCTCTGGCAGCTAGACCGGGTTCAGCAAAGGTTTATTGAACTGAACAAAGCAACAATCAAGAGTTCTCAGATCAGGAGGGGAGGGCTGTGTTACTGGCCTCTCATAGTACCTACTATCTTGGGCAGTCTTAGTTTGCATTTCTGAAGCCCCGAATTTAAATCAAGTCCCTTTTAAAACTGTTAGATCATCATGCCTATTGTGAATGGATTCACCAGCTGATTTTACTCTTGATTGCCAGTCACTGAGGGTTTTCAGTGCCTCCCTTCTCCACCCCATGGATAATTTTTATCATCCAGTTCTAGAGCTCTTGGCCTGTAATAAAACAATTGTTGCTTATTTATAGTAGTTTATTGTTAACATACCTGTCATAAAATCCTCTCTGTGGCTTTTAATTCCTTACGGCATCTAGTCAGATAAGGGTTTATGGAATTCCATAAAATATTAACTCTGATCACACAGCAATTATATGGATTTTATTAACATTTAGGCCTTAAAACAACTTGATAAGGTAGATTGGGTAGATATATTTCAGTTTTATTGAAATCGCAGAAAATTGGGATCCGGACAGTTTAGTCTCATGTCAGAGAATTGAACCCTCATCTCCCAATTCCCAGTGCCCTTATAATAGCTAAGTAGGAAAACAAGTTCCAAGAGAAACATTTGGAAAGGAAAGACTTGCATTTCAAATTCGCAAAGCAGGCAGGCCTGATAACGAACAAAGCACCTTCTTATGTGTTGAAATGGTTAAGTGATAAGAGGTAGTGACCCATTATTTATGAATCCTATCAGTGACTCAGTTTTGGTTCTTGGTAGCCTGGTTGACTATTGACTACGGGAAGATTTCAGCAGGAATGTTTCGGCATTAGGCAATTTGTTCTTATGGTCACTTGCTACTTTTAAGGACAATGGCTGAGCCAGCCTAGAAGAAATTCTTGTAATAAAGCCAATGTCAGAGACATGGGGAGGATCGACTTTCAGAAAACAAGGGCTGATCCTTTGATTTAGAACTGTCTGAGGACATTTGAAAGTTAGGCACACCCAACTTTCTAAGGTTTCCTAGAAATTAGGGAAAGATAACAGGTAATTTGGGGAGAGGTAGAGGGAGCTAGGATTAGGACTGAGAAGTAGATAACCCTGGGAAAGCATGCATCCTTCCCTTTTTAAAATGTGGTTCTTATTTTTTAATCCTAATTAATATATCTTGAATATGTTACATTTTTTTAATGGAGGATACGATTTCCAAGCTACAACATGGGAACGTGTTTTTAGAAGAAAAAAATGTCAAGAACCAAACAGTTGACTTGCTCATTTGAGAAACTTCTTCTTTATTTGTCTCTGTGGTAAATGATTACACACTATTAATCTCTTACTGTATGAACTGTATACGTTTTTCTTCTAGGGGCACAACGTTAAAGTTGTTTCTCAAATACCGTTTTTTGACTAGGCACTGTGCTAGGGTGCTGTACATCTTACAGTTACGTCTTACAGTCCTCAGGACAGCCCTTGAAAATAGCCTTTGTCATCCCTTTTTTAAGCCAGAAATGTGCTTACCAGAGAGATTTTAAGAAACTTGCCCAAGGTCATGCTAGACCGCGGTAAGGTTCATTCAAAGCCAGGCCTCTTTAGCTTCACGACTTGACTTTTTGTTCTTGCACGGTTCACGTTCTGCTCCTCCCAGCCTATTTCCTCTCTGCCAGAATGCCTCTCTGGGAAGAAGTAGTTCCAGGTCAGAGAGACCAGCCTGAGCCACAGAAGTGTGCAATCTACACGGGGCTTCTGTATGAACATTACACCTGGAGGGGAAATGACTTAGCAGCAGCATTGTAAGGAACAGCAGATTTTACCCCTGAAGGAGAGTAAAATTAGAAATGACTGAATCTACTCTACCAAATCCAAAGGGCCCTTTAAACACTCATTTCTGTAATTACTAATGTGTCCACCGGATGATAATCTTTTAAAATCTTGCTAAATTTAGTGCCTGAAATGCCTCCTTGCGTTTATTTGTTTATATGTCTGTATCCCCGTAATTAGACTATCAGTCCTTTGAAGATGGAGGGTGTATCTTACTGGTCTTTGCATAGCACAGCATCTCGAAATAGCATCCTCCCAAATACAAATGTGTGAGGAATGAAGATGTCCTCTAGGAGACTTCTACTATATTGCTTCTTGATAATTTCTTAGTGACTTCAGTTTTACTATCTTCCTCTTTTTTTTATATGCTCATCATCTTTAAAAAATGAAGTGAAATGCACTTAACATAAAGTTAACGCTTTTAATTCATTGGCATTTAGTAAATTCACAGTGCTATGCAATCACTACGTATATTCTGAAACATTTTCATTATCCCCCAAAGAAAACCCAGTAAGTGGTTTCTTTCCAGATCCCTCCGACCCCTCAGCCCTTAGAAACCACAAATTTGAGTTCTTTCTCTATTGATACATTTATTCTGGATATTTCCTACAAATAGAATTATATAATATGTGATCTTTTGTGTCTGGCTTTTACTTAACGTAATGTTTTCAAGTTTCATCCACATTGTAGCATATTTGATTCCTTTTTATGGTGGAGTAATATTTGTTTGTATTCTATCATATTTATCCATTCATCCTTGGACATTTTGGCTCTTTCCATCTTTTGGTTATTGTCAATAGTACTGCTGTGAACATGTGTGTATATGTATTTGAGTCTTTGTTTTTGATTCTTCTGGCTACATACCTAGGAGTTGTATTGATGGGTCATATGGTAATTTTATGCTGCACCTTTTGAGGAAGCACCAAACTGTTTTCCACAGGGACTGTACCATTTTTACATTCTTACCAGCAACATGCAAGAATTCCAATCTCTCCACATCCTCCCCAACACTTATTTTCCATTTTTTCTGAGAATAGCCATTGGAGTGGGTGTAAAGTGGCACCTCATTGTGGTTTTGATTTGTGTTTCCTTAATGACTAATGATGCTGAACATGTCATGCTTGTTAGCTGTTTGTATATCTTCTTTGGTGTAATGTCTGTTCAAGTCCTTTGCCCATTTTTAAATTGGGCTGTTTATTTATTTATTTTTTTGTCTTGTAAGAATTCTTTATATATTTGGGATGCAGGTCTCATCAGATATATGATTTGTAAATATTTTTCCTCATTCTGTAGTTTGTGTGTTCAGTTTCTTACAAATGTCCTCTGCACCAAGGTTTTTAATTTTGATGAATTCCAGTTTGGATTTTTGTTGTTGTTGTTGCTTGTGCTTTTGATGTTAGATCTCAGAATTCATTGTCAAATTCAACATCATGAAATGTACCCTATTTCCTTCTAAGAGTTTTATGGTTTTAACTCTTATATGTAGGTCTCTGATCCATTTTGAATTAAGTTTTGTGTATGATGTCAAGTAGAGGTCCACGTTTATTCTTGTCTGTTTGAGGCATTTGGCAATTCCGTATGAATTTGAGGATCAGGTTTTTGATTTCTGCCCAAAAGGCCATTAGAATTTGGATGGAGATTACATTGCCTGTGGGATCACTTTGAGTAGTGTTGCCATCTTAACAATATTAAGTCTTCCATCTCGTGTCTTCATTTAGGAGTTTTTAGTTCCATTTCTTCAGGTCTTTAATTTATTTCAGTAATGTAGTTTAAGTGACTATGTTTTTCACCCCCCTCGGTTACATTTATTTCTACTGATGCTGTTGTAAATGGAACTAGTCTTTTAAAATTTCCTTTTTAGATTGCTCATTGCTGGTGTATAAAAACTCAATTGACTTGTATGTTACATTGTATGTTGCATATTTACTGAATTCATTTATTAGCTCTATTAATTTTTTTATGGAATCTTTAGGATTTTCCACATACAGGATTATGTCATTTGTCAGTAGATCTAGTTTTACTTCTTCCTTTCCAATTTGGATGCCTCTTCTTTCTCTTCTCCACTCCCCCACCCCACCCCCTGCAATTTTCCTGTTGAATAGTAGTGGTGAAAGTGAACATTCTTGTCTTGTTCCTGACATTAGGGGGGAAATTTTCAGTCTTTACTTATTGGGTATGGTATTAGCAGTACGTGCTTATCATCTTTTAACCCACTAAGTCAGAGGTTATCAATGTGTGACCCCTGGACAGCAGCATGTATATTCCCTGAAAACTTGGTAGAAATGCTAATACTTGGGACCTGCCCCAGACTTTCTGATCTGAAACTGTGGGAAGCAGAGTTTAGAAACTGGATTTTAAGAAACCCTCCAGGTGATTCTGGTATACATTAGATTTTAAGTTTCTTTGAGGTTGGGATGTGTGTTTTGAGGACTTGTGCTTTATTTCTTTGTATTCCTTTTCATTCTCCTGTGTGATTAATCAGTGTGGAATAATTTTAAAAAATAAAAATAAAAAGAATGTTGGGGATGCTTGGGTGGCTCAGTCGGTTAAGCGTCTGACTTTGGCTCAGGTCATGATCTCACAGTTCTTGAGTTCCAGGCCCACATCGGGCTCTCTGCTGTCAGCACAGATCCCGCTTCAGATCCTTTGTCTTATTCTCTCTCTCTGCCCTTCCCTTGCTTGCTCTGTGTCTCAAAATAAGTATGCTTAAAAAAAAAAAAAAAAGAAAGAAAGAAAAAGAATATCAGAGTTTCCCAAATTGCCTGTACAATCTCTTACATTGTCTACATGTTTTGAGTCACCATAAATAATGGGAGATTCATTATTAGACATTTACAGAATTCATCAGGAAACCTCACATTTCATATTTAATCTTAGATTGATGACAAACAGCACAAGTGCACTTTTATTTAGTCCATTTGTTCTCATAGTTTCTTGCACCACAATTATCTGCTTACCTGGTAGGTAGGGACTTATCCTTAGGATGACTACTGCTGGCAAGAATTTCTCCTTTGGCTATTTACAAAGACACAAGCGTCACTTTTATAGGGTTTATTGGATTTTATCACATCATTATTTTGCCTTTGCATTTATCTTTCTCAGTTTCTTTGCTATGTTATAGTTTCAACCCCCTTACATCTTTTTTGAACAAGACAATATTTAACTATAGAGACCAGAATGTGATCTGTTGCTACTAAGGACTATTGTTGAAAATAGCCATTTGGACACACTACACTAAGTGTGTTTAGTCACTACTTGTTTTACCTCTTGGTGAAGATTCAGCTTTTAAAATTACCATATAAAATTGTCCAAAATTGTGGGATAATCATTTATTTATAGCTGGCCTTTTTCTAAAGCTGGTTTAAATGATCATTTATACCCTGGTTCCAATTTTCCACCACTCTCACATTTCTGACCCTCCTTTGTATGCTCAGCTCAAGTCCATCTAGTTAACATTGCCCCCAGAATGGGTGAAGATTCTGAGTATAGCATCAAAGCATGGATTATGTATGTGTGTGAGCTCTGGTTGGGGGGGGGGGTGGTCACTGGTAGCAGAAGGAAGCACAGAGTGAAGGAGAATGTCCTCACTCACAGCCTTGGCAGGAGCTCAGAATCTCTCCATGGACATGTGTGGTCCTAAAAATACGACACTGCTGGGCTTTCCTTCAGTCTCTTTGATGTGGGAGTACAGTCCTAGCATCATTGCAGGAATTACTGTTGATTGACTAAACGGCTCTCCAGCCTTTCTCGTTCAAGGTTTGCCATAAGCAAATGAAAAATCATTAACAAATGCTAGCAGACTTTCAAGATGGTAGACAACGCACTTGCATATTGCAGTTAAATTTTTTAATGACTGTAAACAATCATAGTTCTTATTTGTGTTTCAAATCTTGTTCAGTGGGAAAAAAATGAATTCTTGACATTTGAAGTCATAGGCTAAAACCTGAAATTGATCAAATTGCCCACGGCATTTTTCATGGGGTTACTTGGCTCTTAGCAAACATTCTTCTTCCATTCTAAAAATTGTGCATGTGACGCTTTTCATCTGTCTATGGAATAGTTCATGTGTTCTCTAGCTGAGCTTGCTTAATTACTCCCCCCCCCCAAAAGAAATCTGACTGTAGTTTGGAAGTACCGAATATGTTTGTTTACTTTTGTTTTTAGATTATTTAATGTATGTATACATATATCTGTATAGATCTACTTATATGTAACACAAGTGTTTAATTAAAGGTTCCAAAAAAATACCTTAAGAAATTCAAAACTTTTTTCAAAGTTTTTTTATTAAAAAAATTTTTTTTTACATTTATTGATTTTTGAGAGACAGAGACAGAGCGTGAACAGGGGAGGGGCAGAGAGAGAAAGAGACACAGAATCTGAAGCAAGCTTCAGGCTCTGAGCTAGTGGTCAGCACAGAGCCCGATGCAGGGCTCAAACCCACTGACTGCTGCGAAATCATGACCTGAGCTGAAGTCAGGCATTCAACCGACTGAGCCACCCAGGCGCCCCTCAAAAGTTTTAATAGTTCAGTGATTTCCCAATATAGTCAGAGAGATTGGTTTGAGGAAAGTGTGTGGCTCCCTCTGCCTTCCCCCCAATATATCAACTGTTAGTGTGAGCAAGAAAAGAACCATTTTCACCATATCCCAAGAGCTGTATCTTTTAAGTCTTGTGTGTTGATTAAAGAGTATCAATTAAAAAATCAAAAGGAACCTAAGTAGTCCTAGAAGTTGAGTAAGAGCAATTTGTTTTCATTAGGGAAGGGTAGTAATAATATCAGGGGGTTTCTCAAACGTGAACAGTTGAGCAGAGGCGGTAAACTCACTAATTAGGAGACAAGTATTTGGAGAAACTTTAACTTCTCATACCACCATTGTGAATGGATTTCGGTTTGCTAGCTCTTACACTCCTAAGTGCCTGTGGGTGCAGTGGTTTCTTTCAGAAAGGAGAGGACCCTTGGGGCTCCAAGTCACAGCTGAATTTTGGGAGCCATCACTATATATTTTGCAGTGCCCTTTGAAAGGGCTTGATGACAGTGACAAGAGGAAGGGAGAACAAGGATGTTAAAGTCATTTGGCTTCTTTTGAAATCAAGGCCGGGAAGAAAACATTTTCTGGCTGTAAATCACTTAGTTGTCCTACACGCTTTAAAGTATTTTATATAAATGACTTTAACAGTTTTAAGGGTCATGCCTGAGGTTAAGAGACTGTTTGCCTGGTATATATTTCAATGATTAAAAAGCAATACTTTATGGAGATGGTAGCATTTCTGTTCACAGTCTATACTGTCAAATATTTGATATTTATCTGATAGCAAGTTTTGCCTCTTAAAGTCAACAATATACCAAATGTATACTTGCTGATTTTATGTGTTACAGGAACATGGACCATTAAAAAAAAATTTTTTTGTACTCAGTGTAATTGTAACAAACAAGACAAAGCAAAAAGTTAAAATGAATAGAAAAAAAAGTGACAATTTTGATGAGCCATTATTGTACCATGCAGTGCTCTAAACACTTTTTCATGTATTATTGAATTTAGTCCTTAAATCCAACCTAGTGAGGTAGGAATTGTTATTCCCATTTGTAACTGTTGAGAAGTGAGGCTCAGAAAGTCTAAATGAATCATCTAAGGTCACACACCCAGTGTGAATAATGAACTAGGGACTGAAACCCATCAGTGGCCATGCTTTTAATGCCTGCTTATAAAGCCAAGTGCATTGACCCTTGGGTTTCACATAGTGCTAAGTCTGAAATACTTGTGTGTGTGTGTGTGTGTGTGTGTGTGTGTGTGTGTGTGTGTCAAATAAAAAATATTTAGTAAATACCTAAACGTCTTGTTGGCTGGGGCCAAAATGCTGAGGCTGATGACAAAGATGGATTTGGAAGATGATTTGGAAAGTGCCTTCAGTGGCTGGTGGTTGGCTTAGTTTAAGTCGTACTTAAAAATGGAATGAGGTCATGCAGTTATCCACTCTCATATTGTTGTTGTCTTTTGCTTTAATTGATTACCAGTGTGTTAGCATGTACGTTACTGCTGTGGTTTTGTATGTGTTTAGAGCTTATCATATAGTTTAGTTGCTTTGATATATTGTCCACGGAGCTGGAGTGAACACTACAGTCCTATAGAGTTTTACGTGAATATTAGCATCTTTTCTACCTTGCTCCGAGGTTTTTCCGTGTACTTGCAGACCTGCTGATAGGCACCCAGTCTCCTTGTCCCTCCACACCTTGCACTGGTCGTCTCCTGCAAAGCATTTATGACACTGGATTGTCCTCGGTGGTGAAAGGTGCATTATGCTTACAGTGTAAATGCAGCACTGGGTAGTGGGATCTGTCTTCTTTTGCCAAGAAAAGTGTTGTTTTTTTCTTGGTTTTTGTTACAGCCGAACAATTTTAATTGCCAGCAGCACAACACACTTTAGGAGAAAGCAAATAAACAACACCAGGCATTTGGAGCCAGGAAGTCGCATCTCAGACTAGAAACACAGTTTTGGATTGACATTTGGGCAGTGGGTTGCTAAATAGAGGAGCCAGCTACCAAACTGAAAACCAGTGACCATGAGCTTCTTACACTTCTAGGGAAATCATTTAATCATAGGGTCACTGGAAGGGTGTTGGGAATTGATTTTAATGTTATGATGATCAGTTTCTTGGTCATTAAATATTAACTCAAACTATGTCTTAGGTAACTGCCATTCTTTGTTTGCCATAGACATGTGACTAACATTTATTGAATTTAATATTTTGAAACTAATGTCTTGCTAACTGAATGCTTTACCTTGAAATAATCCAGGTATATTTGACAGGAGTATTCCGAAGAATGCCTACTTTTAAAATATGATCTGTTTTTTTTCTCGAAAATAGTCAAAGTAATTAATTCTCTTCACTTTTGATAATACTTTCAAAAATACCAATATTAGTTTGAATCATGTGTATTTCTTCAACCGTTAATATCTTACTCTTGTCTCTCATAGGACCCGCTGAGGTTCCCATGATGTCACCTAATGGATCCATTCCCCCCATCCATGTGCCTCCAGGTTATATCTCACAGGTAAGCATTGGATGGTTCTTCTCCACTCACTATGGGCTCTATCATTGTTTTAAGAGAATATATGCTATGGCTTCAAAAACTTCCTCCAAGATTACTTTAGTTAGGGTAATGCTAGAGTTGTCATCATTTTTATACCACCACATGGTCCCTCCCAAGTCTTGCCTCTTGCCTTGCCAGAGAGCCAGAGAGAGAAAAACACAGTAGGGCTACCAGGCTGTCATCCAAGGTGTGTTGACACTTGATTGTGCCGTAGAGATTTCCTTCCATCTGTACCACAGTTCGCTGGAAAGAAAGAATTGGTAGATGGACTTAATGAGTAAAAATACCAAAGGAGACATTGTTAAAGCAAATAGGGCCTGCCCTCTATTACTGGAGTCCCATTTCCCTGCAGTGTGGCCAGACCCAGGCTTGGTGGATTGTTGAGTATAATGGGAGAGCTTGGCTGTGGCTGTCCATAAGTTTCTCTGAAATACAGTTTTTCTTAGTAAAATAGTAACAGCAATTTAAAAAGTAATCGCAATTTCAGAGGTACGTGGGAAGGATTAAAAAAGACATTAGGATAAATGTTAAAGGAGAAACCAGACAAGGTTGACGATGTTCGGGGTGCCTGGAGCATGGAAGTCTCTGCAAACTTTCATTTTGTCCTGTGCTCTGCGCAGGACGACCACATCCCTTCTCCTCCTGTACAGCCTCCTTTCCAAATGCCGAATGGACTCTTTCTCTCTGCGCCTTTTGTTCGTTCTTTGTGTGATTATAAGAGCATTCTGTACTCCTTGGGTGGGGGGAAATCAGAAAAGAAGGAGAGAATAGAAAAGAAAATATTTATAATTTTACTATCCACAGAAGACAATCATTACATTAATGTTTTTGGGATTATATTTTGGATTTTCTCCCTTTCTGTTCTTCCTCTGTCTGCTTTTAAAGTGGTTTCAAATCTATAATTTTCAGCTTTTAATGATTTTGTTAGAGTGAAAAAAATTGGCAGCTAGATAGGAAAATTACTAAAGTGCAGGCAGGAATCAAAGATTTATCCTTCTCTGATGTAAAAACTTAGCCATTTCTTCACTTGTCTAAGCCATAGTGCAGCCACTATAATTTCATTTTTTCCACCCCTACTTTTACAGGAGCCAATTTGACATCTTTTTTTTTTTTTTGAATAGTCAAAATGTTGGCCAGTTTCCCCACTGTTGCAAATAAATGACTTGTTTTACACAAGTCGTTGTAAATAAGAGTCACTAGAAGTAGAAAGGGGGCGAGGGGGGGGGGGCAGGGCACGCCCTTCCAGCCAGGACATGCAGTGATGGATCACGTCCACGTCACCAGTCAATTAACAGAAAAGAACAGGAATGCAGAATTCCATTCTGTCTCCTGCTCATTTATTTTGAGGAAGTGTTTCATTCCATTGAACCGTGTACAGTTCTCACAATTGTGACAGCAGAAATAACACCTCCTTTCACACACTAAAGGTCCATTTAAGGAATTGTTAAAAGTTGGGACATTCTAGAGCAGAGAAGCGGCCGTGTGCTCTTCCTTGCTAGTGGTGTGCCTGTGATTGCACTCACTGCAAATCGTTTTTTGGGAGTCCTAGGGAAAAACAGAGAATTTTAGATGATGGTGTATTTCTGTTTCCCTAAAAACTTCTATAGAAAATCCAGGTAGAAGGATTATTAATAGAAGAACTGTAAACTCACTTTTGTAAAACTGATGATGGAAACATAGTGCAGCACTTTCTCGACTGTGAATTATGGCAGAAAATGCTAGAGGATATTGGAAGGATAGTAGAAATGGAATAACTTGGGTTCTCAGTTGTGAAAAGAGAAAAAAACATGTAAGGCATGCATTCAGTTTCATTGAGATCGGGCTCCCGGATCAGAAGATGGGCCCAGAGTTAAATGACCTTTAGTAGCAGCACTATCTCTTTAATGATATCTGGCAGTGAAGTGCCAGAGTAAAACCAGTGATTAATATGGAATAAAATTGAGAAACTGGCAGAATGTGTGTACAACATCTTTTTAAGGTTTCACAGCACATATTCTTCAAAGAAACGGGGAAGGTGGAACCAAGAGTAAAATTTCTTAGGAGACTGTTATCACCAAGGAATCTAAGGAAAAAAGTACATTTTGTCGTGTAGTTCCGGAAAGAAAGAATCCCCCCCCCTGCTTCTGGCTGGACCTATTTGAGAAGTGCCCAATACTGGTCTGTCCCTATGTGCATCAACTGTGCACTGTATGTATCCCCACAGTTCTTTTCCTCAAATACATATGGCTCCCTTGTTCACAACTAGAGTTGGGTGTGTACATCGCATAGAAGCAGAGTTCAGGTTCTTGAGTTTAGAGGGTGGGTCTTGAATAGTCAGCTTTGCTCTCCTATCGAGGGCCACCTTTTCCTGTTGGCCTACATTGCTACCACCTTAAACTTCTGTCCCTTGGATACATAGCTGGTCTTTTCTCAACTACATACTTTGGTGCCCACTCTTTCCCTCTTAAAATACTCTAGAGGCTTTCTGATCTGACAGTTCAATCATTCTTCCCATTCAAATGGCCCTCCCCAGTGTGACCCTTTCAAGAACCTCCAACACAGAAATGGTGGTTCTGTTCTTCCAGCATCTTTGGTGCTTTGTCCCCATCTCCATCATGAAATACAATTTTATAGCCATCCTCAAGAACTCTTAGTGCCTCATTGGGATTATATCTGAGAATCTAGAATACTGCCTGATACCTAATAGTAGGTACTTGATAAATGTTTTTAAATGTGAGTGACTAGCCAAGCTGAAATTAAAATAAATGTAGCATAGATTTGCTTCAAAGATTTAGAGGTTCAAGTAGAGTAATAAAACACCTGACAGTTGGACAATTAGCAAGATCAGAGAGATGTATACCTACAGGAATGAAATTCTCTGAATGTGGATTTAGGAGGGAGAGGAATGCCAAGCCAAGATAGTACAGAAGAGGAAAGAATAGTCTCTTCAACAAATGGGGCTGGGACACCTGGATAGCCAAATGCAGAAGAATGAAGTTGAACCTCTACCTCACAGCATATACAAAAATTAATTCCAAATGGGTTATAGACATAAGTGAAAGAGCTAAGACTGAATAACTCTAGGAGTAAAATTTTATAACCTTGGATTAGGCAATTGATTCACAGATTTGACTCTAAAGGCACAAGCAGCAAAAGAAAAAATATATATATAAATTTCATTTCATTCAAATTAAAACTTTTGGTGTTCCAAAGGACACCATCAGCACAATGAAAAAGGTACTCAGAATGGGAGAAAATCTATGCAAATCATGTATTTCAGAAGGGACTTATAAGATCCTTTATATATTCTAGATACAATTGAAGAATAAAAAACAACCCAATTTAAAAACGGGCAAAGGATCAGAAGAGACATTTCTATGAAGAAGTTGTATAAACTGCTAATTATCCCATGAAAAGATGCTGAACGTTGTTTGCTTGCTTGCTTGCTTGTTTCTGGTGTAAGAAGGTGGTTTTATTAAAGCATAGGGCCAGGACCCGTGGGCAAAAAGAGCTGCCAAGATGCTGAAAATTGTTAACCATCAGGGAAATGCAAATCAAAACCACAATGAAATATACTTCACTTGTACTAGGATGGCTATAGTTAAAAAGATAGATAATAGAAAGTGTTGGCAAGGATGCAAAAACATTGGAACCATTACATAGTGCATGTGGTGATGTAAAATGGTACAGCCACTTTGGAAAACAATTTGGCATTTCCTAAAAGAGTTTAACATAGAGTTACTGTATGACTCAGCTCTTCCACTCTTAGGCATATACCCAAGAGGAAGGAAAACCCAGGTTAACACAAAAACTCTGGGGTGAATGCTCATAGAAGGATTATTCCTAATCGCCCCCAAGTGGAAACAACCCACATGTCCATTGGCTTTATGAATGGATAAACTTGATGTGGTATATGCATACAATGGAATATTATTCAGCCATAAGAAGCCACTAATAAGTGCCAAAATGTGAATGAACCTTGAGAATATTATACTAACTGAAAGAAGCCAGACACAAAAGCCATATACAGTGTCATTCCACTTATTCATAACGTCTGGAATAGGCAAATCCATAGACACTGAAAACACATGAGTTTTTGCCAGGGGCTGGGGGAGTGAGCATTAGGGAGTGACTGCTGATGGGCATGGCACTCCTGTTGGGGTGATGAAACTGTTCTGGAACTTAAACAGAGGTGGTGGTCATTCAGTTAAAGTGTCTGTACCAGACACTGTAAAATGGTAGATTTTGTGGTATGTAAATTATATCTCAATAAAGCTTTTATAAAAGAGAGGGGAGAGGAAGAAGATAGTGACCAAATCCTAATTATTTATCAGTAAACAATGGGACAGCTGAGGAAGATGGGCCAGCCTGCATGGGTGTGGTTGGTGATGGTGAGGGTAACTACTGTGTATGGTAGCCACAACTCCGCTAAATCCTTTCTTTACGTCTTTAGCTTTCACCATCTTAACTTGACATGGGAAGAAGCCGAGGCCCTGAGGAGAACAGGGATTGCACCATAAGCATTTCTGAGCTCACTGACCTATTTCCCTCCGTGTTGTGATTTCAGAGTCAGCATCATCCTGCTTTGATCTATATACATGCTTTACGTTACATGACTTTCTGCCAGTGTGAGTGTAGATGTGTGGTGTGCCTCCTCATGCATCTCCAGTGCTAAAACACCAGCCACTCACCTATGAGGTAGTCCGTCATTGGAAGAAAATTGAAGGGGGCGGCAGGTGAATGATTAAAGATATTATGTTAGTAACTCTGAGTGTGGAGAAATTCTTGATTTTTGCCTTCATTACATAATTTGATAGCTTTAAAGATAAGTTGATAAAATACAAATGTCAGTAATGCACAGATCATCTTATAGAAAGACAAACGTTTAGTGTTGAAGGCAGCTCTGGGGTGTAGTCAACAAACAGCACAATCTAGGTTGTTTGGGGTTGAGAAGGACTGAACCCATAGACCTAAAGGTAGTGTGGACTTTGGGTAGGATAGAAGGGCAGTGGAATCATGTTATTTCAACCCAGTCATCTCTGATATTGCAGGCTTTTATGTCTTAGAACGTGTGCATGTTTTGTGTTCTACCTTTTGGTGAGAGGCTAGGGGACATCTGAGGAAAAAGTAATCTGAACTTTTCCACTTAAGAGAAAATGGAGGCTAAGTTTTTTTCCAACTATAAGAAAGTAGACTTAGAAAGGAGGGAATTTAGGCTTATCACACTCATCACCATTATTTCCTTTATATAAAAACAATTATGAATGGGATCAGGGCTGAAATGGGGGGGGAGGGGTTAGGGCGAGTACCACAGCTGGGAAGAATGCAGACATTACTTGAAGAGGCCTGCCTTCAAATTCCACCACATGTCACCATGACTGCTTTCCGTGTAACTTCGACAAATTCTTTCGCCACATACGTGAATACCTACCTGATAGGGTAGAGGTAAGAATTAAAAGAAATGTTTTGTGAGGCCTGTAGTCCACAATGGCCATTCAGAAGTGGTAGATGATATTACAGTGAAGAGTGTTAGAACAATTTTATTGAATGTTTTGCAGACTTTGCCTTCCTAAATGCATACTGAGATTGCATACTATGAAGCAAATTTTTCCTTTCACTGTATACTGGCTGTGGTTTTTCTCAGATTTTTAAACCTCATCATTAACTTTGTGAATAACTTATATATAAAAATTTCTTTAGCAGATGCCTTGAGTTTTATTTTCCATGCTTCCATAGTAATTTATGAAATATTTTTCAACTGTTACGGGAAAGGATTTCATGTAGACCAGAAGATTTAAGCATATGAAAAGAAAATGTGGAACATCCAACTTAATGTTCTGTCATTTGGGATGACTAATGTAACTTAAAAATGTCTAATAGTGGTCAAAATAAGTGCTTTTGCTGTTATACCACAAGTGCGTGCTTTCCCTCATTTCATTGTTTGGGGGGTTAGTTAATGGGTCAATATCTGTTGAAATTGTATGTTTCATTTCCTTTGATGAGGGAAAGACAAGTAATCTATTGAAAAATACATGTAAGTCTTGGTTGGTCATTCTCCACTGGGGATTGTTGTAAGAGTTGGCCACAAATCAGAGCCCCTGTGAAGAAATAATGGGGGTCTGTTAGGTAGAAGGCATGGAATGCTTTTTCCCATTTTGCTCAGCCAAGCTAGCTGAGAGCTATAAACATGAGCCTCAGCTGCTTGCCTTTGGTAATTATAACCTGGGATAAAACCAGTGCTCGGTTCTACCTTCAACATTGTGAAAATGATGAGCAGTAAGAATAGGAGATTGCCCTGCACCCTCATAGACCGAGAATCCGACCCGTTTGGTACCCAATCATAAGAGAATTGGAATCTCTTTCAAGACTTTAAATTCATTGGGAGAACTGATTTTTCTATAGGAAGTTAGGGAAATGTTCCACTATGAACAGAGTGCGTGCATTAGCAGCTGGGAGCTTCTGGGGAAAAGAGCAGAGGACGTATATGCCCTTTCTGTTTTAATTCCATTATCAACAGATTTACAGCAAGTTTATTTTTTCATTTTATGGCTTATTTTGTCTGAGGAGTCAATTACAGACAGGGCTGGCAATGCCAAATTAACGCACCCTCCCTCAAAGAATTGTCCGTGTTTCCTCTTTCTGAACCTTCACTTTGTCTCCCTGTTCTGCCTTTTCTCTTGGATTTCTTTCCTTTGTTTCTGAGATCCTGACATTGTGGCATTATAGAGCACAGGGTTAACAGGAGGAAACGCGAGCCCGAGTGGGCGCTGCATCTAACCCCTTGTATGATTTTAGTAATAGTTTTTCTTATTTGGCTCTTCACTTGCTTTCTTACTTGATAATTGTTGGTCATCCTTTTAGCACGTAAGCTTCGCAAGTCCAGGGATCCCACGTGGCCTGTGCATCACTGGGTCTCCAGTTTCCTGAAAGGTGTCCCACACATAACAGACATTTCTCAGAATTCGGCTGACTGGCTGGCATCATTTCTATTTTGTAGAGGGGGAAGGGGAAAGGAAATGTTTAAGGATCCCTGAGGTTCTTTGCTGATCTAAATTAGGTGATTCTATTCTGTGGTTCATAGTATTCCTTAAAAAGGAGACCAGATGAGAATGTAAGTAAGTTTCCATAAGCAATTGTTACCAAAATGGTGTGGCACTCTCCTTTGGTATTTAGCATTCTATTGACTAGAATGCCGACTGGAATGCTATGTGTTACTTCTATAGAAAAAGGATAGTTGATTTTTCTTTCTTAAGATACTATTTTTATTTATGTATTTTTATAGTTTGTTTAATTTTAATGTTTATCTTGAGAGAGCACGTGTTCTTGTGCACATGAGCGGGGAGGGGCAGAGAAGGCAGGTTGTAAGCAGGTTCCTTGCTGTCCCCCTGATACAGGGCTCAATCTCATTAAATATGAGATGATCTGATCCAAAATCAAGAGTCAGATGCTTAACCTACTGAGTCCAGTCACCCAGGCACCTCGAAAGATTTTATTTTTAAGTAATCTCCATACCCAGTGTGGGCCTGGAACTCACAACCCTGAGATCAAGAGTCACGTACCTTATAGACTGAGCTAGCCAGATGCCCTGATTTTCATAATAATACTGAGATGGTGTTACATGCAGAAATGACTCCTGAATCATTATTAAGGATTGAATCATGTCTATTGTATGTCACTGCATTGCACAATTATTTGTATTTCTAAATTAGTGACCCACATTTGTTATATATACAACTGTTCTTGGATAAACACCTTTGCTCAACTTGTTGGGTACAAAAGTTTATTAAGGTTAGGTGGATTTTATACTCTTGCACACTCTGAAATCCATCTGGTTTATTAACTTGGATTTACATAATAATGTAGTTACTCTGCTCCCTGATAAATATGATTTGAGTATCATCACAGATTCTTGATCCTTGTGCCATAGAACCCATTGGTGGATTGGCAAGGCATTTGTAAATGTGATACATGGAATCATAGATGCAATCTAGAATCATCTTTGTCTTTGTTTCCACGGGCATGAGTGTGTCTGAGACACTGGAGTGAAGAGATGTGATTGGCTGTCTCTTCCATGCAGATCCATGGAGACAGCCTGGGCTGAAAAAAACAGTGGCTGCCTCCAGATTCCTACAATGATATCTTCATTAATATATTAAAGGCAGATCTCTACTTACTCTGTCTTCTAACAGATATTCTGTTCCTTAAAATAGCATTTCCATTTAGTGTGAAATGCTTATTGGGTCCATTTTACTGATGGAAATTCTGTGATGTAACCGTTCCCATTTGTCCGGTGTGCTTATATGCCTTACAGATGTTGGGTAGGATTAGATTTGAGTTTTGATCTTCAGATGTGTTTTCTTTTTAGTATTTAGGTTGGTGATGTCAACAAAACATGATAGACACAGCATTTCTATAGCACTTGGGTATGAATCTTGATCCCCACTTAGCTGGCCTTAGGTTAAGTTACTTAGGTGTTCCTGGAGGTACTTCACCTTGAATTTAAGACTATGATGTTCCCTATGTTAAAGGTTTGCTGATTATGTGAGTTAAGTTCTGTATTGAGCACTTTATAGGCTATTAAATGATATACGGATCACAGGAGTTGTTAATGTCACCTTTAATTGCTACACCAAATTAATCATTTTGCCATTTTGGCTTCAGCATCAGTGCCCAGTGCTATATTTCTGCTTGTAGAAGAGCCGTCTTGGCCGTTAGCAGTATCTTGAGATGCTTAGCTCTTTATAAGCAAAGACCTCTCTGTCCTTGCGGCATCCTCGGGTTGGGGCGGCTGAGGCGTGGTGAGATGGAGCTGGAGCCAGCTGAGACCCAAACTTGGTTCTGCGGCTCCTGAGATGTTTCTTACATCTGGAAGGTCTTAATTAACTTCCAGTGTCCACCCAACTATAGCAATTACAGGCTTTACTGAAGGTGATGGGTTAAGGAGATACTACAGATGATGTACCTATTTCCATCCAACTCTCCCAACTCTTAGGGTTTTAGTTATAAATCACTGGGTAGTTGACCCAGATAGAGTTAGGTGTGTTTAGTAAAGTTGATTTTACTTATTTGTATGTGCCTTAGTTGCATTTTTACCAGATTCAGGATTTACATAAATGTGAGTAGCTTGTCCTGTTGGAAAGAAGGTAGTGGCTATTGGCATCCAGAAAGCCAACAGAAGGGCGGTCACTATTTATGCTAGTATCTCCTTATGCTGGTCACCTCTGGAGCAAGCTTTTGTGCAGGATTCATGCCCAGAAGTGGACCTTCATGCCCAGAAGAGGACAAATGCCACATAATGCCTTCAGCCTGTGATCCCCTATACGGCAACCTAAGATTTGTATCTGGGTCTAACCATTTCCCACTTAGTCTTATACCTAGTCATTGCTTGGAGTTGGCCACGTGGGCTAAAGATTAAGCACTGGGGCGCCTGTGTGGCTCAGTCAGTTAACATGTCCAGCTAAAATGTCCAACTCTTGATTTTGGCTCAGGTTATGATCTCACACACAGTTCATGAGATCGAGCCCCATATGGGGCTCTGCACTGACAGCACAGAGCCTGCTTGAGAGACAGAGCCTCTGTTTCGCTCTCTGCACCTCGCATGCTCAAGTGTGCTCTAAATACATGAATGAATGAATGAATGAATAAATAAAGCACGAATGGAAAACATAAGATTTATAGATATAAACGAGTGTATAGATAAAAATGGGAAGTTCTGTGTATCCGTGGGCCACCTTATTTCTTAAAACCTTCAGTTTGGTTATTGATAAAGCAAGTGAAATTGGTTGTTTACTTAACGTTGGCAAGAACTGTTTGAGAAAGCTAAATATTATTGAAAGCGTTTTTAGAAACCTGGAAACATCACCAGTAATCCGTTTTTCCTTTTGGCTACAAAGCCAAGAGTACTGTATGGCAAAAGGAGCTGGTCCTAAACCTGGAGGTTTTATTGTCTAATGCACAGTGATGATGGAACATTGGAAGGAGCGAATAACATTTCATCAGTGTTAGCCATTACAGGCAGGGGGAGAAGGGAACATGAGAAGCAGTGTTTGGTGTTTTCAACCACAGTTGTAATCATTAAATTTGAAGAGACAGGAAAAAGTAAGTCAGGAGATTTGGAAAATGCATTCAGTTCTGCCACCATTTTTAAGTCCAGTAACTTAACTTCATCTCTAAAATAGAATGACCACTTGCTCCTATAACTCTTCAGTTACTCTTTGAATATTCCTTTATTCCCGTTTTCACATGCTTCTAATGGCACTTGGGTGCTGAAGAGAGGAGTTCCCACGAGGGTCGCGGAGGGGCTGGGCTAGGGAAGGGGGAGGGTCTTTAGGTTTCAGTCTCTGTCTTCCGTGAAGAACAGACCTGCATTTTCCTCTTTTATGTTGTTCACTATATTAGAAAATGTAGAGTGAGGGGTTAGTGCAAGAAGGAAATGTGAGAGCAGAAGTAACACTTTTGTACTCCTGGTTGGTGAAGAATAAAATTCCTCAGCTGCGCTGGCAATTGAAGTAGAACTTAACATTGGGAATGTTTAATCTTTCTTTGTCTTTCTTTTGGTAAAAATCACATTTATTCAGAATAAGAGGTTTAGGAATGACAAGTGGGGGATTAAGTGGGTTTAGATTTACTGAGATTTTAGAGTAGGATGTCAGATATTTACCTGAATTAAGGGGAAAATTTGATAATGAATGTGCAAATAAGTCCTGATAGACCTCAAGTCTAATTAGAGAAATGCTTCTCTTTCCTTCTCCTTCTTCTCTTTCCTTCTCCTTCTTCTCTTTCCTTTTCCTTCTCTTTTCTCTTTCACTTTTCTTCCATTCCCACCCCTTTCCTCCCCTCCCCACCTCTTCCCTCCCCACCCCTTACCCCCTTTCTTGCTTTGCCCTCCCCTCCACTTCTCTTCTCTTCTCTTCTCTTCTCTTCTCTTCTCTTCTCTTCTCAGCCAACATTTATTGAAAGCCTCCTGTGTGCCCAGGTGCTTTGGGGGGACTCACAGTTGGGTGCAAGAGACAGATCTGTATACAGCCTATGCTACAGAACAGAGGTGCTGGTGGAGCGGTGGACCCCAGTCTGGCTGGGATAAGCCTAGACTGCTTACCTGCTCATTCCTCTTCCCATGCAAGTGTTTTGTATTGCTTGGCCTTTTCTTCTTGTTCACTGCTTGCGTGCTTAGTTTTAGCTGAGAGTTCTTTGCTTCCTGGAATGACCTGGGAGCCTGCTTCAAGTATGTTGGCAGCAGTTAGGAGTTGATTTTGAGCCTGATTTTCACAAACTCATTTGGTCCCAGTTTTCTGTGTGTGGTCAGATTAGTGCTCGTGCCACTGCAGCACACTGGTGCCCGGCCTCACACCCGATCTGCATGCATGTGTGTCCATGTGTGTCCATGTGCAGTCCACGCTGCCCGCCACCTGGATCATCCATGGCCACCTGGAACCGTCTTTAACATGTTTTCTTTTGTTTCCTACCATTTAAGTGCTTCTTTTCAATGCTGTTGCTCGCAACCCAGAAGTGAGGGCAGAGAGTTGTAGACACTGAGGAGTTAATTAAAATTTCCTGTGGAGCATTTTATTTCAGTAAGGGGGACTTAACCTTCTTTCTCTGTTGGCTTTGAGAAAAGACACTTACGGTATAAGTGTTATTAAGAGATCCATTTTGGCTCCTGGGACTCAAAATTGTTTTCTCTCCTCCCCCATAGCTCTCTGACCTTAGGTTTGCTGACTGTTTCCTGAGCTTTATTCCTCTTAATGTCTAAAATGGGGCTATCTGGGGGCACCTGGGTGGCTCAGTCCGTTGGGCGTCCGACTTCGGCTCAGGTCATGATCTCACGATTTGTGGGTTTGAGCCCCGCGTCGGGCTCTGTGCTGACAGCTCAGAGCCTGGAACCTGCTTCAGATTCTGTGTCTCCCTCTCTCTCTGCCCCTCCCCTGCTCATGCTGTCTCTCTCTCTCTCTCTCTCTCTCTCTGTCTTTCAGAAATAAAGATTAAAAATTTTTTTTTACAGGGAGATATCTGAATATGCCTCCTAGGATTGGTGGGAGTATTAGTAATAGTAATGGCTAGGTGAGAGTTTTCTATTATGTACTCATTACTGTTCCAGAACCTTAACATGTGTTGCCTTATTTCAAATAGAGGGTATTAGAGCAGTATGTAGTCAATACAATACATACTGGTTTGTCTTGAATCCTTTCACGTCTCTTGGTAACGCAGATATTCTGTTTCCTGTGGTTCATTACTTATGTATTTGTTTGTCAGCATACCTGCCTTCTGTATAGTTCTCCACATAATGAGAACTTTGGAGTACAGGTCCGAGTGAGAATCCGGTTCTGCAGCAGAACTGGTTGTTTTAATCATGTAGTGCGTTGGTTTCCTTATGTGCAGCAGGGATGCTCGTGTCTAATTCTGTAGGTGTGAAGGTTAGAAGAAGCCACGGCAGGCAGCTGGCCAACTGCGGGCACTTGGCTGGGGTTGCCTTTCTCTTCTCCCGCCACAGGCTGCCCCCGGCACCACCTGCTCTTACCCTTGCTGCACACTGTGTCATTCTGTTTTCATGATTCCTTCCATCATCCTTTTAAAAACACTTGTACAAGTGGGACAGAGGTTCTCTCTGTTGTGAACACCTTGTCCTCTAGCCTCTCATCCTTGTGCCCAGGCCACAGATTAGCAAGAATACAAGGCACCTAGAAGTTTCTCAGTGAATATCTATTGAGCAGAATAAATGACATGATTGAGAGTCAGACCAGCTCGTATTTGCTGTCAGGCTCTGATAGACGGTGTGTTAATTTGCTAGGGCTATCATAACAGACTACTCCAGACTGGGTGGCTTAGACAACAGAAATTATTTCCTCACCATTCTGGAGGCTACAAGTTTGGTTTCTTCTGAGGCTTCCCTCTTTGGTTTATAGGTGACCGTCTTCCTTGGTGTTCTCACATGGTTTTCTCTCTGCGTGTTTGTCCTAATCTGCTCCTCTTCCAGCATTATCAGTCATACTGGATTAGGGCCAGCCCATAGGACCTCATTTTACCTGAATTACCTCTTTAAAATCCCTGTCTCCGGAGAGTCCCATGCCAAGCTATTGGGGAGTTAGGAAGTCAATGTATGACTTGGTGAAAGGGAGGGGGTGCACAATTCAGTGTATAGAGCAACTAGCAAAATTATGTTTTCTAAGGGTCTGTGCTTTTTTGGAAAAAAAAAAAGTCACATGTGAGTGACTGCTCTGTTGAGTCACAGAGCTAGAAAAAAATCTAGATGAAGATACTAGATGTTTTAAAAAGTCTGATTTTTGTGATTTTTGAAAATTTGTGACTTTTGAAAAAACAGTAGCGTGTTCTGATTTCTGAATAGCATTTATGGGACTTAGTCTAATTTTTCTTTTTATATTATTCTTAGGATATATAGGTGAATCCTACCTACTTTTTCTTCACTCTGGAATACCCAATGCTTAGCTCACAGTTATGTGTTAGGAAATGATTGTTGAATTGAATACAGGTGCTTTGTGTGTGTCAGAACAATGTCACAATTTCATTCACTTTAAAAGCAAATAAATCTGTCTTTTTGATTGTCACTTGTGAAGGAACATTTTATTGTCTCAGGACTTTTGGACTGAACTCTTTCTAATATCCCAATTTCTCTCTAGTAATATTTCTTTATGAACCTAATTTTTAAACAAAGAATGCTATTACCACCATTTCCTCAGTTGTTTATTATTTTTGGGCATTGGTATTGTTCCTTGGACTTTCTTACTCTTTGGGGGAACATAGGCAGAATTTCCTTATCAAGACTAAATTTGATCATTAAATATGTTGCGGTTCATATGTTGCATATGAACAAAATACGCAGCATAATAGGTTTTACTTTGACTTGTGTTTCTGATTATTTCAGAATTAATATTTCTTGAAAATATTTTTAATGATGAGGTAGGCCTTGTCTGGTAAGGAAGCAGCTTTCCGAAAGAATCCCATTACTCATGTACATGTAAATAGATGTCTTTCACAAATACCACAGAATAATTTAAGATAATTAAAAGTGGGGCTGTCAAACGATTTTCATACATGCAGGCAATTTGTGGTTTTAAAAAGCTACTTGGTTTTCTAATTGGAAACCTGTTTTTTTCCTGAAGGGTAATTTATACACCAGATTTACTAATTTTTCGTATTAATGGCAATACTTATTCTTATAAAATATAGCGGTAAAAAGATAATGTTTTAGTTGTCTTCTATTTTTGTTTTTTCCTCTACTGGAATCCTTATCGTTGTTAGTGCTTTTTGTTCAACTCTTTAGTACTTTTTATTTTAACAAGTCAGAAATCATGATAAAATGAAAATAATTTCTTTTCACTATAACTGCTCCTGTTTACAAGCCCATTGTTCTTCATATCAAGCGAGGGCCCTGCTCTTGGTTTTACTGCCTCGGTTGAGTCTGTGAGGCCTGTTGACCACAGGAAAGCTTACAGTAACGAAAATAATGAAGGTTGCAAATTTCAAGAAAACAAATACTTTGCTTCTGTGAACCTTCCAGTGTCTAGCACAGGACTGAATGAAGGTTCTGTGAAAGAGGAACATCTGGAATATGCCTTACTTTTTTTTTAATGTCCAGTGGCATTGGGGGGGGGAAAAAGAAGGCACTACAGAATAATCCGTGTTTATATCAGACAGTAAGAAAAATCTGTACTTGTACAAAAATTGTACAAAGTGTGCTACCTAGTGTCGTTTTAGATAATACAGAAGATGCTAACACGTGTGTTAGAATTTCCAATGTCACAGTTTAAGCATCATTTTACATCTACCTGTAAATTGACAGCTATGCCTTCATCAGTGAGGTTAATGTAATTAGCTTGCCAAAACCCAGAGAGGTTACATTTACTAAAAAATACATAAAAACCCACGTCTGAGTATGACTCAGAATCTTAATTTAATTATTTAATATTGTTTTCTTAATGAACTGTTAACACGGTAGTTAATTCTGAAACTATCATGTTAATGAGTTCATCAATAAACATAAAGATTTTGTTTTCTTAACATAAAGACTAACGGCCGTTAATTCAAGCAAGACCTTTCTTGTACACCCGAGTACAGATAGACGTTGATGAACTTGCCATTTTGTATCAAGCGGTATTTTAAAAAACAAGCTTATTATAAATTTTTTTTATTAGAATGTTTTAGACATGATTTAAGTCATTTTATTTTGGCTTGCAATCAGCCTCCTGAAGTGTAATGGGAAATGTCTTCCAAACTGCAAGTTTAATTTTTAGGGTATTTATTTATTTACTTAGTGAACATGTCACCAGGGTGTGCCTGATTGTCTTAAATACTTGATTAGAGCAGCTGGTCTCTTTGGCCCCAAGAGTCCCCTTCCTTGCACTGACCCAAGGGCCTCCTGTCAGCTGTCACAGTAGTACTAATTCTTTCAGGTCCCCGAAGCACTCCCTGATCCTGCCTGTCCCTCTGCTTTTCTCTGCCCTCCTCAACTTCCCCTGTTGATCGTGGTGTCTGTTGTGTTATTTCTTAGCTTGCGTCTCAACAAAAGTGTTTGCTTTTAGAGCAGGTAGTGTGGAGTTGGCCAGACAGGCAGTAAACATTGTCATTGAGCAGCCTTAGCCACCTGCCTTGGGGGAATTAGAAGGCACTGGGAGAAAGTATGGACGGAATGTTGATGGGCTCACTCTGCTTATAGCAGGTCCCCTGTCATAGCGTCTGTCTTCACAGCACCCATGACATCGTCAGTATGTCTTGGGAGCACAGGTGTCCATCTTGATTTTTATATTGTTCAAGTTTTTTACTGTTTGGAATCCCTCCATTTCATCAGTGTCCTTGGTCCCAGATTAAATGAAACTTTGGTACTTTTAGGGCCTCTGAAGTTCATGTTCTGCCCCGGTACGAATAGAACAGTCATGCTAAAGTAGGAGTGGGTCGAGTGCCATCAGGCCGATCTGAAAAGCTCTGCCCTGTGAAGCATATTTGTTACTCAGAAACCTCTTCTTTCTGGAAAACCACTGAACCATTAGTTGTATTCAAAGTCATTCCTCACATCAACTTAATCACACATTAAATTCACTTGTCTTCAGTGACGTCTTCAGAAGTCTTCTTCTGTGTCTTCTTGGAAAATTTTATGAGACAAACACGATTTATGATCAAGCTGTTGATCTCTCCAAAGAGTTCTGTGTAATCAGAATCATGTGGTTGATGAAGAGTTTATTTTCATAAATTTTAATTGTTAAATGTTATTATTTTCAAAACTCATTTAACTGGTTGAACTAGAGAAGCAGAATTCAACATGCATAAATTTTGTTTTCTCCGTGAGGATGGAACATTAAATTAAGGGAAGTAATTAAATACTAAATATATATANGTTTTCTTTAGGTGATTGAAGACAATACTGGAGTCCGCCGGGTGGTGGTCACACCCCAGTCTCCTGAGTGTTACCCCCCAAGCTACCCGTCAGCCATGTCTCCAACCCATCACCTACCCCCCTACCTGACTCATCACCCCCATTTTATTCATAACTCACACACGGCTTACTACCCACCTGTTACTGGACCTGGAGATATGCCGCCTCAGTTTTTCCCTCAGCATCATATCCCCCCTACAATATATGGCGAGCAAGGTGAGTAGATTGTTACTGGCATCAGGAGCTGTTGAAACTGATTACAACACAGAAGTAGCTCAGGAGAACCAGAGAGCCAGCCACTTCTTTCTTCTGTAAGGAGCATGGTAGAGGAGGATGTACCAGCTGTAGAAAGCTCATGGGAGATTCCTGGCTTCCTATGTCCTGAAGGGTGGCTTGCAAAGATGACTTTGTGGGTTGCAGCTCTTTATATTTTCCAAAATTCTGCCTCCATCCACCCACCCCACAAAGAGCAGGGAGTGGGATAGCCACTTCGTATTTTAGTAAGAAATAAGTGATCTATCATATGTTCCTGTGTTCCGTTTACATATTTTTATGTGAGAGGGCCCGAAGGTGGGACTACAACGCATTATTTCTTAGGCATCTACATGGTCTAGGAGTAGAAGAAAAATAAGATGTTTTGTGCCCAATTTCCAATGATTGAAGACTCCGAGGTCTCAGTAATCTTTCTGATTCCTGGATGCTCNCTTAGGCATCTACATGGTCTAGGAGTAGAAGAAAAATAAAATGTTTTGTGCCCAATTTCCAATGATTGAAGACTCCGAGGTCTCAGTAATCTTTCTGATTCCTGGATGCTCTATGTTGCAGTCTTGGTAGAACTCAGAATGTCCTCAATGTGGTTGTCCTCAAGCCTGTTTTGACTTGAAGAGTAACCATTCATGTAGCCACACTTTCATTGATTGTTAGCCAAATATTCACCTTGAGATGAGAGAGTCTCAGACATTATGGCTTTGTAGTTTGGGCATTGGTGTCGGTTTAGTCTACAGTCTTTTTCTATCAAAGTGGATACTAAGAAACCAGGTAAGTGAGGGTAAAATTCAGACTTAAACGTGTAAGACTTTGTAAGGTGACTCTTCTGACTATAAATTGAAGCATTTTATTGCTTCAAACATATTTTTATATTCGTCCAAATATAAGAATTGCTGTTACACTATAGAGTTTTAGAGTAAGTTATCCTCTTGATTTTTCTTATCAATTATAAATGTAGATATCTATTAAAAATTTTTTTCTTATTAATAAAAAGCAGACTGTCCTGCTGTAATTTAGGGATAGGATTTCATTTTGTTGTTGTTGTTTTAGTTTTCTGTTTGTTTTTTTAGTAGAAAGAAATTTAGTATAATTCACAAGAATCAAGTGCTATCATAAGCGGGGTATGGAGAGATGATGGCATCAATAACTTTGTATCCTGTTCACTGACATAACACCCCAAAACATCAGACTAGTGAGGAGATGCCATGAAAGCATTTGTATAAACCAAAAAATTAAGTTAATTAACTGTCATTAAAAAAAAAGTATTCAGTGCTTTGACTTAATGTACATTAAATATTTGAGCATTGTTAGAGCTTTCTGATTTGGTCTGAGCTTAATGGACCAGAAGACTTGGCAACTGTCTGATTGCTTGATGAAGAATGTATGCCCTGCCTTGTGTCAGCGGAATGTTAGTAGGAAGCCACATAGTTACTGTTTTGTAAATGATGTCCCCTGGAATTTTAGGTAATAGTTTGATTTTAATGATCATGAGAATTAAGAAAAAAATTGTTTCTAAGCTTTAGGGGAAAAAAGGGGAATGGCACCTGGGTGGCTCCGTAGGTTGAGTGTCTCACTCTATCTTAGGTCATGATCTCCCGGTTCCTGAGTTTGAGCCACATGTAGGGCTCTGTGTTGACAGCTTGGAACCTGGAGCCTACTTCAGATTCATTCTCTCTCTCTCTCTCTCTCTCTCTCTCCCCACCTCTCCCTCTTATGTTCTGTCTGTCTCTCTCTCAAAAATAAGTAAACTAAAAAAAATTGTGTCTTCACTTCATAGGGTGTTTTGGTTTAATTTCATTATAATAACACAGAATGATAACATACAAATGAAAGTGTCTCATTGATTTCAAATTAAAGAAAGCAAAAAACAGAACCCCTTTGCTTTATAGATATAAAGCTATATACATACTCCCTTACCTGACTTCTCTGTTTGGATATCTAAAAGCAACTTAAACATTTAATTTCCTAAACCATAGGAGTAAAGTCTTCAACATGCTTTAAAAGATTATTTTGTTAGTGTCCATGGTGAATATCTTAAATCTCAAGTGTGATGCATTGTGACAGTTAAAAAACATTTACCATCCTTTGTGTAGAGTTGGGTGTAATTTATTTGGGCATATGTTCTTCGAATAGGGTTCTTTTTGTTTTTTCACATTCTCCAGTACAAATTAATTATCTTGTGAAGATTTGCTTTTTAAAGATTAGGAAAAAAAAAAAAAAAGCTATGTGAACAGAAAGAAAATGAAGAGCGAGCCCTTGCCATTGAACACTCAAAACATCAGTTGTTAAGTTCCGTAGGGTGACAGTACATTCCTGGTATGCTTAGAATAGTCCTGGTTTCAGTCTCTTGTTCAGAGACATGATTAGGAATGCTAGGGGTGCCTGAGTGGCTCAGTCCGTTGGGTGTCTGACTCCTGCTTTCAGCTCAGGTCATGATCACACAGTTAATGAGTTTAATCTCTGGGATTCTTTCTCTCTGCCTCTTTCTCTGTCCCTTCCCTCTACATGCACACATACGCTCTCTTTTTCTCTCAGAATAAATAAACAAAACTTTAAAAAAAAAAAAAAAAAAGGAATGCTACCTTTTCACTCTCAGAAGTATTCAGTTTGGATGCTAATTTATTTGGTCATCCTATACCTCTGGGGCCCTTTTCTCTAATAAACGTTTAAGGATCCAATCTCTGTGTTATATATTGTCATTTTTATGGATGACTAAATATAATTTTTAATTGATTTAATGTTTTTAATCTAAAATAAATGTTTTCCCCTAAGATCATGAAATTATTCTGTAGGGTCCCATTCTTTTTTCGAGCCACCTACAAAAATATACATAGTGAAGCCTGGTGACATTCTCCCAGTTTGTCTTGCCTCTTGATTACTCCAAAATAGAAGGTTGAGACCACAGCTTATTATGTGTGACACCAGGCTGCAGGGATGGCCTGTATTTACGCTACTGTTTCTTCTTAAATGTTTCCCCTGATCCTTTAAGCTCCGAATATTTTTAGTGGAAATTTTTCATCTCATTGTGTTAATAAGTTTTAGTCAAATGTTGCCTCTTTTATTTTTCATTTATTAGTATTATTATTTTAATGTTTATTATTTTTGAGAAAGAAAGAAACTGTGTGAACGGGGAAGGAGCAGAGAGAGAGGGAGACACAGAATCTGAAGCAGGCTCCAGACTCCAAGCTGTCAGCACAGAGCCTGACACAGGGCTCAAACCCATGAACCATGAGATCATGATATGAGCTGAAAGTCAGATGCTTAACCAACTGAGCCACCCAGGTGCCACCAATATTGGCTCTTTAAGATGCCACAAATAACTCTTTAGATTCTGGTTGTTATACTCTTTTCAGTAGAAATGCTATTTTGTCTGTAATGATGAGTATCCTTTTAAGTGTCTTGAGTCTAAGAACATGTTTACGGGGTTATTTTGTGTTTTTTTTCCTGAATTGTTTTTTATGTTGCAACTAAAACCCTTTTGACACTGATTTTGACGAAATCAAATTTATTTATAAATTCAACTAAACTATAAACTCTTTACGAACAGCACCCTTGTCGTCTTCATCATTTTGCATAATTTCTGGAACATTCATGAACACACAGTACAGTTCTTAATTATTATCCCTTGGTTGGTTTGAAATGAATGGGAATATTTTATTTTTAGTTTACTTTATTCTTTTAATTTTGTTTATGTATTTTGAGATAGAGTTGGGGAGAGGGAGAGAATCCCAAGCAGGCTGTGCACTGTCAGTGCAGAGCACGACATGGGGCTCAAACTCAAGAACCATGAGATCACGACCTGAGCTGAAAGCAAGAGTCGCATGTGCCTGAGCCACCCAGGTGCCCTGAATTGGGAATATTTTAAATGTGTAGTTTATATATATATTATATATATAACATTTTAATTTTTTTTTTAATGTTTTATTTATTTCTTGGAGAGAGAGAGAGAGACAGCATGAGCAGGGGAGGGTCAGAGAGAGAGGGAGTCACAGACTGAAACAGGCTCCAGGCTCTGAGCTGGCAGCACAGAGCCCGACGTGGGGCTCGAACCCACAAACCGCGAGATCATGACCTAAGCGAAAGTCGGACGCTTAACCGACTAAGCCACCCAGGCGCCCCAATATATAACATTTTAAAGATATTTACTATGATCATATTTTAAACTTCTTCCTTTAGGGCTCCAGTTATTTGACCATCTAGAATTTATTACTGAAAATGTAGACTGAGCTTGCATTTGTCATAACCCTCCGTTTCAGAAATTATACCACTCTATGGAATGTCAAGCTACATCACCCGGGAAGACCAGTACAGCAAGCCTCCGCACAAAAAGCTGAAAGACCGCCAGATTGACCGCCAGAACCGCCTCAACAGCCCTCCTTCTTCTATCTACAAAAGCAACTGCACAACCGTGTACAATGGCTACGGGAAGGGCCACAGCGCGGGGGGCGGCGGAGGCAGCGGAGGAGGCAGCGGCGGTGGGCCAGGAATTAAGAAAACCGAGCGGCGAGCAAGAAGCAGTCCAAAGTCGAATGATGCAGATTTGCAAGGTAATGTGCCGAGATGTTTGCCCTAAAGAGTAAACCGTGGAGACGGGGACAACCTAAAAGAAACATCTTTTACTTACCGACGTCATTTCATGGTGATTGGTCTCTCTACTAGGAATGACTGGTTAGACCTTTTCTGATCATTTTCTAAGTAAGAGTGGATTCTCTTTTTCACTACTACTTTGTGGCAGAAATACCTTTTGGTCACAGGTGCCATGTGACGTCCTGCGTACTCTGGGTAACAAGTATCTGAACTTGTTTTACTCCAAGGAGATAGGCGGGGAGGAGATCCACAGAAAAACAGTCTTCCTAAGACTGTAGAGAGCTGGTTTTGAAGAGAATAATGCTTTATAAAACCGGATGTAATTCCTTAGCTCTGTAGTAAAATTTATCATTGCAGAACAGGAACATATTTCTTAGTCTCAGGCTTCGATTCTTCTTTAATGCCACCTATGCATCCTGAATAAAGTACTCTTATCCTAAGAATGAAGTGGAAAAAATAAGATCACCACATAGGAGACTTCCACTCAAAAGGACTTTTTTTTTTTTTTTTTGGTAGATTAGCCTCGTGGTTATAGATCAATTAATTTTGGGGAGGAAGGTATATGTGCTTTCTTTTCTTTAAATTTTTTAACGTTTATTCATTTTTGAGAGACAGAGAAAGTGCAAGTGGGGGAGGAGAGGAGAGAGAGGGAAACACAGAATCCAAAGCAGGCTCCAGGCTCTGAGCTGTCAGCACAGCGCCCAACGCAAGGCCTGAACCCATGAGCTGCGAGATCATGACCTGAGCCAAAGTCAGACGCTCTACTGACTGAGCCACCCAGGCGCCCCAGTCTATGTGCTTTAAGTGAAGTTTTTAGACAAGATTTAGAAACAACTTATTTTGATGCCACAAGAGATAAAAACAGGCTTCATACATAGTATGTAGAGAAAGCTGACTTAATTGAAGCACAGTAAGGTGTTGTTTTGAAAAGCCAGATGAGTTTACAAATATAAATATGTGAAGACATGAGCATTTATAAAAGACAAGATCAGAAGTGATTATAACACTCATTAAATATTCTCCTTCCTTTTGTCAGACCGTATCTGGGTGTGTGTGAGAATGTATTTGTGAATGAAAAAGACAGAAGTGAAGTATGTGGGATTGTATAGGGAAGACTGGACTCTTTTAGGGCCAAGGGAACTTAGATAGGACCAGACGTTGACATCAGTATTTCCCTCTGTTTTATTTATGAGTGAATTGTAGCATTAAAAAGAGGAATAGTAAGGTACAGTAAAAAGTGAATAGTAATTTCTGTGAATAAAGTGTGGTATTCTTCTAATTTTATCCTTTATTCTTTTCACTATTTTCCAAGTTTCATCGAGTTAATCATGTATTATTCTTAGTGATTAAACAAAGCATAAGCAAGTCTATAAAAGAAACCTAGAGTTTAAGAACCCTTTAAATAACTCTTTATGTATAGTGCTATTCCTTCCATATAAAGTAATTTTTAGTCCAGTGATACTACGATTTCTAAGTTTAAAATTACACCAATAGCAATGTTAGAATTTTTAACCAGGGGCATATAAGGGAATTCACACAAAAAAATTACAAATAAGTTTTTTAAGGAGAGATTTAGTTTATAAAAAAGAGAAGAATGTATAAGCAGTCTTCAGAGAGCTTAATGATGTTTGAACTACCTTGATTATATGATTCATTCTCTAATAATTTTTGCCCTGCCTTGCACCAAAGAAGATTTAGGACAGATGACATGGATATATATAATAGGGTCAGATAGAATAAATTCGAATAAGATCTAAGGGGTAAAGAGATAATGGAAGGAAAATAAGGTGCATCAAGGTTGAAGTTAGGAAATAAAACTAATGTAATTATGGATTAACTATGGCAAAAATAAATATCTTTCTTACATGTGCAGTTGTTTCATACCCTTTGTCTAAAAGTATAAGCTGCTCTATATTTTAATATACCCATAGCTGGAAGAGAGGATATGGATTTGCACTGAAATGTATATTTACACGCATTTTGGCCTTCTATGTCATGAATGAGAATATAATTATTTTGAGCACCTTAACCTCTTTGCTGTTACGTAGAAGACATTATTATTATTATAAATATTATTGTGATGGGAACAGTGAGGTCACTTTCTCTGTGGACTTCAGGGAGTGTGTGTGTTGCAATGAAAAATTAGAAAAAAATTTATCTCAGCTTTAGTCTAAACTTGGTCTATTTCTCCTTCTCTCATCACATTATTTACCCCTCACAGCCACTCAGAGTACAACTCTCCACATGGTTTAGTCATGAAATAAAGAATCGGATGGAGTATTATTTGTTCTACCTCGTTTCAGTAAGGATCTGAGGGCTTTACATATTGGATTTAAAAACTATTCATTTTCCCCAAATGAATTGTGAACTTCTGTCCTGACCAAAATATACACATAAGTATTTATAGCAGCTGTGTTCATAATCGCCAAAACTTGGAAGCAACGAAGATGTCCTCAAGTAAGTAAACGAACTGTGGTATAGGCAGACAATGGAATATTACACAACACTAAACAGAAATAAGCTGTTAAAATATGAAAAGACATAAAACCACCTTAAACGCATATTACTAAATGAAACATGCCAATCTGACGACCACATTCCAAGGAGGTGAAAGACCTGTATTTTAAAAACGAAGACACTGATGAAAGGAATTGAAAAGGACGCAAACAAATGGAAAGATATTCCATGCTCATAGATTGGAAGAATTAATATTGTTAAAATGTCCATAGTAGCCAAAGGAATCTTATCGATTCAGTGCAGTCCCTATCAAAATATCAATAACATTTTTCACAGAACTAGAACAAATGACCCTAATGTCTACACAGAACTACAGAAGACCTCAAATAGCCAGAGCAGTCTTGAGAAGGAACAACAAAGCTGAAGAGATCACAATCCCAGATTTCAAGAACTACTGCAATGCTGTAGTAATCAAAAGAGTCTGGTACTGGCAGAAAAATAGACCTACAGATCACTGCAACAGAATAGAGAATGCAAAAATAAACCCATGATTATATGGTCAATTCATCTACAACAAATAAGGCAAGAATATACAATGAGGAAAAGAGTCCTTTTTATGAATGATGCTGGGAAAACTGGATAGGTAGATGCAAAAGAATGAAGCTGGATCATTTATTTACACCATACACAAAAATAAACTCAAAGTGGTTTAAAGACCTAAATGTGAGATCTGAAGCCATTAACACTCTTTTTTTTTTTTTTTTTTTNCTAAGCCACCCGGGCGCCCCTGAAGCCATTAACACTCTTAAAAGAAGACATAGGAAATAATCTGTTGGATTTAGCCTTTAGCAGCATATTTATGGATGGGTCTCCTGAGGCAAGAGAAACAAAAACAAAAATAAACGATTGGGACTATACCAAAATAAAAAGGTTTTGCAAACAAAACAATGAAAAGTCAGTTTATTGAATAGAAGATATTTGCTAATGATACATCTGATAAAGGGTTAATATACAAAATATGTAAAAGACTTCTACAAGTCAACATAAACACACACAAAAACAGTACAGTGAAAAATAGGCAGAGGCCCTGAATGGACATTTTTCCAAAGAAGACATACAGATGGCCAACAGGCACTGAAAAGATGATCATTATTACTAATCATCATGGAACTACAAATCAAAACCATCAGTGTTTTCTTGGACCGGTTAGAATGGCTAGTATCAAAAAGACAAGAAATAGCAAGTGTTGATGAGGATGTGAAGAAAAAGGAACCCTCATGCACAGTTTGGGGGAATGTAAATTGGTGCAACCACTGTGGAAAACAGTCTGGAGGTTTCTCAAAAAATTAAAAATGTAACTACCATATGATCCAGTGATTTCACTACAGGTTATATACCCAGAGAAAAACACTAATTCAAAAAGATATATGTACACTTTATTCCAGCATTATTTACATTAACCCAGATATCGAAGCAACCCACGTGTCCAATAACACATCTGTATCTTGGTTATATATATATACACATCTACACATGCGCTAGCGTGCACACACACACATTTTTCAGCCATAAAAAATGAATGAGATCCTGCCATTTGCAACAACATGGAGAGATCTAGAAAGGCTATTATGCTAAGTGAGATAAATCAAACAGAGAAAGACAAATACGATACAATTTCACTTATGTGGAATCTAAACAACAGGCAAAAAACAGACTCTTAAATACAGAGAACAAAGTGGTGGTTGCCAGAGGGGAGGTGGCTGGGGGATGGGCAAAATAGGTGAAGAGAATTAGGAGGTGGAAACTTCCAGTTTTAAATATTTTAAAAGAAAAAAATCTCCAAATGAATCAGATGTTATTTAAAAATAGAATACTAAAGAATAAGCTGGGGCACCTGGGTTGCTTACTTGGTTGAGCGTCACATCATGATCTCGCAGTCTCAGTTTCAGCCCCACGTCGGGCTCTGTGCTGACAGCTCAGAGCCTGGAGTCTGCTTCAGGTTCTCTGTCTCCCCCTTGTCTGCCCCTCCCCCACTCGTGCTCTCTGTGTTTCTCTCAAAGATAAATAAACATTAAAAAATTTTAAAGAATAAGCAGATGAAGCAATGTGCAAATGAGAATAGAATTGAGTAAAATATAGTAGATAGAATGAAATAAACTAACATTCTAGATTCAAAAACAAAAACCCAAAACAAACCTCATTTTCAGACCTACTAAATCAGAATCTCTTTGCCTGGTCTGGCTTCATTTTTTTGTTGTTGTTTTTTGTTTTTTGTTTATTTTTTCATCAATCCTCCACTGAAAATGATGTCGGCCATGATGAAAATCTACTGTCCTAATAGTAAGGACGGTTACAGTAGGTGTGGTTCACTAAGTTGTACACCAAAGGAGATAGGAACTTTGTTTAATTCACCATTCTCACCTCCTAGAACTATGTCTGGCACATACTAGTTACACAGTAAATATTTGTGGAATGAATTTTGTATTTTTAATTGGTTTGTTTTTTAGAATAAGCCTTCTGTTTGAACACATGTAGCTGTTGTACCATTTCCTCTTCCTAGGAAGAATCGCTGTACTTAAGGATACAGCTCTGTAGCCAGCCCCTCCTTTCATTTACTCTTCTCTTCAGGAGAATAGTGTAGGCAGGGCTAAGTCCCTGGTACCCTTAGAGAAATGTAGGCTTCTTGTTTGTTTGTACTACCTTGGAGTTCATGGGGTGTTGGCATAGAACAGTTGAGACCTTGTCATCATACATACTTGGCTTAGAATCCATCCGGCTTTGTCGCTTGATAACTGTTTGCTTTTAGTGTTCCCGGAATCTCTGTATCATCATCTGTAAAATAGGTATTTTAATTCTCTTTATTAAATATTAAATATTAAGAGTAGTTCAGTTCTTAACACCTCAGTATAATGGTTACCCTTGTTACTTGAATATCCTGTCACCCGCCTGTAATCTGAGGATCACCTTTCAACCAGAACCTCCTCTTTCCAAAAGGGGCATCTCTCTACCCTCCTATCCAGTGGCCTCCCTCCTTCCCTTCAGGCCCTCCCCCTCAGCTCCTTGCCCTGGAAGCCAGAAGTGCCTTCCTTCTGCTCAGACGCATCTTCCACTTTTGAAAGCTCAACCCTACACTCCTGGACATTTGTATACATTGCTAAATGATCACGACAATAAGTCTAGTTACTGTCTGTCACCGCACAAAGTTACAAAAACGTTTTCTTCTGATGAGAACTTGTAAGATTCCCTTCCTTAGCATCTTGCACATTTGCAGTACAGTATTCTTGTCTGTAGTCTTACTTGCTACTTGCCCTGTGACTTACTTGCCTAATAGCTGGAACTTTGTACATCTTGATCTCTGTCACCTATTTCACTAATCACATAACACCCTTCCTCTTCGGCAGCCACCAACCTGTTCTCTGTACCTATGGGTTTGGTTTTATTTGTTCATTTATTTTTTTTTTAGATTCCACATTTAAGTAAATCATACAGTAGGTATCTTTCTTTGTCTGACTTAATTTCAGTTAGCATATTACCCTCTAGGATCATCCATGTTGTTGCAAATGGGAAGATTTCATTCGTGTTCGTGGCCAAATAATACTCCAGTTTGGGGTGATGTGTGTGTGTGTGTGTGTGTGTGTGTGTATGTGTGTGTATGTGTGTGTGCGCGCGCACAACTTGGGTTGCGTCCATATCGTATCTACTGTCAATAATGCCACATTGAATACAGGGCTGCATATATCTTTTCAAATTCACGTTTTTGCTTTCTTTGGATAAAGACCCCCAAAGTGGAATTGCTGAATCCTCTGACATCAAAAAATGTGTCTTCATATTCAGAATATCGCCCAGTTGATGGGTCTCGAGGCTGTTCTGCAGCCAAGACCCAGATAAAATTGTCCTCTTGTCTTTCATCACAGAGACTGAGGAACTTACTGACGTGTGTCACTGAGTCAGAGGGAAATTTCATTCCTTCCCTTTTATTCTCAATAAGAACCAAAGCATATGACATTAAGGAAGTTACCCAATGGTTACAGGTTTGAAACTGAAATTCTCCAATTTTTAATCAGGGTTAGAGTCCCATTGTCCTGTATCCCCAGAAAGGAGGAAAGGATTGTGTGAATCCAGAGTGAAAAACTTTGGTGAGGATCCACTGTCTAATAATATGAAAAAGACCTAAGCAATCCCTTTAATTATGGGCAATCTGTATGCGGGGGGAGGGGAGGGGGACTTAGGGAGAGGGAATGAGAGTACGTCAAACATGCTAAGTCACAATCTCTACTTTGTGTGTAGAAGTATGTCACGTGTGCAGTTGATACTGCTGACCTTTACTTCATCCCTGGGTCTACTGCAGCAGTGAGGATTTCCTTCTCACTCATCACTGGAACATTTTAAAACCATATGGGATTGTAAGATATACTAATACAGTATACATTTTGGGCTATGTGATACACAAGTCATTTCACTCGGCCTCAGATTTCCTTTAGTAAAGTGAACAAGTGAATTATGGTCAGTGATTTTCAAAACTTTATCCATGAGTAGATCTTCCTTTTTCAAACAGTCTTGTATAGATCCCCAATTAAATACAGACCCTTATTCCCATACCTCTATCATATGTGCACGTGTACACGTGCACACACACATGTTCTGTGAGCAGGTAGAGTTAGTGTTACTATGGCTGGAGTAAGGGACCTGGGTATTTGTTAGCACCCACATGGCTTTCCCAGAGGTTAATCCTTCACCTAGACACTGGCTGCTTGGTCTCAGACCCGCAGCTACACCATCATGGAGGAACTTGTGAGATACGTACCCTTGTGGCCCACCCCAGACCTAACCAACAATCCATGGAGGTGGGACCCAGCAATCTGTGTTTCCCTAGACTCTCCAGGTGGTGATTAGCCACAGTAACATTGAGAGCCACTGGCCCTTTGAGTGCCAAGCAATTTTTAAGTGAGATGTTAAAATGCAGGGAATCTGGGAGGCATTAGTTAAAATACCTGATTTAAGTTGAAGCATATTGCTTTTGTAGTATACCTGTATCCTGATAGACATATACTCTTGGTGGAAGAGTTCCATTTGTGTTGCTAACATACAGGTAGTAGCTGATGTGGAGACCTGTAGAACTTTCAGTGCTGTGTGGGAAAAAATTGGGACAAAATGCTAAGAATTCCAAATATAGAAGAAAACGAGGATCCGGCATACTTTCGGCATTTGATCTTTGGCCTTTGGAATTGTTGACAATCCAAAGATTCAGTTATACTTTAGATGAAATTCTGCCACATAGAGTCATAAATTTTTTATTTTCACACTAGAAGCTGGTGACAAAAGCATTAGTCTTGTGCTTTTGTCCTTCGGAGATCGCAGATTGCCTTCTGACTCCTGCATATTCCTGGTATTCCCCGTTACCAGGTTTTTCTATTCTAATTCCTTCTCAACTGGTCCTCCCTGATATTTTTTTCTCTTTTTATATTTTGCTATCACTGCTCAGACACCAGAATCTGACCTCAATATCTATTTACCCAAACTCAGACTGAAAGCTTATTCATTCTGCAGATAAGAATTACGTTAGTGAACTTGGGATGGTGTTCTCCTCTGGAGGTCTGAGATTGTGAACGCTGGGGAGTCCTTGGAGTTTATCCCCTCGCTGGACGGCATGGGCTCCGGGAGGGGGTGCCTGCATCCACCTGCACAGGGCGACAGTGGTCCTCTTTGTTTGGGAGGAGGAACCCAATGTTAATAAGGTCTGGAATGTTGGGAGTCAAGGCAGATTTTTTTTCTTCTGGAATCTCTTTTGGTCTTGGCTCCCTATAAAAGATAACACGGTGCTTTTCTGTTTAAGATATTTTGTGGGACTTGCTCACTTCACAAGTGTCTGCTCTCTTCTTTCACTTGCAACCTTTTCTGTCTCCTGATCACGTATCCTCCTAAGCATGTTCAGACAGGGAGTTTTGGAAGACAGTTTTCTTGTGGAGGGGCAGTAGGGTTTTTCTTTTCTCCTTCAGTATGCACTCTCCTCACCGCACTTGAAAATGTCCAGTTTCTAGATGGATTTCCATCACCGCTTCATCTCTCAAGTCTGTAGCTGCGGATGAATCCTGTGTGTTTTCACTTGTCTGCAGCTGTGGATGAATCCTAAGCCATGGCAAAAATATCAAGAAAACATGAAAAAAATTAAAAGTGAGCTCAGGTCAGTGGAATTCACCCATCCTTCTGCCAAGTACAGTCTGAAAGTGAAAATAGTCCAAACAAGCCCAAATAACTTTTTTTTTTGTTTTCCAAGGATGATATGTGGACCCCTGGCTCAAAACGCAGGAGACATTCTTTCTAGCAGGAAACTGGGCAGTTAACACCCTCTTTTCCATTTTACATGTGGGCTGCCAGATCCATTCTCTGGGTTTCGAGGCCTCTCGGTGAGGCCGGTTGAGGTCTGAGCAGACTTCCTGCAGCAGCGGCCTACGTGTGGGGTGGGAAGAAGCCCGGGGATATAAGGCTGTTTTCAGAAGGAATGTGCTGCTTGTTGACAGGTGCTTTCTGACCTGGCATTCTCCTCTGAAGGCCAGAGCCGGAGAAATCAAACAATGAGTAACTCTTTTCTTCTGTTAGGGTTCCAGTATGCTGATTTTTTTTTCCCTTAAGGAGGTGTTGACTTATCTTACTGGTGCAAAGGCACACATGTGGCTCAACAAACAGGAAACGAAGGTGGCCCAAATTGTGGCTCATGAGTAGAGTGTCTTTATCAAGTCCCCTCACTTTCTTTTTGCCTTTTGCCCTCTTCCCTCCCCCTTGTATTGTTCTTGCAATCTGGAATGGTTTCAGGATGTTAATGACACGATTCGTTGAACAGACAGGATGAGGTATTTTTGTCGTGTCATGTTTAAGAAGTCTTTAATTTTATAAAGTATTTTTTTAGTGTTTTGAGAGAGGCAGACAGACACAGAGTGTGAGTGGGGGAGGGGCGGAAAGGGAGAGGGAGACCCAGAATCTGAAGCAGGTTCTAGGCGCTGAGCTGTCAGCACAGAGCCTGATGTGGGGCTCAAACCGGCAAACTGCGAGATCATGACCTGAGCGGAAATCTGATGCTTAATCTGCTGAGCCACCCAGGCAGCCCTGCTTTAAGAAGTCTTAACCTATTAAATCATACTCAAAGCTTCACATTTTTCACTTACATATAAAGAGAATAACACATGAAAACATTCTTTGAATTTTCTTTTGAAATGAATGTTCACCAGGAGATCGAAGGCAGAATTTTGATTCCATTTATACCGTATGTAGTACGTAACTCCACGAACCTGTATTATTTTCACTGCCTTTTTGCTTTCTTGGGAACAGGTCATAGAGGCCGTTTAGATGACGTCAGAACTCGTGTTGGTAAAATACATGACATTCCAAAGAACCCTTTATTTTATTTTTTTTAAATGTTATTTATTTCTGAGAGAGAGAGAGAGAATGTGAGCAGCGGAGGGTCAGAGAGAGAGGGAGACACAGAATTCAAAGCAGGCTCCAGGCTCTGAGCTAGCTGTCAGCACAGTGTCTGACACCGGGCTCGAACCCACGAACTATGAAATCATGACCTGAGCCGAAGTCGGATGCTCAACCAACTGAGCCACCCAGGCGTCCCAACCAGAAAACTTTTTAAATAGCAGGTATAAGTGATGACATAGTTTGTTTCTGGTACACATGCAAGCTTCAATTTTATTGAATTGAAATCTTTATATGTTATTCTCTCATTTAGCAAAGTTGAATTCTGAATTTAACTGGGTCAGACGTCATCATCACAAATGTGCCAGACTTAGAAGCAGAATAACTTACTAGTTGAGACCTTGCAGTTCTAGGTTTAGTCCCAGCTCTGCCACTTTTGAGGTGTGTGCCCTTGGTCAAGATAGTTCATCGCTCAAAGCTTCAGCTTCTTCACTTATGTTTAAAGTGGGGGTAATTAATAACACTTCATTCAGAGGCTGTTGTAAGCTCTCAGTACAGTTTCAGGCACTTAGTGCTTTGCAAATGTTACAGAGCATGGACGAAGAAAGACCATGACATTTTTCTGCTTATGATAACTGCCTCCTGTGGGTCACCCAGCCTGTGATCATGCTCTGCCGAGTGTCAAGGGCGAAGGCATCCTGCAGTCTGGGTCAGTGTTGAATAACATTGAGTGCCAAGGGCTTGATAAATGAATGATTCTGCAGAGCATGCAGTTACCCCACCACAAATTCTCCTCACTGTTGCTACCCACAAACAACCTGAATTCTGAGGTTCTGAAGGATGAACTCCAGCCCTGTCTCTTCATCTTTCCTCTGCCTCCTCTCTGGACCTCTCTGGACTAGGAGAGCATGCTAGGCCAGCTTGCTTCTGTGTTTGAACCCACCCAACATATTGACTGCTTTACATTACTTTGTCAGTGCCCCGGGAACAGGGAGAAAGTGAGCTTGACATGATTTGGGTGAACAGCAACTTCTCTGTATTTATTTTGCCAACACTGATATTACTTGCTGGAGGACAGTTAGTTAACCCAAGTGGAGAAGCTAACTAGGAAACCCACTAAATTTCATAATCTTTCACAATTCTTCCTGACACCTCGTAAGTCATAACCGTGGCGTCCATGTCCCATTGCTCATATCCTGTTGGTCATGTATTGTGTCGGATGATATGTAGTGGATGGCACAGAGCTGTGAATATCAGGAGAAGACGGTCATGGGGCAGGGGAGTGGCATGACAGACGCTGCCCATCACATGGTGTGTGGAGCCAGAAGCCATTTCTATTAATACTCCATCTGAAATAGTCTCACCATTTGTGATGGAATTTTGGCAACATTTTTAGGATCAGCATATTATAATGTGACAATTGTAGTCAGTATTGCAAATGCATTACTTATACGGGTCATCTTTTCTGCCATGACCAGTCTTGGCTTTTAGCTTAAATTTAATTTGCCCAACCAAACACTCTACAGTATCACTGACTGTATTACCCTGTTCCAGTTTTGGGGGCTTTAATAAGACCTTAAAATTCTATTAAGAATTGAGTGGAGAACGCAAGAAATAGTGCTCGTGATTTATGATTTACAAAATAAGCAGTATAAATGTCACTGTAGTTGATTATACAGTTTCCTCTTTTTTTTTCCCCTCTGTTGCTGAATTTGCATTTTGAAAAACTACTCCCGCACACCCCACCCCCCAGCTCATAACTCCTTCTTTCCAGCTGCATCGGAAAGATGGGGCTTCCCACGTAGGTGTTGTGCTCAGAAAAGGGCAGGAAAGACCAGGTGATAGTGTTGGGGATGGTTTGTTCTAGGCACAACAGGGGATTGTGACAGTTTAGGAACACTGGAAAGTAAGAAGGCAGCAGAGAAATGAGAAGGGCCTCAGAGGAATGGCACATGGAAATAAAAGGAAGTGGTAAAAGTAGGAAAACAAGTAGAATGAAAGGAACAAACACAGTAGACAAGATTCAGTGGAATGTGGAATAAAATTAATTTGGAAAAAAACAGATAAAATCAGAGAAAATTCATGGTTCCATTTCTGTGGGCTCCATGCCTCTCATTATGTGAACATTTTCCAGTCGGGTAGGGTGGAGGGGGAAAGCCTAGCTGCCCTGTTGTGGTCTTTGAGCTCTGTTATTGGTGGCTGCACTTTGAACAGATTTCCATTTGAATAAATCCCTTACTCTTTTCCTATTTGGACTTCCCTAACATATCTGTCTTCCTTGTGTGCTGGATGAGTGCATCTGGTGCCAGCACACATCGACTGGATAAGCAAATTAGAAATGAAATCTTAGGTAGAGCTTTCAAAGCAGTCAGCAGTACACTATACTGAGGTTTTAGGTTTTTGAGTAGTGATCTGTAGTTAACGTGGTATTTTAAGAGTTTTGATATGCTTAAGAACTGGAAATTTTGATTTTTTTTTTTTTTGGTGGGGGGAGGGTTTAGTTTTAATAAGAAAAGAGTTTATCTTTACCCTTGGGTTAGCGTGCCTTTGTGCAAAGTAGCCTGCCTTTTTTTAAATTGCATTTTTATTATTATTTATATTTTAGAGCAAGGGAGGGGCAGAGAGAGAGGGGAGGAGAGAATCTCAAGCAGGTTCCACACTCAGTGCAGAACCCACCGCGGGGGCTTACAACCCATGAGATCATGAGCTGAGTCCATGGCAGGAGTCAGGCGCTCAACCAACTGAGCCACTCAGGCACCCCAAAAGGTAGGCTGCTTTAATTGAAGACGCTGTGATTATTTTCAGGTCCTGTTACAAACTGAGGTGACTTTAAAATGCAGTTGGTTTTTCTGAATAGAAAAGTTTTCTCTTATTTAAACCTTTATGTATAATAAAAAGGAGTATGCCTGGCATTTCTATTAAATGACTGAATGTTGCCTTCTAGACTTACTAGAACTACTACACGAAAGCAACATGAGGAAGTAAGAGGGAAGAGCTAGGTCTACCAAGAGTATTTTTTTTTTAATTTTCATAAATGCATTTATTACTGTTAGCTTGAATTCACACAGTACTTATTGACCTCTTTTTCCCCATTATTTGAAAAGACACAAATTATTATATGGAACAGTCAGAGCTGTAAAACCAAGAGGAATGGAGAAATTGCCACAGTCTGGTTCACTGAGTTCCTGAAAACTATTTAAGTATCTTGCCAAGCACGTTAAAAAAATAATAATATTTAGTCTTTCACAAAGATTTATCTTTTGGTGGAATGTTGCTCTAAGGAACTCCGTAAAATATCAGCATCTCTTGAAAACTGGTTAAAAATCACATGTTACTTAAGTGGAAAATGGTTATCACTGCCTTAATTCTTCAGCTATCAGGGTTTTATTTATTTATTTATTTATTGAAACACACTGACACTGTTAATATTATTTACTACTCACAGTATCATCCATGAGAGGTTGGCTCGAATTTGATTGCAGCCAGTTCTATTTCTTTGAAGGTTTCTGTGTCCACGAAGCCTGACTCTCCATTGTTTTCTCTGGATTTAGTGGATTCAGTGCCATCTAGAAGATAATGCATGAGGGCAAAACTGTCTCGACTGTTTGTTAAGTAACTACTGTATAGTGTTTTACAGAAGAAAGGTTGTATTTTAGGTAGTAAAGATGCATACACTGTAGAGTCAGTAAGGTTTCGTACTGATTTGCATGATTCTGTAGTGCATATGTGCCTGTTTTCTGCATCATTTCTTCTAAATCACCCCCAGGCCCGTTGGTTAGCATTCCGTGTTCATGTTGCCCACAGTTGGACTGGGAGGTACTCAGAGAAATGTCTTGTACATTAACCTCTATACCTAAGCTTTCAGAACTTTAGTTCTCTGAACTTGATAATCTGTGGGATGTTTTATACCTGGAAATTAGGATTCTCACACACTCTTCTTTTTCTCCTGCTTTATTTATCTATCTATCTATCTATCTATCTATCTATCTATCTATCTATCTATCTTTCTTTCTTTCTATCTATCTTTCTATCTATCTATCAGAGAGAATGAATCCTAAGCAGGATCCACATGGTCAGCATGGAGCACAACTCAGGGCATGAAACCATAAGATCAGGACCTGAGCCGAAACCAAGAATTGAACGCTTAGCTGACTGAACCACCCAAGTGCCCCTTTTTAAAACTTCTACTTTACACTTTATTTCTTTGCAATTTAAAACCCTGTGAATTCTTTCCCTTACTCTGTATACCTGCCTTCTGTGACCTGCTATAATCATCATTAATACTGTGAGTGGACTTTTAAAACTTAGAATTTTTTTGTTTTATTTATTCATTTGTTCATTTACAGCTGGGGCATTTCATTTTGTTTTGCTTCAAAGGAAGTAAGAGAATAATGTTTTTAGTAGTGCATGTTTATGATAGTTCAAGACTTGTTCTTAATTGAAGACTAGGATTCCAGCTCATTGAGCTCATCTGAAGAAAAAGGTAAAGATAGAATTTACCAGTTCATGGCCCTTCTTTACAGGAGCATGATCCACATGGTTGAGGATCTGTGTCCCCTCCATTTTTCCTTATTATTTCCTTCCCGCTCATCCCTTTTGTCCATCTTGATCTGCATGCAGTAATCTCCTCCCCAGTGAGTAACCAGCCTGGGTAAGAGGATAAGGGAACATGTGTCCAGATGGCCACTGTTCATAGCTCCACTAAAGATTTGAGACCCTGAAACATAAAGTTATGCTCTGGAGTGATCTGTAGAGTTCATTCATAATACTGAATAGGTCCTTAAAAAACTACTTAAGGAGGAGTTAAAAACAATTGAATATTAGACATTTTATGATTTAACTCAATATTCCAGACCTCCAGTATAATGGGTAATCATAAGTTTCTTACAGTGTATATCTCTGTTCTGTTTTTCACCTGTTGCTATGCCTCTTTCATTGTTCTTATTTTCCCCTTGTTCGGTGTCAAGAAAGAGTAAGAGGCTTAGGGAGAGAAAATGGTGAACACTGAGGAATACAGATGATTTGTCCAATGAATAGGTTAGTTTTTGCAGTGAGCATATCACAAGCGATATTTTTGGGAAGTAGTAGATCAGTTGCCAATTAAGGCAGGATATATACTAGATTTTCTAATGATACCAAGGCATAAAATGGAATCAGTTTACATCGTCCAAGGTGTTTATTTGAAAATGGTGGCCAGAGTCCTATTGATTAATGCTGGTGAATGAGTCACCAAAATGGAAAATAAACCATCCCTAGACAAGTGGTAATCATAGGTGATGATTATGTTAATTATACTTTATTTAGTTGGTGGTTTTGTTCCTGGAAAATTACTTTTTTTTCCCCAAGAGGAGTTTGAGGCATTTGACAGTTACATGTTTTGTAGAAACTCTTGTGTATAACCTTTCAATTTTATCCAACTTCATAAGCCTTCAGGGAATATTTTCAGGCCTAGATTTATGGACACTGTACATAGTATCTGCTACCAAAGGAACATTCTGCCATCAGGCTCGTTGGAAAGCATCTTGTCTGTCTTTCTGTTACACTGTTGTGAGCAGATGTTCCTTCAGCATTTTGGAATCATTTTAATGCACAAGATGGAAGAAATGGAAAATCAAAAGAAAAAGATAGGCATAAATTTCTGTGACAAAGAAATTGCATTTGAGCCAGGGGTAAATGTCAGTATTTTTCAATCTTTTTTATCCCTGTGCTAAATTTGGGATCATACAGCGCGGTGACAATCAGTTGTCACCCCCTCCCCCTAGAAATTCAGTAGCAAATTTCAGTTCTGTTTCAGGAGGAAAATGGACTCAAAAGTTTGTGATTAAACTATAGCACAGTCCCGGCACATAGTATGACCTTAGTTCATTTAATTTGGCTTGTTTTTCTTTGTTCTGTCTTGCTTCATGTTGAATCACTGCTGTCCGTGAAGAAGCTTAGCCCCATGGAGATCACCCCTGATAGGCTGTATATTAGTTCCCTGGGGCTGACAAATTACCACAGAGTCCGTATGTAAAACAACAGATACTTCCTCTCTTACAGTTCAGGAGAGAATCTAAAGAGTACCATTTTGGAGGTCGGAAGTCTGAAACCAGTGTCCTGCGGGCTGAAATCAGGTGTTGGCAAGTTGAGCTCCCTCCAGAGGCCCTAGGGAAGAATCTGGTCCTTAGCTCTTACAGCCAGTGGCTGCCACATTCCTCGCCTGTGCCTGCGAGGCATTCCCATGTTCTGGCCCAGCACCTTCCAACCTCTCTCTGCTCCATCTTCACATTGTCTTCTCCTCTCAGTGAAGACAGATCTTCTGTCGTGTCCTTACACAAACACATATTATTTAACTTATGGCCGACTCCGGTAAGCCAAGTGAGTTTTCACGTCTCCAGAGATTTGGCCACGTAAGAGCAACATTCATGGATGCCAGGGATTGGGATGTGGCTATCCTCTGGTGGCTCTTTTCAGCCTTCCCTCAGGCTACGTTCAGTATCATCATGCTAGCAACCTGGCCAGAGCCAGCCTGTTAGCCTGCGTAGTGTTTAGATCTGATTGACGTATTCCCTCACCTTTCTCAGCATCCACCACAGACTTTTCAGAGACTTACAGTTAATATAAATGGGCAATGGCAGCACCGAATATCCGTTTCTAGGAACATAGGCCAAGAACCATATCGCCGAGCTCCCTCCTCTCCATGGTAGTTTGCACTGGGAAAATCTCTGCCCAGTACGTTAACCTACTTGAGGCAAGTCACGAGGTAGTTCAGTTAAACTCTGAAAGCATAAGTGAGTTGGATGTGCATGCGTATAAACATGTAAAATAGTGGATGGGTATTTTCAGGACATAGTCAATGGAAGTTAATATCAGGATCTGTATAATTACTTTTGAGAGGTAAGTAGTTAATGGCATTCCCCAAGAAGTGAAAGAAACCTTTCTAATTTGGAACATATATTTAGAAAGCTTTTTTTTTTTTTTCTTTTTTTTAAATATTTTACCTATTTCTAGGAGAGAGAGAGACAGTGTGAGCAGGGGAGGGTCAGAGAGAGAGGGAGTCACAGACTGAAACAGGCTCCAGGCTCTGAGCTGGCAGTCAGCTCAGAGCCCGACGCGGGGCTCGAACCCACGAACCGCGAGATCATGACCTAAGCGAAAGTCGGCCGTCCAACCGACTAAGCTACCCAGGCACCCCTAGAAAGCTTTTAATATAACTTCTAATGAATCTAATAATTCTGTGATGACAATGATTGATCATTATAGAATTCTCCTAAAGAAATTCCATACCCATGGTGCTGATTAGATATTGACTGGATAGTTAATGTTATAGATTGATTATATGTATCCTTTCCATGATGACTATTACTTAGGTGAGGTCTGGTAATTGGTTTAATTTTGAAGAAGAGGTATATGGAGCCCAGGTTTTCATAAGGGTTATAAATTCAACATCCCTGTCGTCCCTCTTGTAATGTTTTAGATTGCTGCCTGGTGTAATAATACTTGTGTCTTATAGATTTCCTTTTTCACCCCTGGGTGGGTATTTTGCCTAAAATGGAAAGACACAGAAGATTTTAACTGCATACAAGATCATCTTTATTTATTTATTTTTAAAATTTATTTATTTTGAGAGAGAGAGTGTGTGTGTATATGTGTGCATGTACACGCACACATACACACAAACACGCAAGCACGCACAAGTGGGGGAAGGGGCAGAGAAACAGGGAGAGAGGGAATCCCAAGCAGAGTCCACGCTGTCAGCACAGAGCCCGACAGAGGACTTGAACCCATGAAATGGTGAGATCGTGACCTGGGCCGAAACCAAGAGCTAGACATTTAACTGACTGAGCCATCCAGGTGCCACCACACGATAGTATTTTAAATCAGTTAAGGTTTTTTCTACTCTAGAAATTTGATGGGAAATAGCTATCAAGGTTAAGTATATACTGTATAACTGTGGAGTTTAAAGCAGATAATTGTTTGGATGAGCAAATTAGTCAGAACCCTGTATCTGCTATAGGTTTTCAAAACTTTACCTGGACAGTAATTGTAGAATTATAATCCTAAGACTAGAGGAGGTTAAGACAAGAGGTGAGCCTGGGCTCACCCAGCACTCGTGTTTTGCCTGAACCAGGACTCGGGTTTGTCCAAAGTGGGGCTCATCCTCATTTGATGTGGAGCTTGTAGCTCGAGCTCACTCAATGTGAGATTCAAACTCACAAATTGTGAGTTCATGACCTGAGGTGAAGTCAGATGCTTCACGACTGAGCCACCCAGGCACCCAAAACAGTGAAGTTTTGACCAGACATTGGGAACTCACCTGGATTCTCCAGCATCAGCCAAGATGATACATGACAGAAGATAGCAGGTGTGGCTGCCATGACAGTCTGCAAATAGGAAATGGAGAAATTGCCAGTCACATAGCTCACATCTTGCTCATAGCCATGTTGAAGCCATATCTATGTGCTGGACTAGTTGTCTAACTCTTATGGTATTAATAAAGGGGAGGAAGCAGCTCAGGGAATCACATCACTGTTACCTGCTTGAAATCACTTCTCTGATCTGACTTTTAATGAATTTAAAACATTAAGTCTATCCAATTTAAACCATTTAACTCTACCCATAGTCATGAGCTTTTAGTTTTAGCTACTTACGTGTTTTTTCCATAAGAATATCAATCACTTACAGCATATATTATGCCCTGCCAGTTCCTTTTGGAACCAATTTAAATGAGAAAAATAAAGGACTTGGGAGAAAACTATTTAAGTATGTCTGGTAAGTTGTTTTACTATTTGAGAACAACTCTGGAGACCAAAATACATTTTCCATTTAGTAGAACTTGGCTTTTTTTTTTTTTTCTTTCTTTCTTTTTTTTTTTTTTTTGGTGAGCCACGACATTCATGGAAATATGCTGAAATCTTAAATGTAGAGAATGACTTACTTCTTTTGGTATTACTTGGTGGCTAAAATGATGTTACAGTCTTTAATACGATATGTCTCTGATCAGCAGCATCTAGGCTACAATGAAATGTGCTTATTTTGGTCCCTTGAGTTGCAACTCTTTTAAAATACTAATACCATATACTAAAACTTAAGTCTAGAAAATCACATTAATTATTATGAAACAAGTAATATGTTTCTATACATCTAAAACATATTTTATTAAATATGACCTTTTTCCTAAAGTTTTAGTCTTATCGTAGTCCTTGCTTCTTTTTTTAAAGACCATTTTTTTAGAGCACTTTTAGGTTCATGGCAAAATTGAGAAGAAGGTACAGAGACTTCCCGTATCCAGTGCCTGTTTTTAAATCTCTGTGTGTGCGTGTGTGCTTTCACAGAGCTTTAATTCCCCCAGCTAGTCCCTCTGCTGTAACTTTTGTTCCGCTGCAATTCATTCTTAACACAGCAGCCAGGGAGATCTTGTTAAAACCCTCTGTGTTCCTTTTGAACATAACAATAAAGTGCAGACTCTACCCCCATATCCAAAGTCTGCATCAGCAGGCTGCTGCCTCAGCTCCTTCCCAGGCATGCTCCAGCTCTCTGGGCTCTAGACACCCAGGCTTCCTCTCCATTTCTCGTACACGTGAGGGCCTTCACCCTTTCAATTCCCTCTGCCTCCAAAATTCTCTTGTTCTTTGTTGGCAGGGGATGAGGAGGGGCAGTGTCCCCTTCATCCTTCCTGGAGTAGCCCAAATGCTTCAGACTCCACGAGGCCTTCTTGGACTACTCCATCCATCACATCATCCTTTCAGAAACATTCTTCCTGGCACCTGCCACAAGCTGAGCTCATGGATATGTATGTTATCTATATTCATCCCGAGTTCACGCTGCGAAGGGATTAGAAACGGATTGGAGTTGTCGGAAGTGCCAAGTGCAGAGCTCATTCAGAGGGACTTCTAGGCATCTTTTATGAGGAATATGAATTGCTGAGTTAGTTTCCTATTTAGAAATTTTCATTTTATAAGGCTTGAGTTAAAATACAGAATTCCATTGCAGTTGGAAAGAGTTACCAGCTAGTTTATTAGGCATGCCTGTGTGGCAGGGTAGCATAGCATGAAGCCTAATTCTTTTCTGAGGAGCTAAACTGCCGGGTAGAATTCACTGCTAAGCCTGTTTCAGCCCCACAGATAAAGGCCTTTCCAATACGTGAAGTCTGTATTTCCCTCCTGCCAAATAAATGTAATAACCTGTCCTCACTACACACCTGCCCCCCAATTTTTGTTCAGTAAGAATTAGCCTGTTTGGGGGGGTTCAGAGTTCATTTTGACGGTCCCGTATCATTTCTGCTGTCATTAGCTTTACCCTTCAGTGGAATCTGGACTTTGTGTTTCCGCCTATGCAGTTGTCATTGAATTCCGTGTAATTCATAAGAGTTAAAACTTCCCTCGGATATTGCTGACTGCATGGCAGTAAACATAATTGGGAATATTAAAACTAAGTTTTTATATAGAGACTCATTCAACCTTTTTGTTTTAAACTGTTCTTCCATTGTTTGGGGGTGTTTTTCAGACAACAACTTTCTTTAGTAGTCTGGTCCTCTTAGCACTTTTGTTAAAGAATCTTTAAAAAATGATATAACGGGGGCTCCTGGGTGGCTTAGCCGGTTAAGTGTCCAACTCTTGATTTCTGCTCAGGTCATGATCTCCTAGTCTGTCGGTTAGAGTCCCATGTCGGGCTTTGCACTTTAGGCAAGTGGTGGCATGGAACCTGCTGGGATTATTTCTCCCTCTCCCTCTGCCCCTTCCCCATTTGTGCTCGCTCGCTTGCGCTCTCTCTCTCCAAATAAATTTAAAAAATGATATTACAACTTTTATATTATTTAGCATCTTTGGCACTCCAAATAGTTTTATATGCCCTTATTCTACTGAAAGATGAGATGAAAACACTCTTTCCTGGCAATTGGGAAACAGCGTGGAGCTAGCTTTTGGACCACACTGTGATAGCATTGGGGGCTGCTTGCCCACCTGCTCCCACCTGGCTCTTCCAGCCAAGGCTCCCTCAAGTGATCACCGTGTACTCTTAGAAGAGAGTTCTTAAGTGGACTTCAGGTCTGTGCCAGAAGTAAAAATGGGGATGTATCATCTTCCAGATGTTAATAGAATGAGAGAGAAGCACATTTAAATTTGGAATTATTATTGTCCATCCATGTATGAAAGCATTCTCCACCAGGTGGTACATTGACATTTTAGAACAAGGATAGACTACCATTTTGGTCTAGAGACACAACACCCCCCCACCCCCATCCCCCAATAATAATATTCAAGGAAAGAAAGCTTCTGTGATATGTAGCCTAGGAGATAAGCTTGTTCTGGAAGAAGTCATCTTCGAGATGCAGATTCAAGCCCTTATAATATTGTTGGTTAGGTCCACATCACCACTGGGCTTAAGCAGAGACCTCTAATACAGTTGTTTTTTCTCAGAAGAGTCCAGCAGTCTGAACTATAGGTACGGGAGATATTATACACCCATATCTGCTTGAAAACCATGCTGCTGTCAGAATCAGGAACTGGAATCACTCCTTTTCTGCTCTCCCCAATAACTCAAAGAGCATGGGGATGGAAAGGTATTTCAGCATTAATAAAACCTAGTACCATGAATCATGCTTGTGACTTCAGGAAAATCTGGGTATTTCGTTTGGTTCGAGCATCTCTTCTATTGATGTATTAAGCTATGATGACCGCCTGTATAGAGTCTAGCTAGAAACTGCCTGAAGTGCCTTAAGGAACAAGTAGCTGCGCTTTGTGACAGTGGGGAACAGTTAGTTTATAGCGCCCTGACCCTGTCTGTGGTCAGTGACCAACAGGCAGAGGTTGCAGATTGCAGTGGAGAAAGGGACTGGCTGCTGTGGAAGACATAATCTCATTCTAAACACGACTGGACGCGATCTTTTTTTTTTAGATATTGCCTTTTACAAGTTTCAGGGAGATTTTAATTTCACGTTTCCAGCAAATATTCTTTATTTGAGCCTCTGAACTTTGCTGGAGAGCACAGAACCCTGAAAACTCAATGTGATGATCCTGGAACCTCCTTAATTTCTTTCTTCCTATTCTTTATCTCTCTTCCGACTTCCTTTCACTCCCCTGAAAATTAACACCCGCCAGTGAAATCAACTGTATGCTGCTTTCACTGGAGACGGGTGCCTCGAAATCAATCTTGGCAACTAATATAAAGTAAAATTTGGAAGATGCCTGGATTCTCATGGAGCTGTGCAAGCTGGAGTTATTAAAGAGGATTAGGGACCACAGCTGGTGAGCAGATGGAATGCTTATAATTTCACAATCTTAGGTAGCTGTAAACCTAAATCTTCACAAACCCTATTTGGTTTTTCTTTAGTTCATTTCACTCTGTCCTGCTGGAATATAACCCTGATCAAATGTGATGCCTTAATTGTGGTAGATGATGAGCCTTAATAAGTCCCTCACTTAGGTAACATCGTTCATGATTCATTCGGTCATGCAGTTTCTAACTCAACTGCATTTTTGTGACCTCTATTTGATAATGTACTTCTGCAAAGCTCAGTGGGTAGGGGACAGAGAATAACACTTTTACATTTCATCCAAAATGTAGCAGTTCACAATAGATAAGACTAGTTCACAATAACACAAATGCTGTAGAGTAATTACGGTCCAATGAAGACTAGTTCACAGTAATCATAACTAAATAGTTCAACTGTTTGCCACTTAAAGAAACTCTTCAACCTGTTCCCTCAGCTCTTTATCTGTGTGTCCACTCCATTAGAAATTCCTTTGCTGTGCAGTCAGAAGTCCTATGGGCCAACCACCCTCAACTGCTCTGCAGCCTAATCACAGACTAGCACCCTCCCTCTTCCCCTCCATGCCCAGGCTCATGTCCTCTCTCCATTTGTTCTGGCGCATTATGATGAAGGCCTTAGACGTGAACAGAGCAACTGTTAATCTCAGAAACACAGGCCTGGGCCACACTGTTCACAAAAGGAAAGTATTTGTGAAACATGCTCAGTAGTTTTAAGAAGGTCATATTGGGGAATTCATTCTACTATTACTGTGCAAAGATATTAATTTATACTTTATTGGCTATTTAAGAACAGAATTCGCATCCACCATACAGTTTAGCCATTTCTTTATCATTATCGACGAAAGACGTAAGAAAAATGGCCGCCCTACTTTTGAGCTAACGCGGAGTGTCTGAAAACATAGAACAAACAGCTGGAGCCATAAATAAGTTGAGTGGTCTGGATACACTCTGTACTAGCTGGTTTGGAAGAAAACAACACACAGATATTTCAGGTGGTGCTGCACAGCAAACAGCTGTAGTTTATGATCCAACATCGTCTCTGTTCTTTTGGAACCAGTATGTGCTTCTTCTCTAAAGCCGCAGTCAGCTGCAAAAATATTGTAACATGTGTTTTGGAAGCAATTACTGCATAATAGTGTTCTAGCCTCAAAACATCCTGAATGATCCATTTCTATACGTGGGGGGGAAAGGGGGTGGATATTATGTTACTGATGCATTGGCACGAAGTAATCTGTAGAATTATCGTAGGAAGTAGTCTTTTTTTTGGATTGGCTTTTCAATGATTTTTCAGTAGCTTTCTTTTGGACTTCTAAATCCGGCCTTCTGTAATTGGATATGACCTCTTATGGAGGCAGTACTATAAACACTTTTTAACTTTCAGTATAATTATTTTGTACTGAACCAAGTAGGCTGATAGACTTGTTTATCTGTCATAACTAAAATTGTTCCCCCGACCGTTCCCTTCTGGATGACAGGATGAGAGGACGAGGAGGTTTGGGAGGTCCCCCAAGAAAAAATGGGATTAGAGTAAGAATCAGAAGACTGAGGGTTGATACTGGGTTCTTTTAGGGTTACCTGTGTAATCCTGACCAAATTCTTAAAATGTCTAGTTTATAGGATCCATATCTAGGAAATGGGTATAAAAATACCAAATCTGTATTTGCAGATACATGGTACATGTATTAAGATTGCTAGGGTTTCCATAACAGAGTACCACATGCTGAGGGCTTAAACAACAGATATTTCCTCAGAATGCTAGCAGCTAGAAGTCCAAGATGAAAGTGTTTGCAGGGTTGGTACCTACAGAGGGCCATGAGGGAAGAATCTTTTCCGATCTCTCTCCTTGGCTTGTAGATGGCTATCTTCTCCCTGTGTCTTTATATCGTCTTCTCTCTATATGTGCGTATGTTCACATTTCTTCCTCTTATAAGATATGACATTAGTCACATTGGGTTTGGGCCTACCCTAATGACCTCATTTTAGCTTCTTAAATACCTCTGTAAAAGACACTGTCCCCAGATACAGTCACTTTCTGAGTTACCATGGGTTAGGACTTCAAAATGTGAATTTGTGGGGGAACACAGTCCAGCTGACCACAGTACATTATAGAAGCCTATCTCATTATAAATGATATTCTTAGGCTATACTTAGTAATTCTTTGAATTACTCTGGCAATTCAAAATATTTTAATAAGTTTTATTCTAATGGATACATCGTTAGAAAAATCTCCTACTTTCCTTTTTTAAAACCTAAAATTTAAGACTCACCTCTGTTCTCGTTCCCTAGCGTTACTTTGCAAACGAAATGATAGATCTTTTACTTTGTAGGCAGTCGATGCCATCGAATGGCACACACCATTCTGGTTCCTATCTCTTAGGACATCTTTTTGTTTCACTCTTAGTTGTAGACGGTCGTTGGGGAGCTTATGGGGCATGTTTCAGTGAGTTGAATTGCTTATTGCCAAAAAGCAAAAAACTCTATTTTTTTGCTTAAGGGTAAACAGACTCTCGCTTGGCAGTGAAAATTTCAGCAAATGGCTCTGTTTTACTCAAAGTGTCTAACTGCTAGACTGCTTGCTACAGGTGGTAAGCTGTAAAGACAGAGCCTGCAGTGAAGCCAAGAAGGACTTTGTGAGCCTGGGTAGAGAGCAATGCAAAGAATGAGATCCCTTAATGGAAATTGCTGAGCTTTTCGTTTACTGGGATTGCAATCGGAGGATTGTTAATTATGGGAAGAAAGGCAACCAGATGGTCTCATACTCCAAGGCGAAAAGGAGAAAGGGTAGTCAGGGCAATTGGAAGCATGCATTAAGATTGCAAAGAGGGAGACTTGCAAATACTTTTGCAGGTCAAACTTTCCTTTTTGGCTGAGTAATTAATTGCTAAATAGACATAATAGAGTCATCTCAAATGGTTCTTTAGAGATGCATGATTTGTGCACACAAAAAACTATTGTGGAACAGGAAAGCTGGAAAACAACTAACTTGCCTAAACAAAACCAAGGCATTTTAGCCACGAAGAACAACTTTGTGCATTCTGATTTAATTTTCTGCAATTAGATTAGTGCATAACAAATTAAGAAGTTACCACTAGTAGGTGAAATGCTCCATTCTTTTCCAGGATACCGTCCAGAGTGAGCTCCAAGAGTTCTCAGTTACTTGATTAGTAATGTACTTGGTTGCATTTTTATCGTCACAGCAAGCAAGCTTAATGGCTTTATGGTGTTTTTGTCAGCCAGCCTTAGCTTTAGTTATAGAAATGTTTCTAATCCACAACAAATTTAGGATTCTTACTGAATTTATTTAGTATGTGCATACTAGTTTTCTATGCAGAAATACAGATCCACAAGTGTTTGACACAGTTTGGTCATGACATGTTATTTGACATGTTATTCGTATGTCAGATATCAAGGTATCTTCCCCTTATAACTCTCCCCGTCATGATGGCGATCGTGTGCTTAAAAGATTAAGCAGAGATTAAAAGCACAGTTAATGCATTTGTAAGTAGTGTTTCTCTGTGACCATCTATTCAGTCACACATTCAGTAAATGTTCCTATGCCAGGCACTAAGGTAGGCACTGTGGAATCAATGACACATGGCACCAGTGTGCCTCCTGTACTCGTGAAGCTCACCCTTCCCATTTTTGTAGAGGTGGGGGGATTTACTGTGACCAGGAGCACGCAGGGGGATGACATGTACTTTAAATACGAAGAGGAGGATGGGATGTTAGGGAGATCCTCCAAAGAGCACCAATGCAGCGGACTCATGAGGAAGGGGAGGAGTCAGCTAGACCAGGACAGGAGGGGTAGACTCATGTGCATATTCTTCCTCCTGTGGGTAACTACAAAATTGATCTGTCACACATCAGCCTTCTATATTTTGGCATTTTATTATACAAATTGTATCATTGGAATTGCTGGGAAATTATTTTAAGATCAGCCACCTAGATGAGATATTGTGAATTGAATGTGTTTGCTGAGAGCTCTATTTTGAATCTTTTTATCTCTGTCATTCATTCTTTTTTCAGTGCCTCTCCCCCTTTGGCCATCTCTTCTGGGTTTTTTTTCTTCTGTGCTTCCTTTCATATTTTCTTCCTGTGCCTTTTTACCTCTTGTCCAGTTTGGTCTATGACCGAAACAGAGCGGGTGCTTTTGCTGATGGGTTTTTGCTAAACCTGATGGACTCACCATGACCCCGGAGTTGTACACTTTAGCTGTTAGGAGAAGGGGACCAAGTCACCATGGTTTGTCCTCTGCAGACATTAAATGTGGCCTGCAAGGTGTGCCCCTCGTAGAGGTAGTTTGGAGAATAAATGTAATGTTGCAGTTCTCAGGCCTTTTAACAGAATTTTTAATGTACATGTGAAAGGCCTTTTACTTTATTTTTAAGGCCTATGCCTATTCTGTTTAGAACAACGGGGGCAGTCCATTTGGACAATGGAGATTCTAGCTGCATAGCTTAAAAGAGTCCTTTATTTTATCTAGAAACTGAATAGTTTCAATTCCAAATGATTTAATTTTATGAAAGACTTTGAGACAGCAAGATGTGACTTTAGTATAGAATAGTTGAGAGTAGAGGGCTTATGGCCATCAGAGTAATCCCAATTCTGGAGAAAACTCTCTGATAGCATCCTCCACACAGACATTTTCTGCCTGTTGGCCCAATCTAACTTTCCATTTTAGTTTATTCCTTAGTGTGATGCATTTAGAATACAGTCCATTTTCTTTTATGGACTGGGGCAGATGGTGCTGTCTCTTTTGATTATCTGGTTTTTTTCAAGGGAAATGTTGATTAGGAAGAACAAGAAATGAAACATGGCCATATTACATTGAGAGCAAAAATTATACAGTCTAAGAAGAGCCAAATTTGTTCAGTGTTTTTCTACTTAAAGTTTACTATGGTTCTTATTTGACTTTCTAGAGTTAAAGTTTGCTATAGTTTATTTTTGTTTTGTTGGTTTATTATGGTTGGGGACTATATGGTCATTTTCCATGGAGTTTATAACCTGCTAAATCAGATAATGGCTTGACTAGATTTAGATTTAATCTGGATTATGTCTTTTTTATGTAAATTTCATATGTATCATTGTGTAAGTTTACAGTGAGTGTATGGTTACTTTGATACGTTTATTTATTGTAATACAGTTGCTAATTACAGTACATATTATTGTCAATAGTCATTATACAGTGCATTAGATGTCTATGGCTTATTTACTACTCCTTATAAGTTTGTACCCTTAAATACCATCACTTTTATCTCCTTAGCCATTCTCCTCCCCTTCCACTTCCCCTCTCTCTAATCCCCTTGTACCACCATTTTACTCCATTGTTTTTTTCAGGTTTAACTCTTAGATTCTACATAAGTGATATCATATAGTAGTCATCTTTGTCTGACTTATCTTGCTTAGCATAATGTGCTCAAGGTTCATCCATGTTGTCGCAAATGGGAGGGTGTCTTTTCTTTCTCATGACTGGATAATATTCCACAGGATATATATACCACATTTTTTATCAGTTCATCTATTGATGGTCCTTTGGGTTGTCTTCATATCTTGGCTATTGTGAATAATGCTATGATAAACTTGAGAGTACACACATCCCTTCAAAATCCTGTTTTCATTTCCTTTGGGTATATCCCCAGAAGTGGAATGGCTGGGTCATACGGTGGATCTATCTTTAACTTAAAAAAAAATTAATTTTTGAGAGAGAGAGAGAGAGAGATAGGGGAGGGAGCAGAGAGAGAGGGAGAACGATTCCCAAGCTGACTCCATTCTATCAGCACAAAGCCCTGTGATGTGGGGCTTGAACTCACCAACCAGGAGATCATGGCCTGAGCTGAAGTCAGACACTCAACAAACTGAGCCACTGAGATGTCCCTATTTTTAACTTTCTGAGGAATCTCTGTATAGTTTTAAATTGTGGTTGGCCCAATTTACATAAAAAGGTTCCCTTTTCACCACATCCTTGCTAGCACCTGTTGTCTTTTGTCTTCTTGAAGATAGCTATTCTAACAGGTATGAGGTAATAGCTCATTGTGGTTTTGATTCTCATTTACCTGAGGAATAATGATGCTGAGCATATTTTCGTGTATCTACTGGCATTTTGATGTCCTCGTTGGAGAAATGTCTGTTTAGTTCTTCCGGGTTTTTAATTGGATTGTTGTTACTGTTGTTGAGTTGACTTAAGTTCTGTTTATATTGTGGATAGTAATCACTTAGTCAATACATTGTTTGCAAAAGATTCTTTCATTATGCAGACTCTCTTTTCATTTTGTTAATTGTTTCTTTTACTGTGTAAATTATTTCTTTTACTGAGTTTGATGTAGTCCCATTTGTTGATTTTTTTCTTTTGTTGTTTATGCTTTTGATTTCATGCCCTCAAAATTATTTCTAAGCCAATATCAGTGAGCTTTTTCTCTGTTTCCTTCTAAGAGTTTTATGGTATCATGTCTTCTGTTTTGACCATGGATCCGTTTTGAAGGGTTTTTTTTTTTAATACAAATTTATCATTTTATAGTTCTATACATCTGAACCCCAACCAGGTCTAAAATCAAGCTGTAGGCAGGGCTGTGTTTCTTTCTGGAGGCTCTAGGAGAGAATCCATTTCCTAATCTTCAAAAACTTCTTGAATTTGGCCAGTGTCTTTGCCTCATGGTCCCTCTTCTCATCTTCAAAGCCAATAGCAGCTCATTAAGTCCTTCTCCCTCTGTATCAATCTGACCTCCTCTTCTGCTCCCTTCTATTTTTATTATTTGCATATTTATTTTTAATTTACATCCAAGTTAGTTAGCATATAGTGCAATAAACATTATAGGAATAGATTCCAGTGATTCATCCCTTATGTATGACACCCAGTATGCATCCCAACAAGTGTCTTCCTCAATGCCCCTTGCCCATTTAGCCCATTCCCCCACCCACAGCCCCTCCAGCAACCCTCAGTTTGTTCTCTGTATTTAAGAGCACGCCCTTCTATTTTTAAAGACTCTTGTGATTACATTGGGCCCATCAGGATAACCTTGGATAATCTCCTTAATTTAAGATCTGTTAATTGGGAGCCCTAATATCTTCTGCTACTTTAATTCTCCTTTACCTTGTAACCTAACACATTCTTATGAGTAGCACATAAACATCTTTGAGGACCATTATGCTATGCACTGTAGCTTGAAGTCAGCTAGAAGCTGTAGAATCTATTGTTTGTTTATTCTCTTATTTTTTAAATTTAAGTATAGAAAACCCACAGTGTTACATCAGTTTCAGTTGGACAACATAGTGATTGAACGAGTTCAGATATTATTCTCTGGTTACCACAAGTGAAGCTACTATCCGTCTTTATACATCACTATTAGACTATCATTGACTATACTGTTCCCATGACTTAGTCATTCCATAACTAAAAGCCTGTATCTCCCTCTTCCTCTCCCCCTTTCACCCAACTGCCCACCCCTCTGGTACCTATCATTTTGATCTCTGTATTTATGGGTTTGATTCTGCTTTTCATTTCTTCATATTATTCCCCCAGATTCCCCTCCCATTTTGAGCTAATTTTTGAGTGGTTTGAGATTTCACCCAATTTCATTGTTTGGCATATGTTTATTTCTCCACTTTTCCCACCATCATTATTTGAAAAGACCCTCCTTTCTCCATTGGGTACTCTCGTCTGCCTTGTTAAATATCAGGTGAACATACCATATATGCCATGGCTTAATTCTGGGCTCTCTGATCTATTCCATTGGTCAATGTATCTGTTTTTGTGACAGTACCATACTGTTTTTATTACTGTAGCTTTGTGGTATAGTTTGAAGTTTAGAAGTGTAATACCTCCAGTTTTGTTATTTTTTTCTCTGGGTTGCTTTAGCTCCTTGAGATCTTTTGTGGTTCCACACAAATTTTAAGATTGTTTCTTCTGTTTCTGTGAAGAATGACTTTGTTATTTTGATGGGGTTTATGTTGATCTCCAGATGGCTTTGGTTAGTATGGCCATTTTAACAAAATTCTTCTGATTGATGAAAGTGGGACGTCTTTCCTTTTGTTCGTGTCTCCTTTGATTTCTTTCAGCAAAATTTTGCATGGTACACATCTTTTACTTCCTTGGTCAGATTTATTGTGATTGGAATGTTTCTTTTTCAGATGCTTCCTCATTAGTGTAAGGAAATGCAATCAATTTGTGTATTTTGATTTTGTATCCTGCCATTTTGCTGAAATTGTTGATTAATTCTAACAGCTTTTAACTGATTGTGTGGGATTTTCTATATACAGGATTGTATCATCAGCAAATAGTGATAATTTCACTTCTTTCATTTCAATTTGGAGGACTTTTGTTTCTTTGTCTTGCCTAATTGCTCCAGCTTGGGCACCCAGTATTGTATTGAATAGGAGTGGTGAGAGTGGCTATCCTTGCTTTGCTCCTGATCTGAATGCAAACACTTTCCATTTTTCTCCTTTTTGTATAATGTTTGTTACATATCTATGGCCTATATTATGTTGACATATGTTCCTTCTATACCCAATCTGTTAAGGGTTTTTATCACGAAAGGATGTTGTAGTTTGTCAAATGCTTCTTCTGCATTTATTAAAATGATTGTGTAATTTTATCTTTCATTTTATTGATAATTATTACATATTGATTTGGGTATGTTGAACTATCTGTATTACATCTCAGGGATAAAACCCACATGGTAATGGTATATAATCCTTTGAATGTGTTCTCGAATTTGGTTTGCTAATATTTTGGTTTTTTTTGCATGTATATTCATTAGAGATTTTGGCCTGAGGTTTTCTTATGGCATCTTTATCTGTTTTGGTATCAAAGCATTGCTGGCCTCATAAAGTAAGTTTGGAAGTTTTCCCTCCTCTTAATATTTTGGAAGAGTGTGAGGAGGATTGGTATTAATCCTCTTTCTGACTGATTCAGTCTTGGTAGGTTGTGTGTTTCTAGATATGTATCCATTCCTTCTTGGTTAGGTAACTTCTTGGCATATAATTGTTTATAGTAATCTCCTGTGATTTCTTTGTATTCCTGTTGTATCATTTGTAATGTCTCTTTTATTTCTAATGTTGAGTCCTCTGTTTTTAACTTGGTCTGGCTAAAGGTATGTCAATTTCATCTTTTTTGAAGAACCAGCTCTTGGTTACATTGATTCTATTTTCTTTTTTCTTTTAATTTATTTATGTTGAGAGAAGAGAGACAGAGAGAGCAGGGGAGGGCCAGAGAGAGAGAGAGAGAGAGAGAGAGAGAGATCATGACCAGAGCTAAAATCAACAGTCAGTGCTTAACTGAGTGAGCCACCCAGGTGCCCCCTTTCTATTTTCTGACTTCTATTTCATCTATTTCTGTTCTGATCCTTAATATTTCCTTCCTTCTGCTAACTTTGGGCTTAATTTGTTCTTTTTCTAGTTTCTTGAGATGAAAGTTAAGTTGTTTATTTGAGGTCTTTCTAATTTCATAATGTATGTGTTTATTGCTGTAAACTTTCATCTCATAACTACTTTTGGTTCATCCTACAATATTTGGTTTGTTGTGTTTAATTTTCATTTGATTTGAGATAATTTATTATTTTCTTTTTGATTTCTTCTTTTACCTGATGGTTATTTCAAGTTTGCTGTGTCTTAAAATACCATTTAAAATGGCTGGCTCTTGGATTATTGAGTTGCTTTGTTTTAACTTTAATTTCTAAAATATTTAGAAACCAGAAATACTTAACATGTGACTTTTTTCTTTCTAGTCACTTAGAAAAAAATTTTGTAATTCTTATTTTTGAGAGAGACAAAGACTGTGCGAACAGGGGAGGAACAGAGAGAGAAGGAGACCAAAGCAGGTTCCAGGCTCCGAGCCTGACACAGGGCTCAAACTCAAGAACTGCGATATCATGACCCGAGCTCAACCGACTGAGCCACCAGGTGCCCCACTAGTCACTTTTAAATAAGTAAATCCTTGGCTAATAGTGGCTTTTGACAATCTCAATAATTTGGATAAATTTTAGATGAATTCTACTTTATGCTACTAAAATCTGTCACTAGCAGTCTGCACATTTTTGTACTTTTGGTCAAGTGATCTTAAGCCAGAATATTAATCAGGTATTTAAACCAGAAATCTTAAGGAAGCGGACAAAGGGGCATAGAAAACAGCTTGAAGGGCCTCCCACTGGCTACATTTGGGAGAGTTTTAGCATTGAAAAGAACGACTGCAATGGAGCATTATAATTTTTTAATAAAAAACAATCCATGAGTTCAAAGATACCCAAAGTGGGAGAAAAACTAATAAACATAGAAAAAAGGATAGAATTAGGAATATCACCATCTTGCAACCATTAATGTAATATTCTCTGGCAAAGATCATCACTGTTTAGCCACCAGGTGAAAGGAGGAGAAAGTGCTTGCTCTGGGGAGAAAGAGGTTACATAACGCTGTAACCAAGTGATTACAGTGCAGGACATCACCAGAAGGTTCCAGATGGTACTGTGTGCTTCCTCATGTAATAGATGGGAAGTACATCTATACAGAATTCTTGCCAAAAGCTTTTAATTTGGATAGAATTATGAGGATGTAGTCACACAGTCCAGATAGCGGTATATGCTGTAAGGAAACTGGTCTAGACTCTTCAAAAATATCAACCTTAGGAAAACAGAAAAGTCCAGGGGATTTCTGTTCTAGGCTAAAGGAAACTGATGAAACCTGACCAATGAATCTAACATGTGTCCCTTGATTACATCCTGGATTAGGGGGGAAAGGATTAAAGATATTATCGGAACAATTGGGTAATTTGAGTATGGAATATACAATGTTAAATCTTTAGGTTGTGATGTTATTGTTATGTACAAGAAGGTTCTTGTTCTTAGGAAAGACATGCTGAAGTTTTGGGGGTAAACTTAAGATCTTATCATAAGATCAACAACAACTTCCTTTCAAGTGGTTCTGAGAAAAAGTGTGTGTATGTAGAGACAAAATGTGAATGTGCAAGTATAGCAAACATTAGCAGTTGATAAGTTTGGGTGAAGGGCATATGGGTGTTCATAGTACTACTCCTTCATTTTTCTGTACATTAAAAATATTTTACAATATATGTCAGGCAATTTTATGAAAAATTTTACATTTCTAGATTCGTTCAAAAATGGCAATATTTGTCAACATTAGACCAATGATCCAGCCATAGACCAATTGATTGCCATACACAGTAGCTGCCCCCTTTAGATAGGGTGAGGGCTTTTTCAGTTTTTCACAGTCTTTACCCTTCCCTTTTGCCTAATATATCCACCTTCTTTTACTCATTGACATTACCTGCCTGGTGGCTAATATGCATTTTGAATATGTATATACTTTGCTGATTTCCTGGGTAGGGTAGGTTGTACCATGGGTGGTAAAACATATGGGTTTTCCATATGCTAAAACTCTGTGGAATTATTCGGCACCCTAGCAAATGAAATTAGCTCTGAATTTGATCCCCATATCAGCTGATGAGCTTCACTACATTCTTTGACCATATGCAGCCATCCCCAAATGGATATGTTAGTCATATGAGACATCAATTCAGAAAATGTATGTATGCTTTCTTACACCATACACAAAAACAAATTCAAAATGGATGAAAGATCTAAGTATGAGACAAGAAACCATCAAAATCCTGCAGGAGAAAGCAAACAGCAACCTCTTTGACCTTAGCTGCAGCAACTTCTTACTTGACATGTCTCTGAGGGCAAGGGAAACAAAAGCAAAAATGAACTTTTACGACCTCATCAAGATAAAAGGCGTCTGCACAGCAAAGGAAACCACCAACCAGATGGAATGGGAGAAGGCATTTGCAAATGACACATCGGATAAAGGGTTAGTATCCAAAATCTATAAAGAACTTACCAAACTCAACACCTCAAAAACAAATAATCCAGTGAAGAAACGGGCAGAAGACATGAATAGACACTTTTCCAAAGAAGACATCCAGATGGCAAGCACATGGAAAGATGTTCAACATTGCTCATCAAGGAAATACAAATACAAGCCACAGTGAGATACCACCTCACACTGGTCAGAGTGGCTGAAATTAACAACTCAGGAAACAACAGATGTTGATGAGGATTTGGAGGAAGGGGAAGCCTCTTGCACTGTTGGTGGGAATGCAACCTGGTGCAGCCATTCTGGAAAACAGTATGGAGGTTCCTCAAAAAATTAAAAATAGGACTACCCTATGACCGACTAATTGTACTACTAGGAATTTATCCAAAGGACACAGGAGTGTTGATTCGAAGGGGCACATGTACCCCGATGTTTGTAGCAGCTCTATCAACAATAGCCAAATTATGGAAAGAGCCCAAATGTCCATCAACTGATGAATGGATAACGAAGATGTGGTGTGTGTATATATGTATATACATACACACACATGTACACACACACACAGACACACACAATGGAATACTACTTGTCAGTGAAAAACTACTCGGCAGTGAAAAAGAATGAAATCTTGCCATTTGTCACAACATGGATGGAACTGGGAGGGTATTATGCTAAGTGAAATATCTAGGTCAGAGAAAGACAGATATCACATGATTTCACTCATGTGGAATTTGACAAACTTAACAGATGATCATAGGGGAAGGGAAGAAAAAGAAGGTAAAAACGGAGGCAAACCATAAGAGAGTCTTACATACAAAGAACAAAGTAAGGGTTGATGGGTGAGGGGGGGCTAAAATGTGTGATGGGCCTTGAGGAGGGCACTTGTTGGGATGAGTCGTGGGTGTTATATGTAAGTGATGAATCACTGGGTTCTACTCCTGAAGCCAAGACTACACTTTATGTTATCTAATGGGAAAATTTTAAAAAAAGAAAAAAGAAAAGAAAATGTAGGAATAAAAACTTGAAAGCTTGTTACATAGATGGTATAAATATTAAGATTCATGGGGCACCTGGGTGGCTCCTTTGGTTAAGTGTCTGACTTCGGCTCAGGTCATGATCTCACAGTTCGTGAGTTTGAACCCTGCTTTGGGCTCCATGCTGACAGCTCAGAGCCTGGAACCTACTTCAGATTCTGTGTTCCCTTCTCTTTCTGCCTCTCCCCTGCATGCATTCTATATCTCTTTTAAAAGTAAATCATAAAACATTTTTGAAAATTAAAAAAAATATTAAACTTCTTTTTCAGTTTTAATGTGTTAAAATTGTTCTCTCTGGAGTCTGCCTGCCTGTTCATTGACATAGTCTTGCAAAAATTTTGAATAAGCTACTTGAGACGGTTTCAATGTGACATGCCAAGTCTTAATGAAAAAACATTTTGTGGAAATGTTTACAGATGCCAACGCAGAAAGTAGTGTATAAACTTTAATTACCTTTGTAAGTCGCTCTATCCTGTGTTTAAGCGATTGCCTTCCTGTTACACACCCAGGGAGGGTACCCGCTCTTGCTGGATAATCATGGAGTTGAGCCTTCCCCCAAAATAAAAGAGCTATATCTGGCACAGGTTAGGGCTCAGCTAGCCAGTGAAACGTCTCAAATACACAGAGAGAAGGAAAGGACGGGACTGGTGTAGAATCAAGCTTGCCAGGCAAACATATCTACCTATTACTTTATCCATTTTTGTGGGGTTTTCATCCCTATTTAATTTGATGTTTTTAAAAACGCTGGCTGTGTGTGTCCAGACCCATGCATAAATACGATTTTTGCGAAGTAAACACAAGAATGCAATTTGGCAGAAATGAACCTAGAATCTCCTAGTATTTCAGGTAGATCCCAGTCTAGTTGGCATTCAAAGAAGATGGATGAGAGAGAAACTTGGAGTTGACCTGAGAGTCAACAAAAGTATTATATCCGGCTCTTTCCCTTTTCATTCAGGTCTCAGACCTAGCACTTCTCGAATCCTATAGTATTTGACAGCTTTGGCCTGAAGAGACCCATTTTTGCTGACCAGTGGGTTAATGTAAATATTCCCGGTAGGACTTTGCTCAAATCCTGGGCCAGGAAAGAAAGTCATTCCTTCTCCTCAGTTCCAGAAATATTGACAAAAGCTCAGAGGAAACCAGCCACCTTGTCCCATTTACAGCCCTCTTGTCCAGCCAGGTGCTCCCCATGCAAAAGGAATTCACCTCTCCTCTGCCCTTTCTCTTACGGCCCCACAATCTACTGGCAACCCAAGTTCCCTTGAAACTATGTTCCTAAACTGGAAGGCAGCTTTCCACAACGTATGTTCACCTGCCTGCTGCTTTCTCTTGAGTGTTGAGAGTCTGGTATTCCCTTGGCTGTCTTTCAGAATTTCCGATAGAGTAACCACTTAACCAGCCTCATGGCTAGAGCGATATTTACTTTTGTATTTTTAGCATCAGGATGATTGATATCTGAAGAGACTTCTAGAATATTTGTCCTTGGGGATTAACTGCATTGTCCTAGATTATGTAAATGTGTTCCTTGTGATTTTGTACATTTTTAATATTTGATTTTTAACACCATTAACTCTGGATTATAATCACTAAATGGAGGTTCTTAAGCAATGAATACTACTTTTGTATGCATTTATTGATTCTTCATTTTTCTCAACATAGGTAGTGTTTCAAAAATGAAGATAGCTATTTTTTTCTCCTTAGAAAAGCAATTCAGTAAGCATCCTTAAACCGTCTTATTTCATCCCCATTCATTCTCATTAGCATTGGTAGGCAGTGATTGGATATTCAGCTTGTCCTTAATTATTGAGTCATATTTTTCTTTTTCATCCCACAGGATTTATTTTGATTCATATAGTTCTTTTGTTGAGTTGTGAGTTGAAGCCTCCTATCCCTAAAATGGACATGACCAGAAGTTACATATTTTCCATGTCGCTTGTTTATTATGTATAATGTATGAAAGATAGTCGTTAAGTCAGCTTTTCGGCAGATCTGAGAAAGCATATTCTGTTATGCCGGGCATATCTGTAAATGAGCCGTGCGGATGAGAACTAGACGGAAGGTTTACAGAGAATAATGCTGATGTCATTGCATTGGAATGAAGGGGCTGTTACAACCATAAATACATTCTATAGCTAGCAGCTAAGTGTCTAGCTGTATTTCTTTTCTAAGATGGAAAAAATGTGAAGCAAACCAAAGAAGTAAATTGTGTTTATAAAGGGGGCTATTTTAATTAGTTTAGGCCTTACAGTTATTCAAACAGTCTGAACTTACAGTTCTTTTTGGAGCAAACATGAAAACCATTATTTGTGGAAAGTTTAAATTTCACATGACACATATTCTTTCTATGTGTGTGGGTTGTTGTGTTGTTGTTTTTTTCTTTTTTTTTTTAAAAAAATAAAGTATGTTTCTTCCTTGTGTATTTTTATTTTAACTTTCCTTTGCTAAAAAGCGCTTCATTTTCTTGGGAGGAGATTTGTTTTGGGGAGAAGAAAAATGTAAGTCCCCCTTCCCTGGTTGTTTTTTTGTTTGTTTGTTTTTGTTTTTGTTTTGCTGATTTGCAATTTGGGTGATTCTCAGCTCCCTGGGACATGTTTAAAGTGGAGGCTTCCATTTTAACTGCATTTTAAGAAATTCCCAACCTCCCAAATGTGTCTGTGTCTGCAAAACCGCACGCCTGCTTGGAACGCTCTCTGAGAGTACCCTATAATCCTTTTTTACTGATTGGCACCATCTTCACTGCAAAGAAGAGGCTTCTCGGTGTTGAGAAGGTAGTGATATGAGAGGTGGCTTGTCAGTCTATCCATGTCAGCCATGGTCACAACAAAATTAAAGCAAGAGGAAGATGATTTTAATCTGTTTGCTTATCTCATGGCAGTTTTCCTGCGAGGAGAAAGAAATACAAAGTTGGCCTGTAAGATTTGCCTGCGGATTAATTTACTCACTGCAAACCAGAGGGAGGAAGGCAGGCCTGATAATGAAAAGAACTTCATCCTACAGCCTTGTGCCAGAACCTTGCATTTTTTTCCCCCTCTTCTAAGACAATCTGTTGCTCGGTTGTCACACCAAAGTCTTGAAGGAGGTAAACACAGAAACAAACGAGACACACAGTTTCCTTTTCTTGATGATGATGATTATTTACTTTGAAAGAGAGAATCCCAAGCAGGCTCCACGTTGTCAGCATGGAGCCCACATAGAGCTCGAACTCACAAACCGTGACATCATAACCTGAGCTGAAATCAAGAGTTAGACGCTTAACCGACTGAGCCACCCAGGTGCCTCATAGTTTCGTTTTAACTTGATATCAAAGATTTCCTGAAGGCAGAGCACCGGGACTGTTCTTTTTGCTTTTGCTCGTTAATTTTTGTGACCACATTAGCTGTTCTTCCTCACTCACGATATGGTATGTGTGTGAGACCATAAGAGAGGGTGAGGTAGAGACACGGAGAAAGCAAGCATGGCAAGCAACCGAAAGTTGTATCCAGACTCTGAAATACAGCGAATAGCTGAACTCCAAGGATGTTTAGTGGAAAGGGTGATAATTCGTAGACTTCTCCGAGGCCTGGTTAAATCTTGCCTTGGGAGAGGGAGGCCAAGGTCCTAGTGAACTCCGTTATTTAGGTGGTAGAGTTGTGAATTTTGGCATTTCATACTAGACTGTTAGCTTTCAGACCAGAGTTTATTTCACATGTGGTCACTGTCACTGTAGCTCAGTTAAACGGCTTTTATTTTCACTCTCGTGTGTGCAAACTATATGCCTGGCATTTATTTACTCTTGGCCTGTGGCAGCACAAATGGAAAAGCATTCAGTAAATGTGGTGCGGATGCATTTTTCTCATCCTTTTTCGTATTCACAGTTTATAGAGTCTTGAAAGAAAGAAGGAATCCAGTCTGGCTTTGATACAGTGCTGCTCCTGGGACAGCAGGCCGGCGACTGTCCCGCCATTACCTTCCTCCCCTCACCCTGCCCTTGGGATTTTTGATCTTCGCGGAATCCTTTGTTTATTTGGCTCCATTCATGCCCTACTTTTTCTTCCCTTTGTCACATACCTTCTGCCCAGATCCAGAGGCCTCTGCTCTATTTCTCTGACAGCTTTCACACACACACACACACACACACACACACACACACACACAGAGAGAGAAACAACAACAAAAAACCCAACACAAACCCACCGAGGGATCTGGACGGTTTCTGCTGCTGCCTGCCTTCCTCCATGCACCTCAGGGTGAAATACCATCCGCTCTTGTGTCTCCACATCCTCTCCCTCGTCACCCCCAGGTCCCTATTAATTTGTCATGATGCAGTCAGACGTTCTCTTGGTTTTTGGACCAGGGACTGGTCTTGTAGCCCCAGGGGAGACCACATCTGCTGTCTGAGCCTCAGTTTCCTCATTCATTCCTTCTCGTCATTTGTCAGTCAACACCTGCAGAGGTTGTGCTCAGCACCGGAGATGAAAATTGTGACGGACAAAATAGACTTCAGTGCTGCCCGCTGTCAGAAGACTGAGCAGAGCATGTCCGTCCCTCTTGGAGGGGGGCTTGTGAAAATGAGCAAGGTGACAGTCCCTCGAGCAGCACATACCTGGGTGCTCAGAACACGTCAGCTTTCACTGCTGTAATCAAAGACAAACCCGGACAGCCCTGACCTCTCTATAGAAGTTGTTTTCATCTCAGTCAGGACCTTTCCTTTGTATTTCTGGCTCTTACCCGCGAAACCCATTCTTTTCCTCTTTTCCGTTTCAAACAGATCTCCGCAGTGAGCTCTCCCCCTTCTTTTCCAATCTCCTTTCTCATTTTTTCCTTTTTCTGTCAAAAGCCTGGCCATTTCTCCTGTCATTTGCGTTTGAAAGCTGGTGAGAGGGAGGGGCCTCCAATTTTTGTGGGACAAAGCGTCCTTTCTTGCTCCTGTCTTTTGTGCCCAGGATCTAGTACATAGTCCTGAGGATACTTCTTGTGCTGAGCTCTTTAGTTCTTCCCTTCTTCTGTATTGAATAGGTGATTATCTCCGGTCTGGTCTAAACCTTTCTTACCTCAAGGGTGAGGTCTGGCTTCTTGTCCTGGTACCTGTGATGGCAGAAGGAAGCAACGACCTCCTCCAGTGAATTGTGTGAATGTTTCTATTTCTATGAGTGTTTGAAACTATAGGGTCCTGCAAACTCTAGAATAGCCAGAGATTCCAAAAGTTTTGTCTTTGACATCCGAACCAGTTCATTTATCGTGACTGTGCTTAGCTTATTTTATTTTTCTACTGACGATTAACTCCTCAGATTATGAGATCAATGTACAGTTTGCTCCGTATGAGCTTCCAGAAAATGTAAGAGTATGCACATGTTTGACTTATGGGCGTAAACCACTATCTATATCTTAACAAGAATACATGACTATAAATGAGCATGTCATTTGGTCTTTTGAATGTGAAGCTTCTTTTTGCTGTGATTTAAACACCTATATTGCCACCAGCTTGTTTCTTTTTCTCAACAAAAGAGGTAAACACCTACTAAATAGAATGCAACATGAAACAATGAAGAACTGATCCTTTTAAAGTTTATGGTGGTGCCAGCTAGAAGTCTTATTATTTATTTTTAATTTTTTTAAATGTTTGTTTATGTTTGAGAGAGTGAGAGAGCTAGCACATGAGTGGAGGAGGGGCGGGGGAGGGAGGGGACACAGACTCTGAAACAGGCTCCAGGCTCTGAGGTGTCAGCACAGAGCCCATCGTGGAGCTTAAGCCCATGAATCGTGAGACATTGCCCTGAGCCCAAAGTCAGATGCTTCACCAACTGAGCTGCTCAGGGGCCCCGAAATCTTATTTTTTAACTTGGGCTTGGTTCATTTATTTAGGTAACAAATATTGAGCTTGGATCGCACGGGAACTGTGCTAGGTGCTGTGGGCTAAATCCTGAGCGTGTCCTACCGAAGGGGTCTGCAACCTGCAGCCGGCCCTGTGGCCTGTTGTGGGTGATTCACACACTGAGGTGACTGTTACATTTTCAAAGGGATATAGCAACAAAGAAGAATATGTGACAGTAGTCTGCATTTGGTTGGCAAATAAAAATATTCACTCTCTGACTCTTTACAGGAAAAAAAATGTGTTTATTTTGGATCTGTAGCATTTCTGCCTTCCTGAAGCTTATATTTTAGTAGGAAAGACAAGTAGTAAACAAGGGAACACATAAACGAGAGAACTTTAGATTTTGGTAGCCAATAAAAAGAAAATAAGTGAGGGGCACCTGGGTGGCTTAGTCGGTTAAGCATCTGACTTTGGCCCAGGTCATGATCTCACGGTTTGTGGGTTCGAGCCCCGCATCAGGCTCTGTGCTGACTGCCAGCTCAGAGCCTGGAGCCTGCTTCAGATTCTGTCTCCCTCTCTCTCTGACCCTCCCCTCCTCACCCTGTCTGTCTGTTAGAAATAAATAAAACATTAAAAAAAAATTAAGAAAATAAGTGGGATTGGAGAATGACTGGAGGCTGGGCAGGGGATGGGGTTGAGGTGGGATTCTTTTAAAAGGTGACTTTGAGATTGACTTGAGCAATGAATATGAACAGCTCCCGGAAGAGCTGGGCTTACTAAGCTCTCCCCCCCTAGTTTCATGTCCCCCCCGTCACCTCCAACGGCCTGCTTGTCCACAGGAGCAGTTAGATGTTGGTTCTTAGGAAAGCTTCTAGAATGCTCTCTCTTGGGCTACCTATACCAAAGTACGTATCACATGGAATTGCCTGCTGCCTTCATTTTCCCCTCACCAGACTTGAACAATTTGAGGGTGAGGACATTTGTCTTGGTAAACTAGCATTTACCTCATAAATAGGTTTAACAGTTAAAGCTGTAAATTCAAAATTAGATTGCATCAAGTAGGTTGAGAAAGTCAAGGGAGTCCTCTAGAAAACATAGTCTTAAGTTTAAAATCTCTTTTTTATCTTTTTTTTATATGTACTCTTCCCTCCCCAACCTCACTACTGCAGCCACTTTCCCCCTTTATTTCTAAAACATTTCTTGCCCCACTGCAAAACTTGCCCACGTCACCGTCTTAAGATATCCTCATCTATCCAGCTGTGCAAGCCAAATACAGGGGATTCACCTTGATTCTCCTCATTCCCTCCCCCTCCCCCGCCGCCCGCAGTCCTTCAGCATCCATACCTCTAAAACCAGTTCTGTTCTCCTGATATTTGCTACCATCCCCAGCCCAGGCCAGCTCTGTCCTTCACCTGGCCAGTGCGGCAGTGGACGGACTGATTTTTCTCCGGTCGCTCCTGCCTTTCGTATGTCCATTATTCATGCGAAGCCAAACAGTACTTTTCAGACTTGGGAAAAAAAAGATCACGTCAGTCCCTCTACTTAAGCACTTCAGGGTCTGCCCACTGAACTTAGAATAAAACCCGAACTAAAACATCTGAACTCATAGCCCTCGATGAATTGGCCACTGTCTCATCTCTTAATTGGTCTCAGCTTCCAGCTGCACGCATTTCCCCCTCTTCTTAGGACCTTTTATTTTCTGTTACCTATTGAGTTATTACGTGGAACTCAGTGTTAATCTAGCCAACTTTGTGAACATGTAAACTGAGATAGTGGCACATTAGCACAACCACAGTGAAATCCCCACCCCACCCATCGTCCTTCCCATTCCGAATTTTCGTCATCCTGTCTGTGGTACCAAAAGTTCACGGTAACAGGCAACTGACTTCATGATCACTCTAGTTAAAGGCCTTGGAGGAGGAACTTGACAACATTATTGCCTCCTAATGGTATTAACGGTCTGTCTTTTTTCTCTTTCTCCATGCAGAGTATGAATTGGAAGTAAAGAGGGTGCAAGACATTCTTTCAGGAATAGAGAAACCACAGGTATGTCTTCTGGATCTCTCGGCACAAGTGACACATTCTTAAGCATTTCAAGTGTGCTTTTCTTTCACCGCATAGTAGGTAAACAAAAGGGCCCCCTCCTATTGCTGGTTATTTATAAACTGTGAAACAGTGTTGTTATTAATGGAGCATGAAAACACAGAACAACAGTCTTCTGTTTTGTCACAATCCATCAAAATGTCTCCTTTATTTAGATATTCTGAATGCAGGTAGGTATTCTTCCCTGCTTCCAAGGGCACATATCGTCCCCCAGACACTCCGCCCTCCCACGGGTCTCCACAATCATTTTCTTTTGGCAATGTCCTTGAACCTGTGTAAATATAATAATAATAATTTTTGAAAACATCAGTGATTCCGAGTATTTTTCCAGGTAAGTTTCAAAAAGGTATTTAAATATTAGCTGAAAAGAAGTCCAAGGTATCGAGTATAATGGCAAGGGAAAATAATTTGGTGGGAGTGATGATATTGCGAGGTTTTAAGTCTGATTTTGCCAACCGCTTTGAAATCCCAGTGACAAATTCAAAACGTTGACTCAGCCTTTCATTTGAGGTCGGAGAGCCAAAGTTCTTTGGATGTTTTCTGGCCCAATTGGAAACCCTTGATCCCTTGTGCATTTCAGATACTGAGGCTTTTTAACAGAAGAGCTCAAACATGCCTCAGGGTACACAGTTGAGTTTGACTAAAACCTAAAAGCGGGTGCATTGGAGGATGGGTCCCAGAGGGAACTCCCGGAGCAGGGAGCCTGCACGGACTGTGGTGTGAGGAGCAGGTTGCTACGAGAGTTTGGGGGCATAGAAGTTACATCGTCAGGGCTACACTTTCCGGATGCTCAGACGGTTGACAGATGCATCGGTGTGAGAAGAAGACGACCCGGGAGGCAGGCACCGGGAATCTGTTAAAGTACCACTGGCGGGAGGCTACAGGAGGCAAAACTCAGGTGGTGGCCCTAAGCGTGCGATGCACAGGAGAGGATGTGTACCAGAGCCGCGGAGAGAAGTCCGTAAGGCATGATAACCTACCAAATACCTGGGCTTTCAGGCTCGGACATCTCCACTGAGGAGTTGCTGTCTTCGAGAGTCTCCCTTGATTGCTGTCCCTGCCCATCAAGTGGGATTCTCTCCCTGGTACTTAGAACCACCACTACTACCCCAGCCTCACTGTGCTCTGCGTCTGTGTATGTGTGTAATATGTTGTACACCATTTACTTGTTTCCGTGTCTTTCCCGGTAATCCGTGAGTTCCTCGAGAAGGGGTTTGTGTCTGTGTACTTTTGATGATTTACGGTGCCATTCTTGGACGTGTTGAGTGTGTCTCACTGGCGGGTCACCCAGGAAGGTAAACACAGTGTCTGGAGGGGCAGTGCTGGGGAGAGAGGGGAACGAGATATTGATCAGATCACACACATAGAGTTATAGTTCAAACTGTTGGCGTAGGAGCAGATGATAGTTCTGGGGCTGGTGGGTAGAGTATAGGGAGAGGTTAGAAAAGGCTTGGGGAGGGGCGCCTGAGTGGCTCAGTCAGTTGGGTGTCCAACTTCGGCTCAGGTCGTGATCTCAGAGTTGGTGGGTTCGAGCCCCGCGACAGGCTCTGTGCTGACAGCTAGCTCAGAGCCTGGAACCTGTTTCAGATTCTGTGTCTCCCTTTCTCTCTGACCCTTCCCTGTTCTCTCTCTCTCTCTCTCTCTCAAAAATAAATAAAATATAAAAGAAAAATCTTGGGGTCATAACTGTGGGAAAAGCTTGTATTCATCATATAGCAAAAGGAAGGAAACCCCATGAGGAAAACAAGAGTCGTAATCAGAGAAAGCAGAGCACCAGGTTATTTGACTGTCTCTGATTCAGTCACAGAACTTCATAGGCCTGGTTTCGTCATGTGAACACACACTGTGTTTTTCTTGAGTTATTCCTTGTCATTTCTTTACAGCAGAAGTGACAAAGTCTATGTCTGTTAGGATTGTGTGGCTCTAGCAAGATAAAAAAAAAGCACTATTTAAATGCACTAGTCCCGGGGCGCCTGGGTGGCTTAGTCGGTTAAGCGTCCGACTTTCGCTTAGGTCATGATCTTGTGGTTCGTGGGTTCTAGCCCCGCGTCGGGCTCTGTGCTGACTGCCAGCTCAGAGCCTGGAGCCTGTTTCAGTCTGTGAGTCCCTCTCTCTCTGACCCTTCCCTGCTCACACTGTCTCTCTCTCTCTCTCTCTCCTAGAAATAAATAAAACATTAAAAAAAAATTTTTTTTTAAATAAATGCACTAGTCCTTTCCTTGATTCAGCATTTATTATGCTCTTACTCTGTACGCTTTTTAGAGCAGGGTGGATAGACTAACTTTTATGTAAACAGATATGACAAGAGGTGTAAAATTGGTAAGATTGTCATCTGAGTGGTCAGAAAGGCCAAAATAGGTCTCACTAGGCTTACATCTGTTGGCAGGGCTACATTTTCTGGAGGCTCTGGGGAGAATCTGTTTCTTCATCTTTTCTGGCTACTTCTGGAGGTTGCCCGCATTCCTTGGCTCCTGACTCCTTCCATCCTCCTGTCTGCTTCTCTGACCGATTTTCCTGCCCCACTGTCACTTATAAGGAGCCTTATTACTACACCAAGCCCTGCCAAATAATCCAGGATCATCTCTGCCTCACAAGAGCTTCCGTGAATCACATCTGCAAAGTCCCTTTTACCTTTTAGGGCAATATATTCATAGGTTCCAGGGATTAGGATGGGGACATATTTGGGGGTCATTCCTTCCCCCCTTGTCCCCACCTAAACCTTCTCGGCCTGGTGCTCGCCCACTCATCATCCCCAGCCCAGTTATTTGTTTACGCATTTTTTTCTCCCTTCCCTTCTCTCCCTTCTTCTTCTCCCCTGTCTCTGTCTGAAGTTCTTATTCATCACTGGGTCTTACTTATCTTTGTGCCTCTAATGTCTAGCACTGTCCTTGGCACATTGTGAACCTTTCACAAATATTTGCTGAGTGAATGTGTGGCAGACCGCAGTGGCTGCAGCTGGGTTCTAGCAAGGGAGACAAATACCTGACGGCCCGCCAGCACCAGGCGAGGTGGAATGTGGGGACAGCCGGTGCCAGAGCTCGAGGCAGCAGCGTGGAGACGAAGGGCCTCTGCTTCGCATCCTGGCCCTCTGGGCCGCTAGCTGTCCCTGTGACCTCCCGGAGCCTCGGTTTCCTCACCTTCAAAAGATAGGATAAAAAATACCACACGAGACTATGGGAGAAGCAAACTATATGCTCCTTAGAGAGGACTTGGGGTGGAGTATGTCTCTGCAGTTTATAGCGTGTCATTATGCAAAATGGAATTCCCCCCCCACACTCTGAAATGGGAGAGAGAGTCCAGCTGCCTTCCGGGGAAAGAAGCGGAGTACGGCAAGTTGGGCACTTTGTTGAATAATTTGTTTTTCTTTTAGCCACGTGCGATAACACCTCTAAACAAAAGGCGCATATTTTTTCTTTGAGATTTTGTAGATGATTTGTCTTAGGTGTGGAAAGAATATTCAGGACTTGTGGATTCCGGTCATCTTTCTAGAGCTTTGGACACCCTGAATTGAGCGCGTCATTTACTCTTCAGAAACCTGGATGCTACAAAGAGCCAAACACGGAGTCACGGAGTAAAACCGTACGGATTTGCTAGGGGTTTGTTCCAAGACTGTAAGAGTAAGGTGCCTTAAGGACCGCTGTCGTAGCCACTGCTCTGTCAGAGAAACACATTAGCTCTAAGTGATTAGGAACAAACCTGTCTCCGCGCCTGCCGCCTCCAGTGCAGCAGGATTTAACCCGCTCCGATGTCAGTGCTGGAAGCCGTCCTTCCACATACTGCCCGGCTGTTTATTTTCAGGATGTAAATAAATGTAACCTGCATTGTTTCCCTCTGCTAATGTTTAGTTTGTGGGAACAATTGATTTGCCGGTTCCGGAAGTGAGTACACTGACCTAAGAGAAACAATTGTCCCTCCAAGAAGCCATTCCTCGAAAAATAAACAACGGTATATCTGAAAAGGTTTGACGGTGCTTAGCACTTAAGGGATTATAGAAACAGATGATGGTGAAATGCCTAGATTTGAGTCTCTCTCTCTCTCTTTTTTTGAATAATGATCTCTGACCTTTTAACTTTTCCATTGTGTTATTATTTTTCGTGCTGGTCCTTCTGAAGTGAAGCCAATATTTCCATGGCAATATCTCCTTAGTGTTCTCCCTGATTGGATCTGTAGGCCTCCATAGTTCACTCCAAAGTCTTGACCAGATTTAGAAGCTTCTTACTTACACAGAAATAGTTTTTAACATGGGCAGAACAGTTCAGTAGCTTGATGAGAGTAAATGGCATTTTTGTTCCAAATAATAAATATAATTTGCCCATAATATGGTCTAAGAACTAAGATAGCAAAATTTTACAGAAAAGTATTAAAATAACGGACAGCAGAGAAGGGGGCGCAAGGACAGTGAAAGATGATGTATGGAATAGCTACCCGAACATGCAGCCTTAGTTCCTAACGGATATGCACATCTATATGCGTTTAACTAGCAACTGTCCTCAAGTTGGAGTCTACATTTAACAAATATATAGGCAACAATGATTTCTAATCAAGCTGTAATTATTTAGAAATAAATGATAGTTTCATGACTCCTTCAAGATACTTCAAAACTGTTCAATTTCTCTGAAGGCTGGCTACTCGTAACTGCCCAACGGATCCTTTTCCATCTCTGGGGCCAAAATAAGTGGTGGTTTCGGTCTTGCCTAATAATTTTGTAACTAGAAATCATCACTTTTATTATCATCATAAAGGAGATGGACTTCTGTTTACGGTCGAATAAACAAACAACAGGAAGCCAGTTAGTTTTATGGCTTCTAAACTTCTTCTTTTGGATGTCAGCCATGATGCTCCTTGTGACTGTCAGCTTAGCTGCCCTCCGTGTATCTCTGTGGTCACTGCTGGTGAGAACGTTTTCCCCACAGAGAGAAAGAGACTTAGAAGTTGATACTCCTGTGAGATTGCTTTCGCTCTGAAGTAGACCTGAACCAGCCAGAGTTCCTAGAGCTCAGATCTCTCATTAAGGTTATCACCTCCCTTGACACTTGGAGTATATGTCTGGTGCTGAGGGTTCCCCTTTACGTGACATTCTTTTGAAAGGCACCGTGCAATTTCCGGGCATCGTCCTTGAAATGGAAGTGAGTTCCAAGTTCTAACAGAGACAAGGCACTCTTTCTCTCAGGAGGAGGATTCCAGTGCCTAAAGAATGGAAACCTGAGGCCCTGGAGTCTGAAAGGGATGGAACAGGAGCGCCGAGGGTGGGGCG